>NC_051438.1:19881717-19922943 GCF_001649575.2 Kryptolebias marmoratus | reverse complement strand
GGAAAATGTTTGTTTGCAGAACTTTCTAAGTATAATATAAGTAAGAGTAAATAAATAAAAAATAAAAATAAAATACATTGTCAGGACTTAATACAATAGTTCAGGGGTGGGCAATCCTGGTCCTCGAGGGCCACCATCCTGCATGTTTCCCTTGTTTCTCTGCTCCAACACACCTGATTTGAATCAATGGCTGATTAACAGGCTTCTGCAGAACATGAAGAGGTGATTTAATCTCTGAATCAGGTGTGTTGGAGTAAAGAAAGAAGGAAAACATGCAGGATGGTGGCTCTCCAGGACCAGGGTTGCCTCCCCCTGCAATAGTTCAACACTAATGCAGAAAATTGTATCATTTAGCACAGTAATTCTACTTTGTTTAGTATATATATTTTTGGAATGTATTTAAAAGATGAATTCTATGGAATTCACATATATTACACTGAATTAAGTGTTGTATAATGTTATGCATTTAAAACGATTAATACTCTGTCTTGACCACATATGGAGGAGAGCAGAATTTTATTTAATCCTGCTAGTTTGTGTCTGTTCTCTTTTTAAAGCAGAAAGGATTCAGTAAGTGCACACACACTTCAGTCTCCTCCGGAAGACCATAACGACATAAAAGCCTTTATGCTGCAGATTTGAAAAGGACGAGTTTGAATGACCACTGAAACGAGTAAAAACAAAATAAACATGCAAACAAATGAGTTCATGGAATAATAATGAAGGCACAGGAGATGTAATTTGTTATTCTGTTTGTGTCTGTCACATTATGATTAATTAGTTTCCATTCTTTAATCAGTTCCTCGCCATTCTGGCTTTTAAATACACAGAAGATAAGCGCATACAGGAAGCTAATACAAGTGAATCTAAAAAGGCTTTTAATACCTTTTTTTATAAATTATTCATTCATCCATTTATTATCTTTACCTGCTTGTTCCTGTTCAGGGTCTCGGGGATCTGGTCATTAGGCAGTCCATCACAGGGTCACATAGAGACAAACCAAACAGACCACAGTTCACGCTCAACTAATGACAATTTAAAGTAGCCAATTAACCTGACATGTATGTTTTGGATGTGTGGGAGGAAACCAGAGTACCCGGAGAAAACCCACACATGCAAAGGGAGGTCATGCAGATGTTTTTAATTTAGAAATTTTATATAATTAAACGATAAACAATATTTTCTGTATTCGATCTCGCCGTTGCAGTTCTGAGTACCGAGACGTGTTAGAAACGCAGGTTTATCTGGTGAATAACTGTCGATGTTTGTGCCTCGTCGTCAGGCGGTTCTGAGCGCAGCCGCTACCAGAGGAACGAGAAGTTAGACCAGAAGATTTCTGTGTACAGCGGCGACATCACCAAGCTGGAGATTGACGCTATCGTCAATGCGGGTGAGTTAAACTTTTGCTTTTATTTACGTATTGAATGGTCTCAAATGATCAACTCAGACACGTTGTGGAATAAAAAGAAAAACTTGATTTTTTTTTTTTGCTTTACTCCACTCTTTCTGACGAAACACAACAAAACAAAACAAAAACAGACAGAAGACCAAAGGGTGAGAAAGTGATTCATGTACAAGAATAACGTGGAGACAAGCCAGCCAGGGAGGAAATTTGTTGAAGGATTATGAATTTAAAAGCTTAAAGCGGTCTCCAGCTTGTTGTTGTGCACATGCATAAATTTAGCACTAAACACCTGTGAGCGCTGTCTGTGCTGTGATTATGTGCATTATGTTTTCTCAGTGTGGGAGGGACAGCCACGGGCTCTCCTATGATTGCCAGCACACTGTGATGTATTCTTTTAACTAATTTACCTGCAGTGCAAACACAAATGAGAGAACAAGAGAATGGCAGGGAATTATTGTTACTGCTGAGTAGCTACCAGCAAACCTCAGAAGCAGACAAAGAAACACAAACGCAGAGGCGAAATGTGAAGTCTTGATGCTAAAAGCATTTTGAGCCGCCTGCTCAGAAATAATGCCAAGTTTAAACTGATTTCACTTTGAAAACGCTCTCTTTTGTACAAGATGACATTACTTTCTGAAGTCATAATTAATTTTTTTTTGTTGTTGTTGTTTGATCACACAGCCCTCTTACATAACCTCTATTTCCTAGCAGCAGATTTTAGGGGCTGCATTCAGTGTAAATGTTGTCCAAATTTACAGTAACATGCTGACACAAAGCTAAACCACTAATCTAAAAACACCTGCAGCTCATGGAAGAGGCGGGCAGACACGTAAAACAAGCTGCTGAGACGGAAAGTGTAACATCCCAGTGGAAAACTCAGCTGTCGTGTCGAATCTTTGTGGCCTTTTGATTAAATCCAGTCAGACATTTTTATCTCCCACTCTGAAAAGCGGGCGATCAAGTAGATGCATGTTTGTTGATCTGTCTGTTAGCAAAATATCTCATCTCACCACTGGATGGATTTTAATTAATTAAATTAATGGATTTAAAGTAATTTTTTTTTGGTGTACATCTACAACTGAATAACGTTTGGAGCAAACCGAATTCAAGATGGCTGCCGCACTTAATTGACCCAAGACAAAAATGTCTGTAAGTCTTTCAGTTTGACAGATATTGAGCTAAAATTTGCTGTGGTAGTAGCTGAGAGTCATCTCCATCATGTACTCTGAGTACTAACGGATTGTGTTGATGTCTTTGTTGTTAACTAATCAAATATGTCATCATACTTATAGCGGCTGTTCTGTTTTGTATTTATGCCTCTTTTATGAGCTACTTATTAAGATCATGTTTTATTATTTAAGATAATTTAATTTCATTAATCATAGATTTTTTTTTTTAGTTAGTTCTTTATTTGTTCTACCTTTTTTTTTTTTTTTTTTTTTTTTTTTTTTTGATTTGTGTCACCAACCTGCTTGGGACCGCAGTCAAAAATGAGCCTCTGTTGCTAAATTGTACTTTTACATGAAGTATCATGATTGAGTGAAGCATATTGCATCTGTTTTAAATAAATAAACCTAAACTTTAGCAGGCAAAGTGGTGGTCGATGCACATTCCTTCAAGGAGTTTTAGTTTCATTCACTTAGGACAGGGGTCTCCAATCCTGGTCCTCGAGGGCCACTATCCTGCTTGTTTTCCTTGTTTTCCTGCTCCAACACACCTGATTCAGTGGTTAAATGACCTCTTTATGTTCTGCAGAAGCCTGTTAATCACCCACTGATTCACATCAGGTGTGTTGAAGCAGAGAAACAAGGAAAATGCGCAGGATGGTGGCCCTCGAGGACCAGGATTGGACACCCCTGGCTTAGGACATTATGTCACTTTGTGACAAAAGAAAAAGCATAATGTCTCCTAAATCAGACTACTTTGAACCATCAATGTAAATAAAAGCTTTACAAAGATCATAACGGTTATTTTTTTTGGCAGGTCTTCACTTATTTTGGCTGTAGATGTTTTTGCAGTCAAATATGGTACAAATATTTGTTCTTTCTTGAGTTTGCGGTTTTCTGGGATTGGACTCTTTGCTGTAACCATTAGATGGAGCCAAAGGACAGTTTTTCGAAACAGGAGCTTTTCATACAAAACTGTTTTTGCATTTGGGGGAAATTTAATCTGTATCTTGGCACAGACGTTGCATCAGGGAAGAGTGAGGCAAGCCAACGTGCCTAAATTATGCTCGATGATGAAGCTTTATCTGAAAATGATGGATTTTTATTGGCAGCTGACTGTCAGCAGGTGGATGCTGTGCCAACATCCAATAAATATGTTGATCATTGACTCTCATTTATACAATTATTGCTCGTGTTTGTGTGTACCTGCATTGACACATGGATCTGCCTACAAATATTTAAGTAATTATGTGTGTTTACACAGGGGGGTGTTTGTATAAGAATGTTTGTTTTACAGGAGCTTTTACAGAGTTGCAGGATGCACAGTAGCATGGCATTAACAAGAAGGAACTGCTAGTAAAGTGTCATTTTGCAAAGAGGACGAGGCAAGGTGAGGGCCGCCGGGAAATGAAAAGGGGGAAAAAAAAAACCCTCACAAACACCAGAGGAGACATGACTGAGAGACAGAGCGTGAGAGAGTCAACGCGCTGACTGACAAAAAGCGAGAGAGAGGAGTCAGGAAGAGTGGATAGAAGAAGATAAAAAAGAGGCAGGGAGAGGCTAGTATTTAAATCTCAGTCTGTATTGCCATGGCAACAAGCAGGTACAGGTTAGCCTCAAAAGAGCTTTGGGCAGTGGAGTCTGATCATCCTTTTTCTGTCTGACTGACTGGCTGTCCAGCTGACTTTCTCCGTAGTTATTTTGTTGACCGAACGAGTGACCTTTTCTTCCATGACTAACGGACTGACTGTGAAGCTTTAGGTGACAGTTAAAATAACATGACATTGAAATGAATGCGTGGAGGGAGCAGAGATCAAGTTCTGAGTATTTTTAAAAACATTTATTTAGGAAATAAACTTCCTCCGCCTCAGCCTCAGAAAGCCTCCAAGACAGTTCGTTTGGTTTTTTAACATGCGGAGAGGGGTGCTGTGGATTTTCTCTGGTTGCTCTGAAAGGCCTTGAAGCATCATTTAGCCCCTAAGGCGGCAAACATTCAATGGAAGCCAACTGTGGCCAATTATACGCAATACTGACAGACTGGTGGGTTGGTTGGGAGGTGGGGGGTAGCTTCCAGGCCTGACTGGTGGGGAGAAATTGAAGAACACACAGTAAATAGTTGGATGGAAACCGATCCAGACAAAAGGTCACCAAAACCCAATGAAATAACAGGTGCAAACTTTGTTATCCCTCCCTTCCTCCTGCGGTCTCTTCCCCTCGTCTCCGTCAGCACTCATTGATCAGGTAAGCAGGGCGTTGCGGGGAGGCCGGCCCAGCGCTGTTTGTCGTTTGTGTCTCTCTCAATAAAGACTGGATTTACAGTAACTCTCAACTCCTCCTCCTCCTCCCTCCCCACCTCATTCCACACTTTTACAGCCCCTGGCTTCTGCCCACTCCTATAAAACACTACAAACATAAAAACCCACAAGCACTTAAGAGCTGTCCTGGTAAGAAGGGTGGAGGGTGCATATGGAGGGGGAGGAGACAGTGGGCAGAAACATCCTCCTCTTTACACCCCTCAATCACTCCGTCCGGAGAAGGAGAGGGAGATGGAGGGGAGGATATATTGTCTCTGATGGGCTAGCTGATTAAGATGGATTGCGCAATGAAAAGTCGTTGCAGGGATGAGTTCTTGGAGTGTGCGTTGCCGTGTGAGTGTGTGCGTGGACGCGACGCCCTGACGACTAACTCTGCATTAAAACCGTTTCTGGAATCGATTAAATGCAAATTTGCTTAGCTCGACTGAGTCGCATTTTTATCCCTCTGTTTTAATTTTGTGCTTTCTAGTAGTCACCGTTCAGTTGATACTGTTTGACATACTTTGGCCTTTTTCCCCCCAAAAAATTTAGAGTTTAATAAAAACTGGGCTTATAAGTTCTTTCAGTAGTTCTGTGTTCTTTTTCATTAATTTAAAGTAGCAGCTGTGGAGCTGTCTGATGAATCTATCAGGCTTTAAAAATTCAATTAAAACGCTCATGATCCCATTTTCTGCGCATTTAGAGTCCTTGTGAGTGTTTGTGTGCATCAAACCTTTATTTGTGTTCAGATGTGTGCACACCTTCACCTTTTTGTGCCAGAAACAGACAGCGCATATAAAACCTGGAAGCATGTGTGCATGTGGTGTGATTTCTGGCAAAGTTGTGCATGAAAAGGTGTACGATTTTGTTCCTTTTTCAAAAAAAAAAAAAAATTATGTGGGTGTTCTGTTGTATGTGCACGCGCAGGAGATAGGGTCTCCCCTCTGCTGGTCAGAGATAAAGCTGTTGGTCGGTGCTGGGAACCCTCTCACCGTGGCAACAGCCGAGAGATACAAGATTAGAGCCAATAGTTTCCCTGGACTGCAGGTGACAGACGGGATGAGAGGGGGAAGCGTGTGCGAGCTGTGCTGTAACCCTCTCACCGATAAGAAGCCCAGAGAACACAGACGGACGGATGAAGTGATGGACAGGAGAGCAGCTGGTGTGCTGATGGACAGGGCCAGGGAAAAAAAAAAAGTCTGAACGCTATGCAGCAGGATGATAGCTGCGCTTAATTTCTCATCAGGAAATTCTGCTAAAAGCACCGAGTTACAGTCAGTGTGACATTGAGGTTTATAGAAAGAAGCCTGGCATCTAAAATGGGAGATAAGTTTTTCTGACTAAGGTCTGGAAAATGCAAGAAGGGACAAATTTGTTTGGACTAAAGGCTTTGTTGTATTTTTCAAAATCTCTGTTTTAGTCACAGAATTACCACATTTCTATAATCAGGATTAATCAAAATGTAGATTTGTATTCTATCTGAAGCCCAACACGACACGTGCCTTAAACTTCAGTAGACTAGCGCTGACATTTTAGGTTAATAAATCACAGACTGATATTTCACTGACTTTATGCTGGGAACACACGGTGCAAACTTGAGCTTCCCCTGAATGGAAAAAAATACCACAACAGGAGCACTTTTCTTTGTTGTTTGGATCTTTCTCAATAACAGTGGCCAAAGGTTTAGGAGGTAGCCGTTTTAATGGTCTTGCGAACAAAACATGAGTCAGGAAAAGATTCTGTCAGTGTAAAAAATTCAGGAAAGGCATCTTGCTGTGTGGCTGCCGCCATGAAATTAATCTGCAAATCAACCATGAAATGATGGTTAGTGCGACACAGACGCCACTGTGGGGGTAAAAAAAAAACCAAAAAAACCCCTGAATCGAATCCAAACCAAGAGATGAAAGATGCAAAATGTTTTGGACTCGAGTTAAAAAGGTCTATTTGAGTCGCGTCAGCAGTTTTCTGCTTTGCTATAATCACCAGTGTTGTTTCCCTACATGTACAGACTGCTGAGACTTTTTAAATTTATGCTTAAGACTCATCATTTTTCCTTGGGGTTTGAGTCAAGCAGAGTTTAAGATCCAATAGAGTTTTTAACGTCATCAATCATCAATAAATGACTGCAGCAGCTGTTAAAAAAATCACTTAGTTTCTGTTGTTTTTCCAAGTAAAACAAAATAAAAAAACAACAATTGAGAGTTTGAATGTTTAATTAGTTTTTATTGATGTGTAACTAAAGGCGCTGATGCCGACTGCAGTAATTTGGAAGCTCATTCCGCTTTTTATTTAGAATATTATCAACAATCTATTAAACATGAAAACAATTACAGCTGCAAATCTTTCATGCTGTTGAAGGAGATGCGTAGTTGTTGTTTAAGATAAACTCTGAGGAGGCCTGAATCTTTTTGTCGATGCAACAAAAAAAAAAAAAAAAGAAGAAATAATTAAAATTGTTAATTCTTTTGGCAGAAATGAGTAACTTTCTAATGGATGGAGTCATTAGCAAAATCGAAACAAACAAACCTAATACTTCTGAATCAATATAATATGGTGGCTCTATTGATAGAAGTATAGATGAATGGATGGGATTAACAATAATGGATTAATTGAAATTATTTTCCAGCCTGAATTGTTCTGAATTTATTGGTGAAGCATTATTTATTGATTTTCGAGCGCTCCATGCTTGGTGATGACCAGCAGCTGTAGAGGGACTGGTTTTGGATCTTTGGCTTTATTGAGGACGAAGGTATTGGGTCGTCGTAAATTCATAAATAAACGACCTCGAGCAGCGGGACGTTGACCAGAACAACTGGAGGAGAAAAGAAGGAAGCGCTCTCTGATCCTGTTTGGTGATGTTTAAGAGGATGAAACGGGCAAACCCTTGGCTCTGCAGGTAGAGCTCCTTACAAGAGCATTACTCTGCAGCGGCACAGCATCCCCCTCCTTCTGGAAGGCTTCGCTGATTCTTAGCTGGCTTTGTCAATGAGGCTTAGCGCAGCACTTAGCGCCAAAAATCAGCCTGGCAGGCGGCCTCACTTTCGCCACGCCGCAGCAGCGTGGATGAGAAATTGTCAGGCTTATTTTGTTGTTCTAATTCACTGCGGAATGATTAAAATTATTTCAAAATTTTCACCTGAGCTGTATCTTCCTCTTTTTTTAATGGGTTCACAGGGATTATACAATGTGATTGTTTGCATATGTAACCACTTTATGAGTGATTTTCCCACCCAGCTTCAAGGCAAGTTTTTGTGAAATTGTTTAACTTTTTTTTTTTTTTTTACATCAGTTTAAAAAAAACCACAAAATCAAGCCTGGTTTCTACTTGTTACACTTGTCTGTTTAAAGTATGCACATCATGTAGCAGCTATTAGACAGTATTCAAGTTATTTTTTCCCCTTCTGCCCGAGGAGTGAATGTTTTCAAGGCTGTATTTCAGCACTGCCAGTTTGTCACCAAGTCAATTAAGTGAGGTTTTACTCAGGGGAGGCAGCTTGTTGTGATCCACCCAGCCTCTCTGCTGGTGACGGGGGTCTGAGGGGCTGTTGGAAATCCCAGAACAGAGACTGCTCCTGCAGCTGAGGTCTCACAGGCCCCACAGTGTATGTTCTCCGTCTCTCTGTTAGCTGCAGTTACCATACATCTACCCTAGAGCGCTTGTCAGCTCCTCTTAAGACAAGCTCATATTACAAGATGCGAAATGTCACACCAAGTTTGCTTTTGTAGACAAATATGGCATGTGCTCCGAGAAAGCCTTAAAACAGGTGCTAAAATTACAAATGTCTAGAGTGGAGTGGTGCTACTCCGTTCTGCTTCTGTGAAACATAATTAAGCTGTGTTGTTTACTTGAGAGGTAAAAAAAAAAAAAAAAAGGTTAGTACGCTGCTCTTCAGAAGCAGAACGGGTTACGGATCCCTCGTGAACTGCATTGTTTTTCCCTGCTGTAGTAACTGCACTTTCCTAGCTCCGGTTCCTTTAGCGGTAACCCCAAAGAGCTGACTCTGTGTTTTTTAAAGCAGTGCTAATGGGCGGCTTAGCTTCCTACAATACGCCTGTCATCTGCCTGTGTACAGATGCTCTGTCAGAGGCAAATTGGCATCGCTGATGCAGATTCAGGTTCCGAGGAAATATGATGTTCTGTCAACAAACTTAATGCTATGAACAGCTCTTCCTTCCACCTTCCACTAAAATATGACTACATTACAGGGGTGAGTGTTGTGTAGAATCTGCCGCGTGAAGGTACCGCTTGTTTCCTCTAAATGTGAAAACGATTTGTTGTGCAAAATCACAAAGAGGGTACAGGGAAATTCTATTCAAATAAAACTGGAATGTATAGATTTTAATCAGCGAGGTTACCAATAAAAAGAGTCAGGATAAGGAGCGTAGGGAGACACCTGGTGTACCACAATACACATAAAAACATAATATTTTTATGTTGTTTTTTTTATTCCATAGCACCGCTTTTAATTTTGTGGGGCTGTTATTTTCTGAAGCTCTAAAATTGATCTACATGTTGTTGTGCAGATTTAGATTTTCAAACTTGATGACCCATTATGTTTATTTTATGAATAAGGGGCCGAGTAAAGTACTTTTCTTATTTTTACCATGTCTTGAGTGGAATATTACTCACTGATTTGCAGAAACACCCCTGCTGTGGTATATTATTATCGTGTCATGGTTGTAGTAAAAGCAGGACTTGGATTCAGAGGCAACGGCAGGAGGATAATAAGTAAATTGACTTTATTAACGAGACTTGTCATGGTTTGAAGAGACATATGCAACAACAAGGGATACGAATATAACCTGAAGAAAACTGAAACCTACCAGTATGTAGGTGATGACTAACGTAACACAGGCACTCAGCAGGTCAAGCTTAGTGTGAGATAAATCCAAAATAATTCAGATTTTGACTCATCAGTCCAGACCACCTGCTGCCATTTCTTCACCTCAGCTCCTCTGGTATAGTTGAGTCGCTTGGCTTTGCTTCCCTGTTGGAGGTTTGACTTTTTGGGTTGAGTTCTTCAATGACGACCACTTCTGGCCAGACTTCTGTAAATAGCAGATGGTTGTACGTCGGTCCAACAGGTTTCTGGCAGTACTTAGCTGCTGGACATCTTCTGATAACGAGAAGTAAACATAATGTGTCTTTTATCTGCTGCACCACATCTTCTTGGCTGACCACTGCGTCTTCGGTCTTCGTCGATGTTTGTTTCTTTGTGACTCCTAACAAAGATTTGGACAGCTTGTTGTTGAGAACCCACTCTGATTCTAAAATCTTTGCCTGGGAGACACTTTACTGATGTATTAGAACTACCTTGTGTCTTGCTGCTGTGCTCAGTCTTGCCACAGAATCTGACCTGTGACATCCAACTGACTTCCTTGTCCTCACCCTGGTAGCAGACTTTAGCTGTTCTTCATCCAGTTTAAACCTCCTACACAGCCTTTTCTGTTTCAGTTAACGGCTGTGTTTAAACCTACGTATCAGAACGATTATCACTGGCCTCTGTTTGCTATAACTGGTCAATCATGCATCTGAAAATAATCCTTCAACATCTCTGTGTATCTCAAAGAACTGAAGCTGTTATGAAGAAAAAAGGTGGTCACACCAAATCCTGATTGGATTTAGATGTTTATGTTCAGTCACAAATCATTCTTGTCTCCTGGCATTTTTGAGGTTTGTGGAGATGCTTCTGATTCTCCTTCTTACCTAAATATATCTTGGTTTTTCTCACTGCAGCGAGGTTGTTTCAGTCCTCTGTCCCTGTATGTCCATGTCTTTGCCATGGGTGAAGTTAGGAGCCTGCAGACTCTGACTAGGCTGCAGCGTGAATTATACAGTGCTGTTGCTCTAGTTTTTCCCCCGTCCAGATCTGTCTGAGTTAATTATGGTGCAACTGTCAGAAAGACTGTTTTACTTGTCATTTGGTCAGTGGCATTATTGCTCCTTGTGTATTAAAATTTTTTTTTTTTTTTGAGCTTTCAAGGCTCAGTGGCTTGAGTTTCCACGCAGTGCTGCGATGTCCAGTTTGTGTCTCAGTTTGAGTGGGAGGATGTAAGGAAAAAAGCTTTGCTTTTCATCTCTTTCGCTTGGACTTCATCGCTGTGCTGTGACACGCGAGGAGCGAGACCTTTTAGAGAAACTGGCCTCGGTTTACAACTTCATGTTGATTTACACCCTGACATTGAGAAGTTAACATACCCTTGGGGAGTTAATCCCTAATGTTGTCCGGGTCAGTAAATAAACGGAAAAAGAAAAAGCCAAATTGAAGGAGTTTGCAGAAAAGCTCATTTGTGCTAATTATTTCTCTCCCACCCCTCCCTTGTTAAAAGCTTTCCCACCCCTCCAATCAATCGGCACTTTAGCGAGCAGGAAGGGATGGAAGAAGTGCGAGCCTCATTAGCCTGATTGGGCCAATGTGGGAGATCGAGTGAGATGGAGTGAATGAGAGGAATAAAAGAGAAAAGGAGGCAGCTTGGTCATCAGCACTTGGCCCATCAGAGCTTCTGTCAACAAAGCAAATGCCGCGATCAAATATGTTTGTTTTGTAGAATTGTGGCTCCCAGCGGACGCCAGGTCGGCCCCCGCGCTGAAAAGGAAGCTTTTAATGGAGTCTGATTTAAACCATCAGACCACAAAACATTAAACGATCTGGCAAAATTGTTTTACAGAAATTTAAATGACTAATAAATGATTATACATTGCAATTAAATAACTCAAGTCTGCTTTACTGCTGCTCGACGGATTCAAAAAGCCAGCATGAAAATTAAATAAATTGTTTTCTATGAGGACCTTAAAGGGAAGTTTAAGCAACAAAACATATCAATAAAATGAAAGAAAATTAGAGCATACACAAAAATTGGTTGAAATAAGCCACAAACAAATTAATGGGATAACATAAAACTTTAGGAAGCCATTGTGGGTCCAGCTTAAGCCCCCAAAATATCTGATAGTCTTTAAAATATATAAAAACTTCACTCAGATTGTCTGTGTTGTTCTGAGTGAAGAATAAGCCTTGTTCAGTGGAAGAACAACCAGAACTTGACTCGCTCCAAATGGGAAACATGAATTTATGTTGAGCATCTTCATGTCCGCGGCTCCAGACAACCAGGAGCTTACGAGCAGAAAATTGATTAAACAGGAGCGTAAGATGTTAAATACCCACAAGAACATCAATATGATTCCATCTTCTCATCACAAATAACCGTCTGCTTCTGTACTGAGGTGTAAAAGTTTTCACAGAGACTTTAAAAATGTGAAATACAGTAAGAAGTACAAACATGGTTACGAATGGTGCTACAGGATCTACAGAACTATAAGATAATTTGTCTTTTTTCTTTGCTGCTTGTTATAATTCAAGCTTTAAAAGCTTTTCTGCCATTTTTAGGAAAGAAAACACGTCTTACTCTCTCTGAAAATACAGCTGAATGGACTGAAAGCTTTTAGGTTTTTATTAGCTCCTAAATGCAGCATCTATTTGAGGATCTGTGCGAAGCTGACACAATGAAAAGTGTTAAAACTCTTTGTTCGAACGACAACTCGTCTGTGCAGATCCGACTGTCGGTAACCTCGCATTAACTCGATTTATAATTAATGGCTTATTTGGACATTTATGGCACAAGACGCTTGTTGAGAGTAAAATTAGTCAGATTTTTGTTACGCTGTACGTTTCTGAAATGCATTTTTCTTTTCCAAGCTGCATAATATACATTTGTAGTCTTACTGTTCTGATGCAGTATTTATCTTTACTTTTAATTGTTAAAACCTAATTTCTGCATTAAGACATAATATGGTTGTTGTTTTAAATGCATCTTTTCTTATTTAATGTTATTTGTAAATTATGTGGAAACACGAAAGGAAAGGTTGGAAAATGTTAAAAAATACTGTAAGAAATCAGTATCATGAAAAATGTTTGAGGGGGAAAATCATAGAATGGTTCCTTTTTGAGATGGGGGAAATCGATTTTTCTTAGATTTTTTTTCATCTGATTTGTTTTTGTTTTTTGCATTTGTTAATTCTGTTAACAAATGACAAAATACATTTTGTTAAATAAGCAAATATTAAACAATATTATGTTGACAGCTGCTCATTTAGACCCAATCTTTACCCGAGAGGCAGAAACGGGAAATGAATAAACGAGGCTTGTTGTAAACATTTAAATCTGTCCCATAGCTGCAGAGCGGCAGGGAGTCATCGATTGGATCATGCAGAATAAAGATGATCAATAGATACGATCAGGGATCCAAACAGCTGTCGGTCCGTGCTACTTTTAAAAAAACAAAAGAGTCTTGAGATCAGCTCCAACATTTAAAGGTCACTTCTAAGTGGGTCTACAAAGAACTATTGATACGTTTTCTTGCAAAGCAACTGTTGCACTTTTATTTATTTGTGTTGAATCACTCGGCGTTTGACTTCCCAGGTCTCCGTAACTCGACGAGCGGCACAGAGATTTTGGCTGCGTGTCCGGAGCTGCTCGGGTCAAACGCTTCATTATTTCCAAAAAAACCCCAAAACCACACACACAAGCACGCCTGAACTCAAGCGGTGACTGCCTTTCTTTGCCCACTTCTTGTTAATCGTTTCCTCGTTTCGACTTGAGACATTTAAATTTATTATTCACTAAACGAGATGAGCAAATAATTTTGACAGGAATCAAGACACCGAAACAGAATGAGGGAGAATTAGACGTGAAATTTAAAAACACACTGGGGTAACATTATTCTCATTGTGGGCCGTGTTGTTTGAATAATAAAACATAATGTAGCCTTACATTAAGCCTCAATTTTCTCTCCTTTTTGCTAATAGCAGCTAAGTGAAGTAGGTATAACTGTAACCTCTAAAACGGGCTTTAAAGTTTGCCTCTTCCTCTCTTTCTGTCAGTGACCCTTTCTGTGTACTTGCATGTTCTTATCACCGACGCTGCTTTTGTCTCGTAATTACATGCACGCACATGCAGAGAGTACAGGGAGTACGCACGGCACACAATGCACACAATTACCATCTTGTAATTGCGATCTATCAAACATTATTGTGAAATGTTGCCTGATGGTGCTAGCTGTTGACTCAGTCGCATTATCAGAGCTTAGGAAATGACAAGACTATTTATAGGAGCTTGTTATCCACTTAAATCCTGTTGTTGCTTTTGTCCATGAAGGGAGTGCGCGCCTCTTAGAGCTGGACTGACTGATGGGCTGATTATTCAGTTAGTGCAGCACAGTTATATGCAAAAGTTTGAACATCCTAATCTGATGAGAAATTAAGCTTTTTAAAGTGCAAATAGGTGGATGCATTCCCTGCAGCAAAACAGAGACCATGAATTAAAATGTTAATGCGCTGAGAGTTTTTTAGCTTCATTAATTTAGAAAAGTGAAGCCCGAGAAGGTCATTCAAGTGTCACTTTCACCTCAAAACTTATTTCGCGAACGTTCGCTCCTCCGAGCTGACCTTGGAGTTCAGCGCAGATATTTCACGAGAGCCTGAGAGAGAACAAAAAGCTCCAGTCACCGAAGTCTTATTTGGAGGAAGCGAAGGAGCGGGGGTGCACAGATGAAAGGAAGACCGAATCCCGCCAAATATCATCGAAATCTGAGGACAGGGCTTCAAAAAGAAAAGTTTAAGAAGAAAAGAGACTGGTATTGATCCAGATAACATCAAAAATCCCCTGAAAACTTCTTACAAGGAGCGTAAGCTGGAGGTGTTGTGGAGTATCAGTGACGGTGCCTGACCTGAGCAGCAGTGAAAGTCTGAGGTGAGCTGTTCGTGCAAAAAATAAAGAGAGGGAGAAAAAAAACTAAAAAAAATGTCTTAAAAATTATAAATCAAGAACAGAAAACATCCTTATAGCTAATTTAAAATGTGTGTGAAATCTACTGTTAACATTTTAAAGAAAGGCTCATTATAGCTTTTACTCATTTATTTGTTGCAGCAGTTACTGTATTTTCATCTCAAGTATGTATTTTAACTAGCAAGGCCACCTGTACGCTCACAACCCATTCATCCTCTGTATGTTCTTAATCCGGTAAATAAACAACGCCATAGCTAACTGGGTCAGGCAATGTTCGAGCTAATTCATTCAATCATTTCTCAGCTCAGATGAAATAAAACTTTTTATTATCTACATTAAAAAAAGTCTGCGTGCGGGAGCCAACACTTTCCACTGCTTTGCTCACGTGTTATCTGCAAAGGAATAATCTTAAAATTTACAGCCAATCAGAGCGACTCCTCAGCTTCAGACCGGCGTTCCAGGAAGTTAAACACAGCACTTTTTACTGCTGCATATTTAAGAACTGTATTCATTTAGACTGATTCTGATGGTCATTTTTTGACAATCAATTGGTAACCAATTTTAAAAATTCATTCTGTTGGATTTGTCTTTAAAAGATCTATCTAATGGGATCAAAATATGTTGTGTTGGATGAGGTTATAAAAACCACGTGGCCTTTTTATTTTAACCACTTTCCTGGTTTACTTGGGATTACTGACATTTAAAACTTGTTACATCTTCATCTTCACATTATTTTTATGGCCAAAAATCCAAGTTAAAATCATTTACAAACCTTAATCTCTGTGTTTGGTACACAAGCACAGACCTTTTTGGTCATTTTAGAAGTAAATAATGAATGTTTGCGTCAACTATTTCAACGGGTGTGTGAAATAAACAGAAAGTAAACTATGGCTGAATTAGTCCTTCCTGAGCATCGATGAGTGAGTCAGTTTCCTTTTGTTGTGAACTAATGGAGACGCAACACGAGACTCGGAGCTGTGATTTTTTTAATGGGAGATCAATATTACGCACACTCAAGTTTTCAGCTGTTTTTCCCTCGTCTTTGTTGAAGAGAAATAAATCAAAACCTTGACTTTTTTTGTGCTGGTAGTTACAGGTGTGTTGATGCAAACTCTAAAATCAAAGCATTCTTTGAATTTTAATGTTTGAAGAAACCAAGAAAGAAATTAAACGCCCGACATTCCTTGACGGAATGCATATTTCACTTTTTATGTTTGCTCAAGTTGGTTTGCTGCGGCGGCCATCTTGAGTTGGATTCACCCCGAAAGGTAATCAGTTGTAGATGTACATCCCATGATTACTTTCTGAAAGTTTCATTAAAATCTGCCCAGTGGTTTATGAGATATTTTGGTAACAGAGACACACACACGCACACACACACACACGAGCAAAACCATTATTGGTTGCCTTCGCCTTTCGGCTGGGTGTGATAATAATTACTTTTCTAATTTAAGATAATTGTTTTTCTTCCTGAATACGACTGTGACCCATACAGTCTGTTCTCCTCACTGATAGAGCTGCTAAAAAACTCATCTTTTATGTTTCTTTATTGGTGACTTAAACAGAATTGCTGATGCACTTGTTTTTTTTTTCACCTTCAAAGACAGAATTTATCTGATTGCCTAGAGCTGAAAGTTGATAAAATGGTAAAAAAAGGAAAAAAGAAGTGAAAATACTTTTTAGACACCATAGTTGCGTGGATGACGTTTCCCTTAAATAGTGCAGCCATAAACCTTTAAATGAGGGAGGAGTTCAGCAGCACATTGTGTGTTCTGGACCTCCGATGTGATCACAACCCGCTGTGTGTGGCATTTCCAGCTGACTTATGAATAATTTACCCAGCTCCTGGAGTTTATTTATTTTTTTGGGAGTGGGGGGCTGAGATGTGTCTGCCTCTGCTGGAGAAAGGCTGCGAGTCGTTGCTCCAGAGAAATCACAAGTTTCTATAACAAGAAGTGCTGAGGTGTCTGTGTGGTCCAGAGTGCAGCCCAGGAGAGGAGGTGGGCAGTCGGATGAACTTTACTGATGGCTGAGATGCTTTGGAGAGAGGGAGGGAAAAAGAAAGAAAAAAAAAATCCAGCAGGAGCCTTTTGCCTGAAGCATCCTGAGCCGGAGAGTTGCTTCTCATCACGAACTGCAGAGGCAGACGCAGAGATGAAACCGAATCCCCAACAGTTTATCATTAAGCACAAAGAAAAGAGGTCCATGTGTCATTCGCCTAATGTGAGGCTGATAATGAGACAAGCAGCACAAAGACTATTTAGGCTTGTAAGCATCTTTAATTCTCTTTAATTTCACAGGCTCTTTTTCCTACTTGGAAGGTTATGAAAATTGCAGCAGTGCCGTCTCATCATTAAGCCAAACTAAAAGATAAAACGTGTCTGGGAAACTAACCCCAAAAAGCTGCGGCTTAATGTTTTGTTGTTGCAGCTGCTTTATCACTTCATTCCTCTGAGGCATTTTCATCAGTTTCTCGCAGTTTTTGTAGCAAAAGAAACTTGTCAGTGTAAAGCTAGTATTTCCCTGTGACTGTCGGAGACTAGTTGGCGACACTCGATAATGTGAGAAAATATCCCGATTTTAATTCGCGTTCTCACTGTACTCTGAGTATTAGCGACCAGGTGCCCAGCGAGCCATGCAGGAGCGTTGTGGGTGACCAATTTTTGTGTGCGCAGCTTGCAGAAGTGTATTTCAGGCCATGCACGTTATGTCATTGCCCACCCTTTTACCCACCTAGACCTGTTTTGTGTCCACCTTGGCAGCCGACCCGACGTTTATGATTTAATCTACTGGAGTACACTTTTGAAATAAATACAGGCAGATTTGGATAAAATAATTTTTTCTCACCGGTGTTTTTTTTTTTTTTTTTTTTAAGACCTCTGCATGTTTTCTGTCAAAATGCAGCTCCTTGCCTGTGTCAAATCTGAGAAGGGTTTGAGACACCGATTATTTTGACTATTTTGAGAGAAAATGTGTAGGAAAAAGTATTTTTTAAAATTGTTCAGAATTCAAACAATAAGAATGCAAGCCTCTAGGCTCACGCAAGGAAATCAAGAACCCCCATGAACTTCGTGAGACGTTCTGGAGACTCCCTGTTTGCCAACTAGCCACCAGCAGTCGCAGCCCATCGAGGGACTTCAGTTTTTCTGCTCGAACAGAATCGCCAGTCCCTCATCGGTTCAAATATTAAAAGGATAGATCAAATTTTTTTTTGAAGTAGGCTCCTATGGAAACGTTATGAATAAATTATATCCTGCATGTTGTTGATAGCTCCTCAAATGACCTCTGTTTGGAGAAATACAGTTTAATACTGACAGGACTGACAAGCTAATGGCTAAAATGAATGGGGCCAAGTCCAAAGCGCATTGCTGCTGTCTTAAAACAACTCCATTCTCAAATATTTCACAGCTGATGGCAGCCAAATTCACCTTACAAGGCTATTTATATAAAATGCTATTGTTATTGGTGACTGTAAATAGCAGCAGCAGCTAGCTGTAGCACTTCTGTTGCAGCCTGGGGCACTTTGAGCAGGAGTATCACAATATGTCTGCTTGAATGACAGCAGTGTAAAGGTTTATAAAACAGTGTTTGCATGAAGTGATATAAAACCTTTTAGGTCGGCTAACAGCTTGAAGCAGCCATTAGCCCGTTGATCCGGTCAGAATTAAACTCTTTCTCTAAACTGAGGTCGTTAATCAGGTAAGATATTACCAGTTCTTAACCTTTCCGCAGAACCACACAGTGTACCGTGTCTGTACAACAAAAGAGGTGTATTTAAAATTTTTATGTTTCTCTCCAGTCGGATATAAAACCAAGGTGAGGATTGGAGTTTGTGCCGTCATGTCAGTGGAAACTGTTCAGAGTTTAACTGCGCTGTGAAGAAGAAAAGAAAAAAAAAGCATGAGTCATCGTGAACACAAAGCAAAAATGTTTTGACAAAAAGAAAAAAAAAATCACTAAATAGACAGAGGTTATATTTGGAGTCAGTGGCTACGACGACTGCAAGCGAGAGGGAAAAATCAAACCTCTTACTGCTCCTCTTACTGAAATCATGTTTTTGTTGAAATTATACATCAGTACTTGGATTTCTGAGAATTATTTTGTTGAACACACTTCAGAAACCTCCTCACTTGATTTTCTGCTGTCAGTATTTATGTAGATTACCGCTTTTTTTTCAAATGTTATGTTTATTTATTTCCTGTTTTACCCTTTGAGCTGCAATTTTACCCCACATGCAAATGCACGAGCCGTCTTACGAGTTTGATGCCTGCAATTTATAGGAGTATTTGCATTCAAACTAACCATGCAAAGATGACTGAGACCAAAGATTTGGTTGACAATGCCAAACACATTTAGACGGATACACTGACCTTTAACTAAATAAGACTTTAATGCATGCAAACACTGAAAGGCTACTTTACCTTACCGTGCAGCTTTAAATTATCCTTCACAACACTGCAGTGGGAGAAAATACGGGGCACGAAGTTTAAAATGCAACCAACCATTTTATTACACATCAGTGGGCTAATTTGTCAAGGGTGATAAGAGGTCTTGGATGATAAGGACACACCGGCAAACATGACACATTACTGTTGCACGTTGAAGAATTTGGGAAATTCTTTCTTTCAGATTAATTATTTTAGGAAAAGCGATGTGATGCAACTTAATGGAAGCCTCAACTTTGATCCCATTTGTTGGAGTGCAGAATTACATTTCAGGCTGAAAAGACCCTCCCTCCCATCTCTGGGTATGTATCTTTTTGTTGGGTCTAATGTAAGTTCGAACAATTAAGCGGCAGAGCTTGATGCTAGATAATGGACCTTGACAGTGAAAGGCCTCCATAATGACAGATGAGGACTCAGGTCTGTGTTAAGAGCACAGAGATGTGAAGGTGCTGCAGCATCACTTTTACTGTGACGTGAGCCTTGGCATACACAAACATATAAGGAAAGGCCTAACATTCCTTAAAGGAATGCATATCTCCTGCCGCCTTTCAAATCAGAGTTTTAAATTAAGATCCTCTTATGTTGAGGTGATGGAGATTCTATGCAGCCTTGCATGAAATCTTAAAATCTCATGCTCGGAATTGGTTGCTCGGCTACTGCCACATCAAATTTTAGCCACTTTTGTAAAATTGACTGAGTTATAGCCGTTTTTGCATTGACCAGGGTTGATTAGCTTGAATTAGATTTACTCCAAAAGGAGATCGGGTGTAGATGTATATTCGATGATAACTTTCTGAACGTTTCAATGAAATCCATCCAGGGGTTCATCAGAAATTTTGCTGACAGACAAACAAATTTGGCTTGAGGAGTTAATGCCAAAATTTTAAGCAAATCTCTTGCAAACTGTGTAGCACTGCGATGATGAGTCTTAGCTACTAGCATACCAAATTTCATCTTGATATCTCCAAAATTCACTGAATTATAGCTATTTTTGTGTTTGCTAATGTCAATTAGCTGTGTCTGCCATCTTGAGCTGGGTTGGCTCCAAAAGTGAAGAATTAGTTGTAGATTTACATCCAGTGATTACTTCATCAGAGTTTCATTCAATTCTGTCCAGCAGTTCATCAGATATTTCCCTAAAGTAAAGTTATACAAACACGCAGAAAAGTAAAAACATTACTGCCCACCTTTTGTCTTTCAGCAACGAGTGATATTTATACAGCTTGGAGTGTTAAATGTCTTTTTTTATTTTTTTTTTTTCTTACATCAAGCTTTCTGCATACTGTACGATTCTCCCAGACTCTTCTCAGCCACCCTAAGCAGTTACTCTGAGACGGACACTTATACACTTGTGCATTTGTTATATCGATCCATGCTTACACAAGCGTTAGCACTCACTTAGAATGAGAGGCATGTCTTCACTCAAACGTAGCAGCACCATACAAATGCACACAAACGCCGATTTCAAACATGCACCGAACCACACAAACTTCTCATCAAATGAACCCACGGCTCGTTCCTCCAAGTTAAATCAAATAGCAGCTGACGCATCCATCCAGTGTGTGTGATTTAACAAGGTCCACTCCGTCTCGTCATCAATCATATTAATAATCTGAGCCTCACATTGATTTTTGTGTTCTTAAACTACCTCAGTGCATTATTTCCAGCCTTTGTAGCCTCTTTGATGAACCCCGTATACACACGCACACACACACACACACAAAAAAAACGAAACAGCTTTTCTTTTTAGAAGTCTTTATTCATCTGCGTAGAAAAAAAAGACGACAGACCAATAAATGAAACAGCATTTCGCACCCATTTTTTTTTTTTTTGTTTATACATAAGAGTGTTTTCATTATCACATCTGAGGCTTTTTTTTTTTGTTTTTTGTTTTTAAAGGAAAGGATTTCTAGAAAGAAGAGATGGTAGCTTCAGTGCTCTTAAAAACTGAATAAAAACCAAAAACAAATATAGTTATAAAGAAACTAAAAAAGAAAGCACACTGGAGCTCCATTATTATTGGTACACAGTAACACAGGATGCAAAAGAGACAAAGTTCTACTAAAAGAAAGAGTGGATTCAACACTTAAAGGCTATATCTAAATCTCCTCTCTACGTCCTCGCTCTGTACTCATCTCCTTCCATCTTTTCTTCCCCCTTTGTTGAAAATCTGGCTGTTTTTTTCTCCAATATATCTTTCTTTTATAGTCCTTTCCTCAGTTTGGGTTTATTAGTGAGAGGCAGTCAGAGGGCAGGTGCCGCTTTCCCGTGGCCGTGGTCGTGTTGAAATGCACAGTGTAGCGGTCGGGCTGCGATCCCTGTTAACAGAACTGTGTTTATGCTGCGCTAAGGCCATAAAACTGGACAACCTGAGTCAACAAATGTATTTCACTGCCAGCACTTCATCAGCTTATGTTAGGTACTGTTTAAGTTGGTTTGATTTCCCAATTTAACTTTATTTCCATACAAGTTAAAGTGGTATATTTTCGTGCGCTGATGACAATGAGACGTAACAGATTTGTGAGGCTGCAACTTTATTGATTTAAATCAGCTGATTAGTCATTTGGTCCAAAAACTCTGGGACAATTGTGAGAAAAGTACATTAATGAAACTTAAAGCCAATGCTATCTTTTTTTTCTTCTTTTTTTTTAAATAAAAGCACATTTCTGAACAAAAAAGTAATAAAAATAAAAGTTCAGAAAATAACATACATTCAAGAGGCTATAACAAAGATATGTTCTGGAGTTTAGTTCATAGAATGACATCAGTGGTGGAAAAATCCTGCACTATGAAATCAACTTTGTGTTATCAGGGATGGCTTCCAAAATCAGACAAAAAAGTGGAACATTGTAATAAAGATTTTTTAATTTTTTTTTTTCAGATTTCTATTTTATTAAATAATCAAAAGTAAACTTTCCTGTCTGGTGTTATGTATAATAGGTTTTCCAATCACTATGTCTCAATACATAAATATCACAATGTAAAATCACATTTATTATTATTCATATTCACTTATTTTTCCTAATAGAAAACAATAACAACCAGTTTATTTTTTAATCAACGCGAACACCTATAATGTTATGATTGAGTCTTAGGAAAGATTAAGTAGAGCTCGGCCGTTTTTAACTTCCTCCAGAAAATGTTCACCTGCTAAAATTTATTTGCCATTAAAAAGATCTCCTCTGGAAGATAAATGGGTTACTATTATAAGATTTGTGGTTAGTTTCTTTCTCTTCACTCGCAAAGATGATTTTATATGAGACCAGACCACTGTCGAAACTGGGTTCATGCAGTTCCTCTAAATTCTGAGAGACTTTTTTTAATAACCGTTCTCAAGCTTGTAATTTGTCTTGTGGTCTTGGCAATCATTTTACCTTTTGATTGTCTTGCCTTGCCAGTCTTCCTTGTTTTTGTGTTATTTATTGAGTTGTTTGACTTGTAATAATCACAAACACTCTTTGAAAGAAGCATGCAGTCTTTTATCACTCATTTTTGAGTGAGGGGACACACTCTGGGCAAAACTTCATCCATTTCTAGATCATGCCACATTATTCCAGTTGTCAGCCCTTTTCCCCCCAATTTTCTTTTCCTTTTGTTGTCTTTTTTGCCTCCTGCTACTTCATTGGTCACATGCCATTTTTTAACTTAACTCCCATTTCTTTCTTCTCCGTCAGCATCACACCTCTCTCAGACACTACATCCCCAAAACAGCACCCCTCTCTGTTCCCCCTAGTCTCCTTTTATGTTCTTCCTCTCCTTCCACCCATCTATCCATCACTTTCTCTCTCTTTCCCACTCATTAGTCTACCCATGCTGTGGTTTGTGTCTTCCGTCTCTGTCAGAGCTGTTATCACTGCTGTCAGCTCCCTTGGCGAGAACAAAGTCGTCCTCTGCTCACAGCACCACAAAAGACACGAGAGGAGAGGAATAAAAGGAAAAGAGCCTCAGCTCTAAAAGAAGAAATGAATAAATAAATAGAATAAGAGGTGGAAAGATGGAGAAATTAAAAGAAGGGGAGTAAACCAGAGGAAAGGAGGGAACTAGGAACATATCTTTTCATGTCAACCATGATGCATTGTCATCTGTGGGTTATAACAACCATTGATTTCTCCTTCTGTTATCCCTTTTATCTACACAGCACAGAGCTTACAGTTGGTAGGAAGATACGAGTGCTATCTCTATACACATCAAGTGCCTTTTCCTCATATTATAAATATATCTCCCGCTAAATCAGCTAAGCCTAGTATATCAACCTCAAATAAGTTACTGTGTAGTATTATGAGCTGAGAAGGCTTGAAAGACACTGAGAAATCCAAAAAGGAAACATAACCATTTATAACTATAAGCAGTGCTGAAAGAAGACCCTACTGTACTTTGTAGGATACAGTAGAAGAGTATAGTGGGACTCTTACTTCTGTCACTCAGTAGCAGTGTCCCATCATCATAGCTCAAATCAGTCTTATCTACTAAGCAAACCAATCAGAATCAAACCAGCAGAGGCACAGAGGGTACTTTGGAAACCAAGGACAAAATGCCACAAGCCAAGGGGGCTTTTGTGGCTCAGAAAGCACATCCCTGTATCATCACGTGTAGGCATAATCTATGTCGGGGATGCCAGCCTCTCTGTAGCCACGGTTGGTACCATAGGTGGCATGATGGTGGCTAGTTTGGCTGAGGATGGTGCCGTTGAGGCTGCCAGCTCCATGGCTGCTCCGGTAGGTCCCGTTAGCTTGAGAGGAAGAGGAGGAGGATGGGAAAATGGTGTGAATGTAGGTAACATCCTCTAGCTTAGGCTGCAGGGACTGATGGGCCATAGCTGTCATTTGAAACCCTGCAGGAGGGGCCCTGATCTCTAAGATGGAAGTGTCTTTCTTGGTGCCCGACTCTACATAGTCATCGTAATGTTTTCCACCCCGGCCTCTGCTGTATGAACCTGAGTCCCCAGACATGTAACCTGATCTCTGTCCATACCAGCAGAAGATTCCAAAGATTAGGAGCAGGCTTACCAATGCTGTGGCACCTCCTATAATCCCAGCCAGTGGCAGGGCTGTTAGCTCTAAGTCCTGACCCTCCTTTTCTGATCCCATCCCTCCAGAGCTGACCACAGCCTCTCCAGTCTCAATCTGAGCGCAGGCTGGGGCAGAGTATTTGATGTCTGTGTCCATACTGCCAGCTCGAGATGCACCCATACTGGAGCTGCCAAGGGAGGCCTCCTGCCGTAGTGGCAGCAAACAGATGAGGTAATGGGAGCGTGGGGTGAGCTGGGTGAGAAGATACTGCCTCCTCTCTCCAGGAACCAAAGTTTCTGTTATTGAACCAAGAGCTGCACTGCTACCCAGTCTCTGCCATGAAAGGCGGAAGGAGGGTGCTGGCTGCAGGCACAGCCAACTTACCAATACACTGTCTGAAGAGAGAGGTTTTAAAGTCAGCTCTAAGGCCTCTCCTGATATCTGTCCACCTTCTCCTGGAGGAAGAGGCATAATGAGGCCAGGTCGCTTGACTCGCAGAGTAAAGAGAGAGCCTTGTGTGGGAACCAACAGAGAAGTAGTCGTGCTACCAGAAGGGACTGCTTGGCTTCCTCCAACTTCGTCTTCTCCTCCATCTTTCTCTGCTTGGTTCATCCCTACTCCAGGACTGGGACCGGCAGGAGGGCCTTCACATTGCTCCATCAGTGACGTTAGGTCTCGGAGTGTCTGGCCCCTTACAGGCTCGGGTCCCTGACAGGTGAGTCCTCTGACAGTCACTGCTGACCCTCGTCCATGCAACCAAGCATGCAGCCAACGAAGGTTGCACCCACAGTACCAGGGGTTTCCTCTTAGCAACAGAAGCTCCAGGCTTTCGGTATCTCTCAGAAGTCCTCGAGGGAGGCTGGTCAAATTGTTTCCTGACAGATCCAACTTCTGTAGACGCCGCATCCCATCCAGTGCCCCTCTTGGAATATGGGTCATTCCATTGTCTTGTAAATGGAGTCGAATAAGGTGGGCTGAAGGCAGATTGACAGGTGGAGACTGCAAGGCATTCCTGACCAGTGACAGCTCTGTCAGGTTAGAGAGACGAGAAAAGGTGTCATCTGCGATGCGCGTGTTGGCCAACAGGTTCCCATCCAGGACTAAACGTCTCAGGGAGGAGAGCCCGCGGAAGGCATGTGTAGGAATAGTGTTGATTCTGTTGTCGTCCAGTCGTAACTCTTCCAGTGAAGCTGGTAGGCCTGCAGGGATGCTTGAGAGGTGATTCCGAGATAGAAATAGCAGTCGAAGCCGTGGAGTCCCAGAAAAAGCTCTCTCCTGGATGCTAACTGTAGATATAGAGTTATCATCCAGGTGTAAACGTTCAAGTAATGGTAACTTAGCCAGAGCTGATCGGGGTAACGTTCGTATATTATTATCCTGCAAATGGAGCTCCTTTAAGGACGGTGGGAGGTGTATAGGAAATTCATCCAACTGGTTGGCGTACAGATAAATCACTCGTATGGAAGTACTGCGTTCCAGTGACTGAGGCAGCCCGGCATTGCTCAACCGATTGCTCTGCAAGTAGAGGATGGCAGCCGTTAATGGTAGCGGAGGAATTATGCTCAGGCCACGGTCGTTGCAGTAGACAAAGCCCTCATCACAGCGGCACACTGAGGGACAAACAATGCCCTCATCTCCCTCGCCTGTCTCCATAGCAATTGCTGCTGCCGCCAACTCCAGCACCTCAGCCAATAAGGTGAGGACCAGAAGGAGCAGAAAGAGCCAATCACGAAGCTCAGCAAGACTCTCAGCTGCCATGTTGGCGTGGAGCTCCTGACCTAAAGAGAGGGAAAACTAGATTAATACACAAACAATTACCATCGCTCATTTGGCAAAATGGCAATAACATGTCTCCTTAAATCGAAAAAATTAAAATAACTGCATATTGTATTTTTTCATATTGCTCAATTGCAATGTTTTTTTTCCACCTGCTTGTAAAAGTTAGGCCTTTTTTTAAAACTGAAGAGTTGAAAGACTTGGGAATAGAATAGTAAGATGCCCTTAAGAGAAACTACCCAGTATTATATGGGTCAGGGCAACCAAGCAGAAGACAAACTGACATTTTGAGCCAGTGAGTGTAACGAGGGGTGGACTGACGGGTGATAAAGATTACAAGAATCAAAGAAAGCACAGAGACGACAGAAATGGAGAAAATTGGACAGTGACAGTTGAAGTGGAGGAAAATAAGTGAAGTGGGATTGTTTTCCAAGGAGATTAACTGAATTGAAGTGAGTGACACAAAACTAAAATGGAGGATGGAATGGAGAGAAGGAGATTAGATTAATTGCCTACAGTGCAGTGGATCACTTTGAAAACAACAGGAAAATCAAAGTTGCTGTGACAGCACTAGATCTGACCCTGAAAATAGAATTATAATAAGAACACCGTCGAAAGACAGAACTTCACGGCTATCTGGATGTTTACTCAGACACACAGTGCTTTTGTTTGAGGTCACGGCCAAGAGAAATGCTCACACAAATTAATAAACACGCTGAGCACAAAGTGCACATACTGTGCAGTCTCAATATAAGCTGACATGTATAATGCATACTTTCACTCAGTGGTTATTGTTCGTGAAATTTCTATAAATTATTCAGGAAAGTGGTCTTGAAATCACCAGAAATGTTTTAGTGAGATGTTTTACAGAGACAGATTTTTTTTTTCTGCAACATTTAAACTGTTCCTTGGTTGATATTTTGTAATTTGTCTCCTCACAAATCCTTCATGCCAACATCAGTTTACCTTTCAAATAAAACAATGCCTTTGCATTTATATTCAGCGATCTATGTATGGGATAGAATAATATACAGCAAGGAGAGTTTTTGAAATCCCATTGTATTTAACTCTTGTTTGAAGTCCTTTTTTGAGAAGCCTGAGGCTGGAAAATGTGCCCTGATTTGAAAAGCCTGACTTGATTTGACAGCACATTTGATAAACAAATCCTCTAAGGGCAAGTTTTTTTTTCCCCCTCTTGGCACATGCACATGTGTGTTTGTATGTGAACTCTGTGCTACATGCAAAATTGCCCCTTGGCTTCAGTCAAAATCCATGCAAAGCAAACAAGAGATGGCAACAATAGAAGAGATGAAGGAAGGGAAGGGGGTGAGAAGACAGATGGAGAGTCGGCCAGTCAGAGGAGGAGAGGGGAAATGAGTTCCTGGCAGTGAAGACCTAAGTCTGTATCAGATGAGTTTGCTGCAAAATATAGGATGGTTCCAAATACTGACTGGGTGTTGTTGTTTTTTTCTTTTAGATAGGTGTAAAAATAGCTGCATTTGGTACCTTTACACGCCTGTGTTGTGCGTTTCTGTGTGTATATGTGACAGAGATCTGTATCTACAACAACCAGCTCCCGTCTCAGCCCGACAGACTGTATTTGATATGCCAAGGTGAAAAAGAATGTGTGCTACACATTTTGGCATGATCCCTGACTTCATTTTCCTTTTTCTAATAATATTTTTAGCTCAAATCCTAATATTTTCAGCTATTCTTTGCATTTGAGAGACAGAAAAACTGAAGGAGAGATGCACATGAGAGGAAGTGTAAAGGTAGGAGCTGAGACCAGATTGAGATGCTCTATGAATATCAACTAGCATATGTTTCGGTGCCACAATATCCCCACTTCCCTCTCGTAAATATCCTCTTGGCACAAGCCCGTATGTGTGTTTTCGCCCACATGCCAAGGCTTCCAGTCGACATGTTGCTTTAATGATTCTCAGATTTTCTGTCTTCCCTCGTCTCTGGTTCGATCTCTCGCTGTCTCCAACTGTCTCTTCTCTCTGCGTCTTTATCTTCTACACCATCTACCTCTCCGATCCGCCTACCTCTCCTTCATGACCTGTCATTATATCCACTTTCACGTTTGTTTACAGAAGTATCCATACAGTCATCCTCCCTTCTACAGTCTCCATCTCTTTCTAATCCTCTTTTTATCATTTCCTCTCCAGTTGTCTGTTGATTCCTACACACTGAGATTGGATCAATCAGACGTGGTTTAGTCTTCCTGCCCACATCTCCTCTCCTCTTTTCTTCCCTCCTCTCCTCCTCTTTTCCATTTAGATGCGGCAGACCACCTCCATCTCCCCTCCATTCTCTTATACACTCCTTTTCTGCCTCACCTTTCTTGCCTCCACATTTGCCTTTCTCCTTTTGTACTCCCCCAACCCCACCATTTTAATCATGTTCTTAAAAGGTCTTTGTTTCTTATCATGTAGCTGAAAACAAGGTGTGAGTGTGGTGAATCTCGATGCGATGAACGCGCAGTGAGTGTAAAAGGGTCTGATCGACCCGTGGTGTGATTGCCGAGGGCTTTCTAACCTGCTCAGTCTCTGTGCCTTTCACGTCCGCTGCTGCTTTGTTTCTCCTGTATCAGGGATTTGTGGAGAGGAGTATTAGAGCGTCTGTACGTGTGATTGAGGACGTTGCCTTGGATCTCTGTGTTAGCACAGTTTCACAGCCTTCTTTGAATCGTTCAGAAGTGTAGCCTCTTTCCTTCAGGCTGTTGAATCTTCCTCAGCTTGGGTGAATTATGATAGGGATGATGATAGCCTGCACTCCAGGGCTCCACAAGTAGCTGCACCAGCATGGCTCAAAGCCGCCATGGCATCCACATTTCTGTGTTGTGTGCAGATGTGTGTCCCACTGCCAAGCTCTCTTTCTTTCTCTGGGTAAGGGGCTTTTAGGCCTGCCAACTTAAGTCATCCTCAGCGAGTGTCCAGAGGCCTAATTCTGCAGCCACCCCTCCACACCCAAACACTACAGTTGGGCAGACAGTCAGAAGATAGTTGAGAGCTCAAGGGTCCTTCTTGGAAGTCAAAAGCAATCCTGGATACTCATGCAAGCAGTGGGTCATGCAAAAATAGTACTTTGCCGTGCTACACTTGCTTCGAAAAGGCAGGTAGTGGTTTTTAATTTGATGAGCAGTGAAGAGAGAAATGAGAAGCAGCAAGATTTCTACAGCTCAGGAGAACTCAACAAAAGTCCTTATCGAAAAGTCTGATCTGTTGTTAAGGTTCCACGATCACAAATATTACAAGATAAACGTCACAGTTCAGCGATAATATTAAACATGTTTGTGGAGAATGATGGATGGGTTCAGTCAGGCAAGACAACCGACGTTGAGCTGGTTTCAAGGGGCAGAGCTGCTTTCACCCTGCCTCTCAGTTTCAGCCTCACTCTCCTCTGTTTAATGTTTGATTAGTTCCTTTTTCAGAGTGCACAAATCAACTTCACAGGCAGCAAAGCCAGACCAGATGATTTTGTCTATTGTATGCAGTCCACTTTGAACAGCGCTGTGTCGTGATTCGGTGTGGGAAGTTCTCTCTCAGCCTGGTGGAAATGGACAGTCTTCACCTCACTGGTGTTTGCTTCAGCGGGTCAGCCGCTGGTTGGGAGTTAGAAATCAGCAGCCTGAAAAGACACAGACAATAAGATTATTAGAGTTTGTTTGCTGTGAATAAGGGTGGAAAAATTTTTACGGTGCAGAGATATCCATATTCTTTTAAAACACATAAAAAATTAAAGACGTGTGCACAGTAAGGGAGACAAAAACTTCTATAACTTGCAGGTTTTTTTATGTGGACTTGAATTGTTGCGCAGTGTCTCACATAAACTACAATATTTTTGAGGCTGGTACTTTAAAAATAAAGTTCTGTAAGTGCTGACCAGCGAGCCCAGCCCCGTCTCGTGTTTTGCTACATGGTAAGGTCGTGGTTGTGGCCCAGCTGCGTCCCCAGTGGTCCTTGTTCTGCTCTCCGGTAGATCAGCTGTGAGCTCGAAGGCACTGGCAGAGGGTGAAGTAGTTCTTGTGCTGCTACTCCAAGCTGCACAGCAGAACAAGGGTTTTTGACTCATTGGGGAGGTGTCTGAGTAGACAAACTCGTTTTTTTGCTTGTCGAAAAAGCCTGCAGTCCCTCCCTTCTCGTTTGCTGTCTTTACAACAAAAAAGAATAAAATTTTGAGGGAAATACTATGGTTGAATAACATTAATGAAATTTTAGAAACAATGCATGTATAACTGGAAATGTCCAGTAGTTAATGTGGAAAATTTTATTGAAAAGTCTGAGCTGATAACTGAAGAAACTGTTTTATATATAACCATGCAAATATACACACTAGAAACGCAGCCAAGCTAATCTACTTTAAATTAAATACGTGCTGCAAGATAAATGTTCGCTGTTATTTAGTCTCTGCTGAAGTTTTGGGAGATCTATCAAAATCTTTTTATCTGCTTAAATGGTAAGAAGCTGTCCGACTTTTATGTAAGCTCTCTGCTGCTAATTGGGGAAATTAAGTGATCGTGGGTATCAAAAAAGTCACTTAAGATTTTAGTCGAATGTGAATTTTTTTTTTTTTTTTGGTTTGTTTATCTAAAAGAAAGCATAAAATAGAAAAACAAATTAAAAAGTCACACCAAAAATATTTAGATGCCAGTTCGGCAGCTTGCATGCTTTTTAAAATTTATTATTTAGTTATTTTTTTGTTAATAAAAGAAATTAAAAAATATGCTTTAAATTAATTACCTTTAATTTTGTTTTCAGTTTTTTTTTTTAAACACCGGCTTTGTTTAAATGATGCCAAGACGTGATGTTGAGTTTCATTGTTGGCACAATGTGGAATACTAAAAAGACTAAATAATTATCCCCCTCAGAATGGTTATACCTTTATAAAATTAAGTAGCTCGTGAAAATACTTCTGGAAGGTCAACGCTGCATATGCGCAACATTACACTCCCAGTGGACGACAAACCTCCCATTAAGGTAATTGCATGTTTTATATCAGTTTTTTTTATTTATTTTCTTCATACACAAAGCTTCGGAGCTTTCATTAACCGCCACGCGCTAAGTCCCTGTATCTTATGTGCACAACCAAACCCCCAGTGAACACTGGTTTTAGAAATATAAGGTTTTCATCAGGCATACAGAGTATACAGAGACAGATTCATCAAAAGCCATTAACTGCTTCGCTGCTCACACTCGCACATTCTCTTCATCCCAGAGTAAGTAGACTCCACAGCCAACTGGGAAATTATCATGCAGTTTGCTCAAACACAAATAGAGACAAATAAAGGTGTCCTCATTTTCATTTTTAAAGGACACGAGCTGCAGCCGAGGAGAACTTGTTTAACAGACTGTTTAAAAAGCTTTAAACTGAACACCTTGCAGTCTAAAGTCGGTGACTCAGCGTCTGTGTATTTTTCTTTCTGATATTTGGTATTTTAACCATTTAAACAGATGGGAAGGAACACGTTCGGCCGCAGTTTAGAGAGGTAGTTAGATGGTTGGCGTGGTGAAATAAATTGTCCGGCTCATAAAAGCAGCAGTGATGTGATATCCAGTTTGTGGCTTGTAAACTGATTTATACGTGCAGAGTGCAGCTAAAATATGTAATTGAAAAGAGCTCGATGTGGGACAGAATGCTTTAACAGCGTTAGCAAAACGTGTTAAATTCATGTTTAGTAAACAGGCGTCTATTCAAGAAAAATTTGATGTGTGAAAAGCTTTAAATGTGGAGCAACAGATTAGACATTACATTCATTAGTAATTCACTATATGCTTAATACTCGACTAATTACCAAAACAATGTGGAATATAAAGATAGAGACAGAATACATAGTCAAAAATGTTCATTTAATTTAAAATGACGCACACTGTTTCTTTTAATTTAATTCCAGGAAGAGTTTCTAAGTAGCTGAAACAACCTAAAAAATAAAACAACATTAAATAACTACGATTCAGTGAGCTATGTACAGGTCAGAAAAACAACTGGGTATGGAAAAAGATGCTGTTATTCAGATGTAAAGACTGGGGGAAGTTTAATACGGTGGGTAAACATTTCTAAAACAATTTTTATCTCAGCATAAAATGGCAAATAATTTATAAAAATAATCATCTACTTATACATAACAGTAAAATATTCATACGGTCCTGAAAAATCCCTGTTTATAATGTACAAGATGGGAAAGCCATTACTGATCTTCCACATCTGCATACCTTCAGGCAGAACTGCATCAAACAGCTGAGGCTCTGTTGTTGAAATCATTGCACGGACTCAGGAATGCTTACAAAAATATAATTAGTGGCTCAAAACGTGTCAAAACTTTACGCTGCAGAGAAAAACGCAGCGTACACAAGGCAGAAGTGTCTCCGGCTTATTTAAGATGTGGAAGTGTGAAGCTGTGCTGTGGTGTGAGGAATCAAAAATTTGAATTAACTTTGGAAATCAAGAACACTCTGTCCCTCCCTGTATGAAGAGGAGCAGGACCATCTGGCTTGTTCTCAATGCACAGCTAAAAGCCAGCATCCGATGCATTAAAGCGACGTGCGAAGTCATCGTTAGTGCTTAACTTGGACATACAGGTTTCAAAGCAATTATGCTCTTATCCTTTCTTTGGGGAAACCTTTCTTTCTTTCTTACTTCAACGAGACTATGTCAAACCACATTACTCGTGTTTAACAACATCACCACTCTGTAGTACAAGAGTCAAGGTGCTAAAATGAAGTGGCTGCAGTCGAGATCTCAAACCAGGTCTAAACATTTATTTTTAAAAGGAAAGAAAACACGAAACTGAACTCAAACAGCGGAACTCTGAACGAGAACGGCTTTGACTTCCAAAACTCTGAAATGCAAATCGATATAGAAGGGCTGATGATGCAACACAGCTGTAAATGTGGCCCATCCCAACTGTTCTGACATGTTACTGACTTTCAATTTTAAATAAACTGTTTTAGAAAACACTTGAGGACAAACTATGTACAAAAAGCAAGCAGTCACTGCACTTTAAAATCTAACGTGTTGATTCAACTCAAAAAATGCCAATAAAAGAGCTGAGCTAAAAAGATAAGTTCTGTGAAAAAAGACAATTTGCTCAAGAAAGAATACTTTGTAATATCTAGATTGAGCTCATTTTGGGTAGCTGCTTTAACTTGCAAATGTATTTCAGCTAAAAATGATAAGTTATGAAGTCTGTTTCTTTCATTTAAGATGATTTGGTTGATTGAACTGCTCGGGGAAACAGTTTGAATCTGCAGTTCTGTTGATTTAATGTCTGGTCATTTGATGAAAATGTAATCAAAATATTACTTTCAAGATAACTAATAGGGCCCGTCGAAAATTCTTTTGTTCTAGTAAAATACATATTTGCACAATCTTGAACTCTTTTCAAATCGCTTCAGAAATTATCGGCTGTTTTGGTTTAAAGTTGTCCTTAACTCTGGAAATGTTGAGCCGTATGTATAAATGGCCTCACATTTAGCAAAAAAAAAAAAGTTTTTAGTCTTTGATAGAAAGACGAGCATACAAAAACCTTGATGATGCACACAATTTAATCCATTCACTCATCTGACTGACCTCCATGATAAATTTGACAAATATGAATAATTTAGGCTGCAGCAATGCTACTTTTTATTTCGAACTGATCATTTTTTCTTCCGTTCAAAAGAAATATCTCCACCCAGGTAAAAAGAAAAAAAAAGAAACTCCAACAAATCACAGAAATGCCCGTGCTATGCTACTAGGTGGGGATTTTTGACAGCATTAACAACAACAAAACATTCTGAGCACGGTTAAAAGAACATCCCGAAAGAATTGTAGCTCGATTTTTCTCTGGCTTTGTTCACAATTTCCTCTCAATCTTAAACATTTCAGCACATGATCAAAGTTTAATGGCGAATGAGTCAAGACAAAGCAAGACAGACGCCGGAAAAATGGTAAAATCGACTCTTCTTCTTGTGCTTTTCGGTGCACGAAGCAATAGATGTCTTGCAGAAAGTAGGCTGTTACATCACTGTTTGGTAAAATCTCCATATGTAAAGTCCGCGTGGATACACAAAAAATGAAAATGTTCAAATAACTTTTTTGTATTACATCTCCTTTGCTAATAGTTTGTTAAAACGGGCAAAAAAACCTCATTCTACAGTGTGGCTGCAGGGTCTGTTCAAACGATTCTTACACTCTTCACTAATCTTTGTCTACCACAGGCAAAATGTGAGCCTGTATTGGACAAGAAGTGACTACAGATCATCAGCGGCGTGTCCACAGCTCATTGGATATCGATGTGGGTAGTTCTCTCCTTGTAATGTTGGGGCTGTCCTTCAAACTTTTTGTGATGGATTTTCAGCAGCCTATCTGAGGGAAGTGAAATGGAGAGGAGGGAGCGGTGAAATGGGGAGCTTGTAACAGAATAAGGGAGTCGGGAGAGGAAAGTTAGACAGCTGCCATTCAGGAAGGGGAAGTGTATTAAAGTGATTTTCGCTAAAGTTTAAGGAAGGTTAAAGACAGGTACGGCGTGTCACTGCCTTATTTCAGTCATCGCTGTATTTTAGAAGACAACACTTACAGGACAAATGTCTCCCCTTGTGAGCTGATAATACCGTTTATTCTAACCTCTAAAACACAAACCCTGTGTGGGAACACGTTGACAACCCGGCTGTCCGTCACCAGTTCAGAGCTTTTACAGTTCTTTTAATTTATAAACTCAAACATCAGCCGGGCCGCTGTAATACGTCAGTTTGAAGTCAGCATCTGTGATCTGAAGTGGCATCAGGCCTCTTTATTATCGCTTTTCGTGGCTAAAAAGATTAGACCATTATTAGCTTTCACTCACAGTCAGTGTTATAGCAGCTTTCTGCAAAAATGGATCACAGCAGGCTATATCTGCGTTGGAAAAACTGTAGAAACAGTCCTGGGTTTCTACAGATCATCTAACAAAAATAATGTTTCCGCTTTTTCTTTCTTTTTAACACAAAGATGAGAATTCACTGGTCTACAATGTTTAAAATATGTCAAACTGAGGTCAGTATTTTTTTAATTTCTGTTATTTTATTGGTAAAATAAGACTTGTTGATGTACTCCATTGACGGGTTATTAGAGAACACATTCCCTGTCAAATGAGGGCTGTTCTGTTCTGACTTTTCTTTTGTCTCACATCGACACTGATAGTTGTGAAGGAGAAGATGAAGTATGAAGAAATGAGCAGCTCTCGTGCTCTGGTGACCCATAAACACTTTGGTCAAACAACATTTCTGCCCGTCTTTTTTGTTGCACTTGTTTTATTTAGTTTTTTTATGCATAACAGAGAGCACAGAGAACGTCTTATTCCTGAGGGGGACAGAAATCACTCTGCTTTTGTTAGCCAGTCAATGACAACTGCACCGCCTGCAGCCATCCAGCAGTACGTGACTTTCACTGTGGCCTCTGTGCAGATGCCCTTGCTGCTTTGCTTTCCTCTTCGCTTTAAATAATTGACAAAATAGCAGTTTTTTTCTGAACAAACTAGAAGGGGAGATGCATTTAAATGAACTGAAGATGATAAAACAAAATGGACGCATGATGCACCTGATTGCTGCTGATCGGTGCACTGCAACCAAACCAACAACAACAACAAAAAAAAACAACTGCCTCAAAATCTGTTAGAAAAAAGTGTGCAGATGTGCAAATATGAGCTGTAAGCGATTCATCTTCTTGCAGATTCCCAGATGGTGGTACAATATGCATAGAATTATGACAGGAGCATTCATATACGTGTTGTTAGCAGCCTCATTGGGCTTTACAGATGGAGGACATAAAGAGAGGTCTGGTGGCTGTTTTTACTGCCGTATGTCTTCGTCCTAACATGAGCTTTTAGAAGAAAAAGTGATGCATTCTGATTAAAGAGGTTGAGAAAAGAATAGAAAATTCTTTTATTTCTGCAAATTCTCCTCTGCATAATCTTTTAGCTGCACTTACGCACTTTGTGAGGAGGAAATTTGCAATATTAGTTCTCCTTTTCCGTTCACCCATAGCTTTATAAAACTGATTGGAGTAATTTTTAAGAGCAAAGAGATATCTCAGCTGGGGAATTGTTGCACTTTCTGTCCACTGCAGAGAGTTAGGACATAGGAAGCGAGCTGGCAGGAATCTGGGATTTCGAGTTACAAGGCTAGGGACCAAACTTTGAGTACTTTGTAATCATGTGGCTGCCTAACCTCGGTGTTAGTGAGGTTGATGAGCATGCGTCCCTGCTGACACACACACTCTCTCCACATCCACTCTTCTGAATATTAATACGGAGGAGAGAATTCCTTTGAGCCCCATTGTCAGGCAGCCTATTGTTCTCCGCTGGCCTCTCCCTCAGCGCGCGTGTGTGTGTGTGTTTGGTGTTAATGCCCGGCTTGGTGTCTACATTGTGTGCTTATGCATATTATACCCATGTATTCATTGCATGTGAGTGCTGGCTGGAGCAGAGCAGCAGTTAAAAGCGGCAGTGAGGGAGCTGATGGGTGTGTTTGTGGCCTGCCTCGGCCCATAAAGACAACTGGCCTGAGAACACTTGAACCAGCCATCGGGGCCCAACATTGGCAATTATTTCACCTCGAGGCACTATCTGTAAAATGAACACTCTCATTAAAAAGAGTGCACACATGTGTATGCATTGCAATGCGCACGCCCGCACGAGTCACTTTGCTCGCGAGGCAAATATACGGCAACACAAATGCTTGTCTTTCCATCAAAGAGTAATGTGCTGTTTATGATGTTTGACTGCCTGTGTGTGCTCATGCATGTGTGCATTTACACACTTTGGTGTGTGTGTGAGAGCACATCTGTGTGGATTTATGTGTGTGTCACTGTTTAACTACCCCGCACACGTAACCTCCCCGTCTCTGCCTCCCTGTTTCTCATTTACTGAGCCAGCGCCAGAGAGAAGGAGTGTGGGGAAACGAGAAAATAAGTGATAGCGGGGGAAGGAGAAAGAGAAAGGGAGACGGTGAAATAGAGGCGTAGAGGGAGGTGGTGATGGAGGGGGAGGCGGAGGGCTGGGGTGGGGTGTATGTGGGGGGGAAAAAATGGAGTGAGGCAGGAGTAAAAAGAAAAGAAAAGGGAGAGGGAAGGAGAAGAGATAGAGAGGCAGGAAGAAGGGGAGGAGAGAAAAAGACAGAGGAGGAGGCAGCAGATTTATGAAGCCATTGGAATGTAATTTGGAGGCAGAAATTACTGTCAGCCTGAGCAAGGTTTAAAGTCAGTGAAGCCTGAATCCTGGGCTTTTGTCTGTGTGTGTTTGTATGGCAAGTATCACAGACAAATGGATGGCGAATGTAATGCAGAATAATGCCACACACGCGCTGCAGTTCCTTGTCATACACGCCGAAGTTAGCGTGCCCATCTTCACCAGCACCCCTCGCATGAGTGGCACGACTATGTGGCATCAGAACATCGCCCTGCATTCATATTTAACAGTTCATATTTCATCCATGCTTGAAGACGCAGACACACACGCACACACACGCATGCTCTTACAGGCTCTGAATTCTTGTCAGGCTCTGAAGGCCATGACTCTGGCAGAATCAGTCGAGGGTGTCGGCGTGGACAGAAAGAGGGCTGGAGGAAGAGAAGGGGAAGGTGGTGGTGGTGGGGGGGAGAAAAAGACAGAGAGAGCGTGTCAAGGATAGACAAAGAAAAAAGGTAGAGGTGGGAAATGGAGAAAGGGAGGGAGTGTGAGACTCTTAGAGGGGCTAAAAAGAAGTGTGAGAGGGGATGTGACTGGCTTTCTAACGCAGCAACACACAGCTTCCATTTAGCCTGAGAGGGAGGGGCGCAGAGGGTATGGGGTGATGAAGCAGGGATAATCAGCGAAGATCTGAAGGGAAGAAAAGCTCAATACAGTGCGTTTCCCCCCCTCCTCTCATCGAGCATCACTTTGACACTCGCTTGTAATGCACACACCAGGGGCAGACTTTCTTTTGCAGCTAATTTTTTACTCGGACTCCGCTTCAATTAGCTGCCGTGAGTAAATGAAACGAGACAGTTAAAGCTTCTTTTCCTTGTTTGTTCTTTTTCTCGACACATCCAGAACAAAAAAAAACAAACAAAAACAAAATCAATAGTGTGTGAAAAGATGATTTTTGATGGACGATTCTTCATTAAGAGGAGATACATTATCATCAGTATTTTTTATTTTTTTTACAAGCATGCATTTGGGTCACCTTGTGACTGTGCAAAAAGAACTTTCATCCATCATTCATACAGCAACCAGACAGAATTAATATCAACTGCAGAGCTGAAAGTCTGATTATTTTTATATGAATATATGTACAGTATATGCTAAAAGTTTGTTCCTCACCACTCCTCGTTTTGCTGATCAAAGCATTTCTTTCCCACTGACTTCTTTTACTGTATAGAAACTATTTCCTTCTATATTACCTCGCTGCCATAAATAGTCTGGAAGTCCTACACCTGCCGTCTCACAGCTCAAAGTTTGAACATTAAAGTTACTGATAAACAAGATTCAATTTCCATCCTTATAGCCTGTTAACATGCTTTTGTTTTTTAACCTTAAGTGTTCATTTTCATCAGATATGTAACTAGTATGCACCTTTTGACTCTAATAATATGCACTTAGTGAGGGTTGGCTCATTGTTAAAACTTATAGGTGGAACCAATTTTTCAGCCAGAACTGCACAAATATAAGATGAAATATTTAAAGAAATCCCCAAACTTAAGCTTCACCTCGTATAAAATATGATGGGATGTGACGTCTGCATCGTTCATCATTCCAGACGACCAAAACGTAAAACTTATCTCCTCCTGAAAGAGTCTCATTACATTCATCAGTTATTTGTTAAACCTATTCCATTTACCTTTTTGTTACAGCACCACCACACATTTATTTCCCTTAACATTTAAACACGAAACAGCCACAATATTAAAACCACTCACAGCCTAAAGGGTTAACTTTGAACGTTATGTTTTGATGCAACGTTCTGCTGGGAAATATTTGATCCTGGTAATTATATCCGTGTTGCCTGTAAACACACAGTGACTCCCAGCCACACTGATGAACACAACAACCAGCTGGCTCTGATGTAGCCTTTCAAACTCCTACATCTCAGTCCAATCAAGCCTCAGCAGGAGGCACTGGAGGAGCCGAGGGGTCCCTCTCTGTGACCCACAGAACCCAGTTCATCACTCGATGGGACTTGGTGGAAAGATGGGCGCTTACACAGGTGGCTTTACTGTTGGGGGTTATCGGTTCTAGGTTTTAAATCACAACGTAGTATTTTTGTTAACATCCTCAAAGAGGAACAAATGTGATATTTTTAAGCACAGAGATGATTTATAAAAGAGATGAACTTTTTTGTTTTTTAAATTTTGCGATGCAAGGTTTCTGCTCAACGGTGAAGCATGTCTGAAGCATGCATTTTTTTTACAAATTAATATAAAAATATTAATATAAAATATAATATAAAATTAATATAAAACCCTATAAAAATCATTTCTTTTCTTTTGTTTTTCCGAATCTGCCCCCCCCACACACACACTTAAACTTACGCAACTTTGTTTTGTTGTTTTCTATTTTTCCAAATGAAATGCAGCTACACTGTAAAAATTCAATCAAATTAAAAACTGGCGAAACTGAAGAAATATGGCATCTGAAAGAAGAGCCCTTTTATTGTTGGCATTAGTCTTTTTACACACTATATTGGCAAAAAGTGCGTATAAAATACTGCCAGAATGATTCTGGCAGTAGAAAGTACTGACATCACTCTGGAGATACTAAGTATTTGAGTACTGGTTGTTGGACCTGAACACAACATGGACCTCAGGAACTGTTAAATGCAAAGTTCAGGGTTGGAGCAGAGAATAATAACCATGAAAAAAATAAAAATAAAAATAAAACCAAGCTATAGTTAATATAATTGTGCACCTGACTTTGTGTCAGTCACTGAGGTAGAATTGAACCGTATGGATGTGCTGCACTGACTGTGAGAGTTCAGTGCAGATGTCTGACAGTGATATGGTAATATTCCTCTCACTTTTAAGCTACACGGTGTAGTTTTTTTCCACTTTAAGCGACAACCTGAGCTTTGCTTAGTATTTATCTTAGCTGCATATAGAAATCAAATAAAATGTTTCGCTTTTGCCAATCAAAATCCTCATACACATCTGCTACAATGTGAGGCAGCTCCCTAAAACGAACAGCGATTTTTGTCTCCGCACGCACGTGGAGGAATAAATGTCACAGTGCTGATAAATGTCAAGACAAATGTGTTTTAAAGCAGTCAATATTATTTTGCTTTTATCAACTTCTCAGGGATCAGCGCTTTGTTAGTTTCTACGATCAGCTTCCGTTTCACCAAAATGAGTTCCTTTTAAAACAGAAAGAAAAAAACAATAACATCTAAACGGAGTTCTCCAGATCTTTCCCACTCCTGGAAAAAAAAATTCGACATCATCTTAGTCGCTCTCATCGCCTCTCCCTCGCGCTCGTCCACTTTTTCTTTTGTTTTCTGACCCGTGAACTTGCTCTGACTTTCTCCCTCCTCCTGACACCCAAACGCAGTCGCTCTCGGTTCTTTGTTCTTCCAGCCAGTGACAATGATAGCAACACCATTATGCACTGTGACAACACTGCCTCCCACTCACTTTCTACAGCACTTCACACAGTCTTCTGCCTGTCTCTGCTTCCCTCCATCTCCTGCCTCTCACTCAGAATACTGTTGAGGTCAATTATCTCTGAATTTACTTATAGAAAGGTCGACTCATTCGGGATGCTGGGAGGTGCTAAGTGGCAACTGCAGACAGTTTTAAAAGGTTTTAATTTTTTTTCTAACAGTCATCCTTCTTCAGCACCTTGTTTTTTAACACTGATCTGTTTTTGTCTTTCTTTCTTTCTTGGTTCAGATTTCTTCTTTGTTTAGTTTTTCTTTGTTCCTCAGTCTTTCTTACTACAGATGGTTGAAATGGTTACACATGTGAGGTGTTCTTATTTCATTTTAGCTGATAACATTGTAAACTTGATAGATTTTTTTTTCGTCTCTCTCTCTCTCTCTCTCTCTCTCTATATATATATATATATATATATATATATATATAGTAATGTTACCAGTAGTTTTCTTGCAACAATGTTTTGATTTGCTGTAGTTACTCTTTTAAGTATTTTCCTGTTGTATGTTGTCAAGATGGTTACGTTTATTAAAAAAAAAAACATTATGTAAACATTTTATTATTTATTTTAGATATACAGGTGCTGGTCATAAAATTTGAATATCATGAAAAAGTAGACTGATTTCAGTAATTCCATTTAAAAAGTGAAACTTGTATATTATATTCATACATTACATACAAACTTATATATTTCAAATGTTTATTT
>NC_051438.1:19841239-19880450 GCF_001649575.2 Kryptolebias marmoratus | reverse complement strand
CATCAAAATTAAACAAAATAAACATTTGAAATATATGAGTTTGTATGTAATGTATGAATATAATATACAAGTTTCACTTTTTAAATGGAATTACTGAAATCAATGTACTTTTTCATGATATTCTAATTTTATGACCAGCACCTGTATATGGGACATACTGTGTCTTCAGCTGCTTCAAACTCTGCGCAGTGTGCGATGGTATTGATAATTTGAAAACCGAATCTCTGTTTCTGTTCATATTGTTTGTTTTCCACAATCACTGCTCAATACTTCTGTCAGTGTATTTCTTATTGATGTACAACTCTTTTTGTCTTTGCATTTTTATACTTTTAATACAAATAATAGTATTTTCTCTATATGTACTTCTTGTTTTTGTGTACTTTGTGCTTTATTTTATTTTAGTGTTGTTTGTTTTTGTTGTTACTATAAACTTTTTAGAATACTACTTGTTCTGCTTTATAGAAAATCCAAAAAAAGAATAAAAATCTATAATTTTGCTGCCACAGCAATGCAAATGCAAATTAACGTGGAAGAACAAAATGTCTTTCCCAGGCCAGCCTAAAATAAATAAATGACCTAAAGTCCATTAATAAGCACATACAATCCTTTGGTAACACAAAGTCAGAGGTCAGCTGAAAGGTCAGAGTCTCAGAGAAGACGCCGTTCCTCAGCCATTTTGTCCGGGCTTTGAGGGGAGGGCAATGAATAGTTTACGAGCTGGACGGGTGGGGTCCATCATCATGTTCTTTGCTCTGATTCTGTGGTTGATTCTTGATGCAACAGCTCTGCCATTAACTCTACTTTAACTGTTTACTAATTTCGTCATGGAATCAAGAAATCATGTTCAGTCACAACAAAACGCTGAACACTTGTGTAAACCTTCTGCTCAGGACATATATCTTAGATGCTGCCATAATGTTTAATGGGCAGACTATCACCTCTTTTAAAAGCATATAGCCGCATAGATTTCTTTATCCTAATTGTTAAGAGTGTTTTGCTTATCCTCAACTGATCTTTACGTTTTATAATCCTGTGACTTTTACTGTCATTAGAAGAGAAAAACACTCAAAACAGCTGTTGTTTTATTGGATTTAGAGTAAATTACCAATAACCATTTCAGCCTCAATGTTTTTATTGGTGTTGATATGATTTATATAACGCAGCCACTCTCGATCTATGCAGGTTATGTTTATTTTAGTTCCGAATGTAGCCTCAGCATAACAATCAAACGGCACCTTTTTACGATAAATCATTTTTAAAACACCTGGATCTTGTATATGCGTGTAGTGGGTGTGTTTCTTGCTGCGTTTTCGTTTCTGGCCCTCCACCCCCCACTTGTTCCTCTGAACCATAAAGGCAGGACAAATCTCCAACAGTGATCAGCCGCTGAGAAGCAAGCAGCGCAAATGGGAAATTTCAATAGATAGGGCCTGAAACCCTATTGTCAAGAGTCAGAAGATGGAAAAAGAAAAAGAAAGGGAGTGAGGCTAAAGAAGAAGGATGGAAGGAGGGGAGCATGGATGGAGGCAGACAGGGAGACAAAGTGAGCTATAGAGTTTTCTGCCCTGAGGGGAGGCCAGTTTGCAATGAAGGAATGAACAGCAGAGGAGGGAGTAAACGAGACTTTGAGAGAAAATGTGTCTGGAAAAAAAAAAAAAAACAATAACAAAAAGAAAGAAAACGAACTGAAGGAGAAAGTGAGGTCTTCATCATTTAAAAAATCAAAAAAAAATCAAAAAGGAGGTTGGAAAGAAGGGCAAACGTTGGGCACCAAGAGGCGGGCCGACAACTGTGCACGAGGATGCTTTACATAAATAGTGTAAGACTAATGAAAACGCTGCCGGCTTCATTTTAAACACAGCAGCTAATAATTAAAAGAGTCAAGACCTCACGCTGTGTGTCCACGGAGATAGCGAGCGGATTTTTGTGCATTATCTGCAAATAAACTGTATTATCTCTCTGGGGGGTCCTCTGAGGGCTGCGGCCTTGAGTGCTGACTGTATATTCACGCAGCTGTAAACAGGAGTCCGCCGACTTCACCTGCTCACTTCACCTCCAATTAGGATTGATGGCTTAATGATGAATGTTTTCATTTTCTACCTGCAGCTGCCGCGACGAAAAACGGCTCTAAATTAAAACTCGACCATTTTACCGCGGCGTCTGTAACTCGGAGTGAAAATAATTATTTAGTTATTCTTGACAGGACAGGAAAGCTTTTCGCAATCACAATTTAGACCTGAAAACCTCTCAGATGAGCGCTTTTAGGAAGGCTGGCAGCTTCTTAAGGCAGGATGATGCAGGTTTCATTATGGGTTTTACAGACTGACTACCCCTGAAGCTGTGAGTAAAATCCTCCCACAACATGCCGGAATTAATTTCTGCGCTCAGTCATATGCAATAAAGCGACAACGTTATTAAAAAGAACATTCTGTAGCAGGTGGTGCGAGTATAGCCTCGGTCACGTCAGTTGCGGACAAAGCCATCTGGATTATGTCTGAGAGAAACATGAACTTTAATATTTGCCTGTTTATATCAGCCTAATGCTGTTTTCTATCAGCACAGAAGGAATGCGTCAAATTTATCTGTTAATAAAAAAAAAAAAATTAAAAAAGGAAAAAAAAGAAACCCTGCTCACCCCTCAGCCTGGCTTATAATGCACTGGGAGATGCTTTGATATACCCCATATTTCAGCACAACACACATTTCTGCAGGCAGCCCCAGCATGCAAACACATCGCCTTGTGACAGTATGTAGATAAATAATCCCATTAAATATGATTGAAGGTTTTTACAGCCCTCTCTCCGTCTTGTTCTCTCTGTCTTCAAGCTCAGAGGGAGGAAGTAACTGCAGATGGATAATTTACGGGTCGGACACCTTTACACAGTCTTGCATCACTCACAAACAATAGTCCACCAGAAGGCACTCTTAGATAAGTCACTATTACTCTCGCGGGGTTGAGCTTGTACCTTCGGATGAGAATCCCTGGAGTCCTGTGTTTGAGACGACAAACAAAACAGGCCATTTTAAATCCAATAAGATGTGAAGTAAACTCGGCCTCCTGGTGGCAGGCTAAACCTCAAATCCAGCTGACAAGCTTTCTGCCTGTCACCCGCAAACATTTTTATATCCCCCCTGTATCATTTCCTGCCACTCTTCGTCTCGTCATTATCTCAAAAAAGAAACAAAAACGTCCACCGGAGCTCAACTTTTTCTGTGTGAAATGCATGTGTGCCGAGCTAAAAGCGCTGCCAATCTGTTAATGGCCTGTCGTTCTGTTTACCTCCGTTTGTCATTATATAAAAGACAATGAGCAGACTCGCTCAAAAACACGGTAGGGTAATTATCAAAGCTTATTAAAGCACAGAGTCGAGCTGAGCAAAACGTGTTGCATACCAGAGAGGTCTACTGGAGACCAATTCATCAGGACAAACGCATATTCCTACCAGATATCCTCACAAATCATGCACCATCTTGTCATGCTTTGCACAAAGTGTTGCATTGTCTCAACAAATCTCAGTAATTAGCTTGTGTTCATGTAAATTTCCATCTTCAGTGTCTTAAGATATTGTGGCAGTGTTTGTCGCTCTTTGTTGCCTTGGTAGCTGCTGGTACTTTGGCATTTGCTTCCACTTAGAGACTAGTTTTGTTGCAAATTAAGCCATTTCAGTTCAACAGTTGTGTCATTAAACTTAATCACTTTGGTATTTAGTCTAAATTTGGCTTAGATTCATGAAAGTAGTGTTTAACATTGTGCTCCATTTTCTTCCTATTATGGTTTACTGGCTATACATCCATAACTACGGAACAAAGAGCTTGCTTTATATTTTTTTTGTAACAAACATTTCAATGACTGCTGTCTTATGTATTTGCGTTCAGCAGACACCAACACATTCCACTTAATCCCCCTCCATTTGTCATTAAAAATCAGGCTGTATCAGGAAGATGCTGCCAGTTGGTGCCAATCCCAAGCTTCAAATTGAACATTTGTTTTAAAAAAAAAAAAAAAAAAATAGGAACTTCCCATAGATAACGTTCTTGTCATGCCATAACGGCAGTAATTTTTGCTGCAGGCGACACACTCAAACTGCAACAGACTGAACGGTGGCTGCAATTGGTGAGAAACTGGAAAATATGGGACAATCTGGAGCTTTTGGCACACTGGTGCCATGACAAATGTACTGCATTTCCACTACAATGAGGGATTCCAACATTTGTTTTTGCATTATTCTGGCTTATCTGGTATTCAGCTCCTAATTCTGCACATCAGATACAGTTTTCTAATTATTATAAATTCTCCCCGATCAAATCTTTTGTGTCGCCTTTTGTTTTGAGGAGTGATACACTCACAGTTGGAGAGCTGTTACACGATCTGAAAAGAATTCACATTCAGAAATAAGATAATCGATCGTTTTGTCCTCAAGTTTTTTTTTTTCATTCATTGTTACGTTCATATCTGCGCTTTCTTTTTTTTGTTATCGACTTTCCGAACCTTTGATGAAAGAAGGATCAAAAAGAAACCCCTCGTTGCCTCAGCCGAACTTCTCCATAAGATAACATCTTTAGCCTTCGCATCCCTTTTACCACTGGCTTTATTTTCTTCAACAACATCTCTCTGCAACTGTTCTTGACACCGTAACAAGCACAGAAATGTCAGCCGTCAGTGAAACTGTCTTGTAGTTATTTATAATTTACCTGCAGTAAAATAAATAATAATAGTAATAAAAAACAAAGAAACGGCAAAAACTAAAAGTTTTGGAACAACAGGTCACTGGAGCTTTCTGTGTGAGCCGCTGCTGCTCACTGCTGGGGGCATTTAGAGCAGTAAAATCTATAAGTTCTTTTTAAAGGCAAAACAGCTATTTGTTAATTTTAGATAATTCAGTCGGCAAAAACTATTGGCAACAACTGGGATAATCCGTTAACTACTGTAGTCGTATTTCAAGCCAAACATTTATCGCTTCCGGCTGCTAAAGCATAATGATTTTGCCGTTCTTTGTTATATAATAGTTGGCTGAATAATGTGAGTTTGTTAATTGTCGCCCGCTGTCGTCCTGGTCGCATAAATTATAAATAATCGTGTCGGGCAAATTGCCTGCGTTTGCTAAAGATGAGGCCGCTTCATTCTTGTGTCAAAGGTTATGGATTGCACAACAGCAGCTTAGTCTTCATGTCTGAAAACTCAACACAGAAAATGTGACTTTTGTCTTTGCAACAACTTTTACCTTATTTCCGTCAAAGAAAGAGTTGGACGTTTCGGCAGTGATTTGTCTCGTTATACTATTTTTATCAAATTTGTTGAAGGTTTTAAAGCCTTGTGAGGGGAAAATTCCTGCCTCTGACCCATCTGAATTTCCCACATTGCTTCAACAAATGCACAAAAACATACTCAAAAGCAAGCACTCTTAAGCCGTAATGGAATATAACAACCTAATGCAAGCCTGCTGCTTTTGTTTTGTGTATATGTTCATATCTGTGTCCAAAAGCATCCTGAATTGTTAAAACCTTCCACTGAGTAATGCACTTCTCTTATGTGCTTATCTGGCATCAGCTGTCTTTTCCATCTATTTCAGGATTTCTGGGTATTGTATTTACGAAGTCTTTTTGGGGACAGTCTCTGCCAAAAGAAAACAAAAAAAACATGGCGTAGCTTTAATTACGTAAAAGCACAGTTTGCTTCGATGTCAGATGGCCACATACAGTGAATTGTTAAGAGTAATTTAACACAATAAGCAGACCTGCATTTAATTCATTTCCAGTATGAATGAATCTATCCTCTCATCTTTTTTTATTTCTCTGCATGTGGCAAAAAGCGTTTTCTTTATTCAGTAAAAAGGTAACGCAGATATGATTACTCCATCTGAAGCCTACGTATTTGTCTCCTGAGTTGCACCAAATATGGTGTGATCTATATCTGGATTTTAAGAAAGGGTGGCATATTAAGGTTGGGACTACATGGGCAACAATTAAAGTAAACAAAGTGTGGGTTTGGTTAGAGAGGTTGACAGTATTTGAACAGACCCCTGCAGTCATCAGGGTTTTTTTTTGTTTTGTTTTGTTTCTATCAAAGTGAAATAACTGAGGAGTATTTATGTTGCACCCTTGAGAGCAGCTGCTTTAAATGCTGACAACAGGTGCCTTCTACTTTTTTTTAATCTTTTGCATAGAAAACATGGAACAATTACCTTTTTTTTCGAATGAAGTGAAGATAATACCATCTCACAGTTCCCTGCGGCAGCAACATGTAGATAAACACGTACAGATCCCAGCACAGAAAACACGACTTAGATTTGTGTCTTTGAGAGGAAACAAAGGTTAACAAATATTAGGACTGCACAATTTATTGAACATTTCTTTCTGGCAGTATCACTATGTGCAAACTGCATGCAAAAAAAACATAAACGCTAATTTTAGCACCCACAGCCGGCACATAGAGTTGTGAACATTGTAGTGACATGTGGTTTTACTGCAGCTGATACTGGCATCGCAATATTCCACAATAATATTACAATTGCATGTTTTCCTAACATCGTGCAGTCCTGCTAGATAACTGTGAGCAGATGATCTTAAGTCATCATTAGTGAAACTTAATGGTGTTGACAAAGAGACTTGTAGGCGTAAAGCATTATTTCAACCTCTCAAAAACGTAAAAATGATCTTAATACCAATATTTAAATGGATCATTAGGACCCTTTTAATAAGGGTAATATCTTACCTGCTGTAGATTGCTTTTTGAAAGGCCTCAGTTTGGAGGAATAGTTTAATTCTGACTGTCTTAAAACAACAACTCTAAGTTGAAAACTTCATAGCAGTGTATGTGAACGCTCTTTTATCAACCTTTATGCTGCTGTCAACTTCACAAGACTTGATTATTCAGGCGGAGGTATTATGATATGCGCCTCAGCCCTTCAGTCTGGTCAGAATTAAACTATTCCTCCAAACTGAGGTTAGTCAAGGAGCTTTTTACAACACACATTTGGATATTATTTGGGCATAATCTTTCCACAGAAGCCCACCTGAGATCTAAATTACCCCTTTATTGGTAATAAAGCAATGCTGCTCACCTACATTTTAAAGTGGTTTCTAAAACAGCGTTGTAGGAATGCATAAAGTCAAGTATTAAATGTGCTTTTAGTTGTCTTGGCTCTGAACATTCATTATGAGAGAACCATATCAGTAAATAGAGTTACATTCTCTTTGCACTGAGCTTGTCTTTCCGAAGTCTTTCTGAATTCTCCTTCATATTTTCCCTTGATCTCAGGATGTTTTCTGGGTCAAGGAAAAGTGCTTCAGAGAATACTTGCGCTATGGTCGACTACTCAGAAATATTACCTTTTAAGTCTTTACCCAAACACTTTTTCTCCTGACCCCCCGAGGGGGAAGTGTTAGGAGGTCAAGAAAAGATGAGAAGAATGGATCTTAGAAACTTAGCAGAAGACAATAATGCTGCTAAAATAATGTGGAGAACTAAAACCCATTAAATACTTCAGCTCGTACGGTCTTGGAGTGTTTTTCTCAAGATGGACAACTTGGTGCAATAATGACTTCAGTACGAAGGTTGGCAATTTAAAAATACTTTAAAAGATCATTTAAACACCACGTAAATGAAACAGATTGTTGTCCCTGTGTTTACATGAATGCTAATTAGTATGACCACATGAAAATGATTGAGCATTGCTTTGGAAGCTGCAGCTGCAAGGACTTCTGGGACATCTCTTTCTTGTTTCTTTCCACAAAGGATGGTCCAGTGTTTTATATTTCTAGAGGGAGAAATAAAACATTTTTTGTAAAGTGTTTAATTTTGACTCTGTTTAACTGTTGTGCTTCTGTGAGTACACCCAAATCATTATAAAAGCAGATTTTATTGTTGCACGGAAATGTGAGTTTAGCTCTTTTTAGCCTACTAAAACAAAAGCAAACAAATTAGGGAAAAAAGCGGAAAAGAATCAGAAAATTTGTAAAGCTCAAATTGTTGGATGCAGTAAAGATAATTCGATAAGGACCTTTAGGATGAAACTGATTCAGCAGGTTGAAAGAGTTCCTCCCAGCAGCCACTCGGCTCCACATTTAAAGCAATTCTTTGAAACAGCGACCAGCTGTGATTCATTCATTTACATACTGAGATCCAGTTTCAATCCAGTCTGAAGAAGAATAATGAGCATGTTAATCAGCACCGGGTCTTGTAACAGTACACAGAACCCAAAGTTCAACATGTACTTTTATTAATGATTCATGGTAGAGAATATTTGCAGTTGGCCTTACTAATTTTTACTAAAACAGTAAATGGTACGGGCATATTTGCATTCTGAATAAAAAGGATCCTTTTAAAGTGGGACTTTAAATATGTTGAAATTTAAAGTTTAAATGGAAAACATTGAGAATTAAAGTAATAATTAACACTTCTATGTCATTTTAGCACACAGTAGTCTGTTTTTTGTCATCACAGCCAGGTTGTTTGAGAAGATGAAGTTGGAAATGTCACCGGGGAAAAAAAAAATCATTTTTGGTTTTGTGCTTGAATTTAATGTGAGATAACACATTGTAGAATCTAAGTAAAAAACACTCTAGTTGATAAACAACAGCTGTTGCACTTGTAAAACTTTATAAAGCTGCGTCTTGAATACAGGAACCTTTTCCAGGATTCTGTCGTTTTTGAGGGGCCTTTTTAACGTTCAAGGAGTGACTGCAGAGAAACAAAAACACCTTTCTTATAAAGTGTAAACTCAAACCCCATAAATTGGGTAATTATTCAGATACAGATGACATTTTAACATCGGGTCTAAATGAGCTCATTCCATTTTGTGTACCTGCCTGTTGTCTGATGTTTCTATTTTTCTTTTTTTTTTGGAGAATGTCATAAACTGCAGACAAACAGATATTGTGGGAGAGATGCAGGATGTTTATATGAATAATATCTGAAGGCCACAGTTTTAACACCCACCACTGAAGGTGAAAGGGTGATTATGACTTGTGTGTGTGTTCATTTCACTTCATAGTTAACAAAGTTCCTCATGAACCACTGGATGGATTTTAATGAAAGTTATCATTGGATGTAGCTCTACAGCTTAGGTCAATCCATTCAAGATGGCTGGCACAGCTAAGCAACCTTCACAAACACATAATGGCAGCCAATTTTATAAATATTGAGCTAAGATTTGGTGTGGTAGTAGCTGAGAGTTATGCCTAACACATGTTTAAAGCACTAGCTGATTGCCATTAACCTTTGGAGGAGTCAACTCTGTCTGTTGGCAAAATTCCTCATGAACGACTGAACAGATTTTAATAAAACTTTAAATCATTAGGTGTGCATCTACAGCTGATTACATTTTAAAATCAGCTCAATTTAAGATGGTCCCCAAAGGCAGCTAATCTTAGAATTACAAAATGGCTAAAACTCAGCTAGTATTAGAATATTAAACTGAAATTTGGTGTGGTAGTAGCTGAGCATAGTCTTTGATACATACTCCGAGGGTTGCACATTGCACTATATTTTTATTTAAAGCTTTGGCATTAACCATTAGCGCTAACATAGATTCTAACTGCTGATAGATCTTACAAGCTGTCCTATTATTTACAAGATTTGACCAAAACAGATTAAATTAAGGAATGATAAGCCTTTAATTTATTAGTCATTTTTATTAATTCTGTCTAGGCTGCATTTTTTTTTTTCCTCCAAAGTGAAACAGTACACATACGAAATCTACAAACATGTCTCTTCTGACTTTCATGAAGCAGACAATCATAAGAGTAAGTTCAGTTAAGTTAAAGAACAATATGAGGTTTGAGTTTTTGACTTATGGATTTAATCTCGTCATTCTGACTGTTTACACTGAAATGAGCCCTCTGTTCTCAAACTTTTGGTAAAGATAAGAAAATGTGCCGTAATCCTCAGTAAACTGTAAAAGCTGTTCACGCAGTTTGAGTTATGAAATCATTGTTTTGGGGGCGAGTTAACACTCCAAATCTGGCTGTAAGTGCAGCGTTTCCCACTCACAGGCTTTTAATAAATTGGGTGCCAGGAAACGCTAATGCCCAGGTATATATAGAGATCCTAATATAGCAGACAACCTCCCAGTCTCTTTTTTGGGGGTTGCTCTTTTTGTAAAAGAAGAGAATAAACATATATGTCTTATAGAAAACAATAGAAAATTGAATATCCACGCATAAGAAATTGGATACAAAGTCAGCAAAAGTTAATGTGACTGATTCATTTATCAACCTTCCACAATCCAATTATTCTAAAGAAATTAAACAGCCATGAAAAAAATCGCAAGCCAGTCAAGAACAGCAAGGAAGTCATGCATTTGTTTTAATGGGGTTTTGATTTAAACTGCAACCAATTCCAAAAATAAGTCATTAATAAAAGGAAATCTTCCGAGCTTGCCAAAAGAATTATTAATTCTTCACAATTAGTTACAGCCCAGTACCAGTTTCACACTATGGGTTATTTACATTATTTACATTTTTCAGTGAAATATTAATGCAGTATGTCACAACTGATATTAACAAAACCGAGGAGAGAAGCACAGCCAGTCGGTCATCTTTTTTTATTAAGCTTAAGTGAAATATATATTGACGTTTTACAGATGGTGAAGGTCAGATTTTGTAAAGTAATGATTCAGTAGAAATCAATCAGGTCAGTGTGTTGGATAAGAGCTAGCCTGAGGACAGCAGACATATAACTTAGATACATGAGGCCCAGAACAGCCACGGGGAACTGACCCAGTGCCTCCAACATGAACATGTAATCACACACTGGTAAACCGAACAAACCGCCACCAGGGAAAATGACTTTTCTGTTGATGAAAAGTGCGGGGGAGCTGGACCCTCTGGTCTTGCTACTGGGATTTTTACATTAAACAGTATGGAATAAACTGCCTGCTTTTACAGGCAAAACAAAGGAGGCAAAAGTAGTGTTTCCAGTCATATTACAAAGAAGCACAAATTATTGTTTTAAAAGGAGCTCCATGTATTATGAATGAGGTAAAACCGGCACATTCTTACACAACTCCGCAGTTCCCCACAGCTCTGCGAGACAGTTTAGAGACTCTCAGATCACAGTTTTTGTTCATTCTGCTTCGACAAAACTCGAGAAGCCCGCTGTACTTTAAATGCCCAGCACCACACTACACACACACAACTCTACTGGAGAAAGGGCTTCCAAATTACCATATAAAGAGACAGATATTTCCCTTTGTGTTGACTAAAACAGAGCTAGAGGGAGACAGATAAGCCATAAAATAAAAACCCCGACTGGTGACGTAAATAACACTGATTGTGTTGTTACAACACAAAGTTCTGTTGGGAAGCTATGGGCCCATGACACGGAAACTCTCCTAAAGGGGTCGTTCAGATTTTTTTTAAACTGGGGTAGTGAGTAGTACTTATGAGCAGTCAGTGTTTTACCTGCAGTAGATGGCAGTCAGACAATCTCTGTTTGGAGATTTAGAGGAAAGTTCTTTTGGGGGTGTCAAGCTAACAGCTTCTCAGAACAAATTTTGCTTACACTGAGATGGAACGTTGGCCTGCAGTCTGTTGTAACATTTTATTTGCACCAAATGCAGGTCATGTGAAGCTTTTCTGTCAGACTTACTATCTGATGCAAAAGTGATGTGATGTAAAAAGACACAACACCGTGATCGCTTTAGGTTTGAGATGTTTATCACCCACTGCTGAAGGTGAAAGGGCAGTAATATTTTTGCCCGTGTGTGTGTTTGTCTGTTTATTATAAAAATATCTGCTGAACTCCTAGGCTGATTTTACTGAAACTCCCAGAAAGTAATCATAGGATGTACATATAAAACTGATTAACTTTTGGAGTCAACCTGATTGAAGACGGCAGTCATTTATTTGTTTATTTTTTATTTCCTTTATGGATAGTGAGGTAACATTTGGTAGGCTAGTATCTGAGTCATCCTCTCTCAGCTGTCTACTGAAGGTAAAATCCTGCTCATAAGTATTATGAAACCTACTTCAAAAAAATCTGAGTGTGCTTTTTTTTTCACATTTTGTGAGTCAGTATTGTTCCAGTATACAACTCATGGGTCCCCATTTTTAAGCTCCAGTTGAACGGACTGTGATGCTGCGATGGTTGTTTATTTAAAAGAAAATAGGTTCGAGAGATTTTTCACCAGGAATTTTGTGTTCTTGCTGTTCTTGGGACCATAAGTTCTAAAAATATGGACAACAGGGAACCTTCTCACACAACAGCTGCTCTAAATCAACCATATATTCCACACGTCTTGTCCCAGCCTTCTTTCATTGTTGAGAATTGAAGCCAGCAGGACCGGGTTTACTAGAGTGGCCATGTTGTATTTTTACGGCCAACGTCAGCGATGTGGGACTTTAAGACCCGCCTACTCTCACACACATGATGTAACATGAGCTTTTTTTTAGGCAAGAAAGAGCTAAATACACCTAAATGAACATTTGAACATATAGCAGCAAGAGAAGAATGATGTAAATCTACAAGAGTCGACACTTATTTTATCAGGGGCAATGTTCCTTTGTTTACATGGAGGGGGCAGGACTTAAAACTCATACTGGAACTAGCTTCAACTTCCGGGTTCATGTCAGAGGACTAGATATATACAGTCTGTGCTCTGAAGAAGCATCTCTGGTTTGTTTCCTGCTGCTCTTGATCGTATTTGCTGTTGTATTCTTTTTTTTGTATGTCTTTGGCTCCACCTGTTGAATGGGTGTTTTATTATCATGCGTGTGTTGTTGATGCTCACAGTCTACGCGGTCAACCTCGGATAAAGTCTGCAGACCTTCACAGACCAGTGCAGATGACGTAATTTATACGACACAGGCTTCGCAGTCAAGCAGACGGTTTAACATAAATTTCACTTCATAACAAGCAAGCACTCCCTGACAGCTGAAACTGAATATATTGCATGGCCTCTAAACTGAGAACCTATCCTTTAGTCTGCAGGAACCAAACAATCTTCTGCAGGTTAGGTTCTCTGTTCATGGCTCCACAGGTTAAAACTGTTGTAGCAGCACAAGTGGACCTGCAGATTATTTGTCAGGTAGTTCTGTCTGTCTGTCTGTGATAAACATCTGGATCTCATCATAATAATATATTGTGCTAAACTTGTTTGCTCTTAAAAATGCTTTTATTGGAGGTTTAGAAAATCAACCAAAGAACACTTTAAGGGTTGCTTTTTTATGTTCAGTAAGGTGTTTTCCCATAAATCTTATCAGCTCTATCAATTCCTGTCACTTTCCACTATCAGAGGAGATCAAGTACAAAAAGTCTGCAGGGAGATTCTAAACCAATATCTTCCATATTGTTTTAACACAGATTCTTGGATCAAATGCTAATATTGTATTTTACTGCCTGCAGTTGGCATCGGCAGCCTGATTGCAGAACAACACAAGTCAACAGTACAAGACTAAAAGCTGATTAAAAAAACAGATTAATCTGTCAGGAGTACTTCTTTGAGTTCAATTAGGGCCTAACAAAAGCGTTAACAGCAGACACACGCTGTGCCGAACACATCGTCATTTACATATCCTTTAACACATCCTGGTACAAACTCAATACTGCCTCAGATTAGCCTGGGGATTTTGGAGATAAAAATGTTTTCGTTTCAAATCTTGTTTTACAGTTTCTAAAATGCCCAATTGTGTTTGTTTATTTTTTATTTTTTTCTTTCCTTCCCACCCAAAAAACTTGTCTTAGCTTATTAGGTTTCAAACAGAGTTATATAAGCAGCGCTCCCCTTCTTGCTTTCGGATGGATGAATAGGAGGAGATCAAAAGGGAGGCGATGAAGAAAAAGTGTCTGCTGCCTTCTCCTCGTCTTTATTCTTGCCACATTCTAACCATGGCAGTTCCCTCCAACTACATGACTCGGCCTGGATTCTGTTTTTCTCCGTCTCTGTCGAAGACATTACACTTTAATCTCACGTTCTCAGCTGCATCCATCCATCCATCCATCCATCCATCCATCCATCCATCCATCCATCCATCCATCCATCCATCCATCCATCCATCCATCCATCCATCCATCCATCCATCCATCCATCCATCCATCCATCCATCCATCCATCCATCCATCCATCCATCCATCCTTTAATCCCATGCTCTGCTCAGCTTTAGTCCTGAGAATATTATTCTAATCTGCAGTTTTCAGTGTGACTGCTACAGTAATCCTTAACATGTATTTACCGTGCGTGTATGTGTGTGCACAGATATGCATGTATGTGCATCTTGACGCAAGATTTTGTGTGTGTGTTTGTCCAGTTTGTGTCCTGCAGAAAGTGGAGCGTCACAGCACATCTGTGGGTGTACAAGTGTTAGATGAGGGGTGCAGGCATTGTCAAGTAAGAAGCCTCTGGAGAGATTTTGTTTTGGTTTCTGATGCAAGCATGCAAACTCATGTGAGTGGGGGGGGAGTGGTGGTGGTGGGGGGGGGAACTGCACGCAATTATGCACAAATAAAACAAAAAAAAACGCTCATATGAGGGATGCAGGGAGGGAAGATAGATGTAAAATCCAGCAAGAGGGAATTCTTTCTCTTCAGAGACATAATCTCCCACTTTAATCTCGCTTTGGATGCAACTCTCAGAAGCTCTGCTGTGTTTAAATCTCTAACTTTTCTTCTTGTTAAAGCTTAGGTGCACAAATTACAGCACGACCGAAACACAAGCACACATACGAGCATCACAGTGACAGTCCTTAAGCCAAGCACGGATGAACAGTCTATTCTTTTTTCCCCCCATCACAAATGCACAGTCATCAACCAGATCCTACCTTTTGTATCCGCTTGTCTCCTCCTCGCGTCCCTCAGTGCATCCCTTTCAAACCATCCTGTCAAGTCAAGTTTAGCAGCTATTATTTCTGCGGCTCCGCTAAAAGTCCCGCTCAGCAGCCTTCTCTCCAGCCTTGGCGGAGGGGATGGGGAGGATGTCCGCGCTGCGCACCGACCCCCACCCCGCTGTTTCCCTCGGAGCTCTGATGTGGGTTCAAACGTGAGAGATGAGAGACGGTGTAGAGGCTAACCTCGGCTAAAGTCTCTCTTCCTCCCCCCTCCTCTCTCTGTCTCTCTGCTCACGCTCTGTCTGTGCGCTCCGCTCAGCCGACATTTACGTCAACTTATAGTTGAACTAAGGAACGGATTGACATGATGACGGTTACTCCCTTTTTTTCCCCCTCTCCCTCCTTGGAGCAAAAAAACACATCAGCAACAAAGGAGCCGTTTTCCACCACCAATTTATCCGCCGGAGTCTTCAGTCTTTTTTTTTTAAATAAACCAAGTGTTTAGTAACGGATGACAGGTGTCGCCTTCAGCGCGCGTTCAGCCCTCCTCCTCTTGTTCTGTGCCTCGCGCTGAGGCTGCGCGCGCTGGTTCCTCTGTATGCGAGGATGTATGGCGGGGCCCCTCTTTTCAGCGGCTCTTGTGAGTTTTGTTACAGAGGTCCGGCAGGTCGTCATGGTCCAGCAGCTACTGGAGTGGCAGGTGCGCACTCAAACTTTCTGCTATAACGAAACCAAAGATTTAAGGTGATGTAACTCTTGGGGCCCCACCCCTCCATATGCTGCTCCTGGGACCCTTCAGATGGAAAATGATTGAAGCATGTTGAAAAGATTTCCTCCTGGTGTAGAAAAATGGCCTGGCTCTTTATGTCAGACTTAACTTAAACGTACACAGAAAAATCCGACATGTTGCTTCTATTTAAAATATGAAAGTTTTTACTTACAATTTTAGGTGAAAAAGCCCTACAGCTTTGTCCTTTTCTTATTCTTTTAACTGCTTTAAATTGTCTTGAAAGTCCTATGTTGTGTACTGTTAGTTTGGTTAATTTGGGATAACTAATTGATCTTATTTGGGTAATTGTTTGAACTTGCAAATTTTGTGTAAACCTTTTGTTTCCGTTAAGTTGATTTGAATCACTCATTTATTAAACTGCTTAGGGTAACTAAATCTGCAAATCTATTTGAGCGTAATGATAGTATTTGAATGGCATTTATTAACTGTCCTAACTAAAATGAAACGTCTTGCGTTCCTTGATGCATATCACCCACCTTTTTAAAAGCCAAAGTTTTAAAGATCTTGCACATAAAGTACCTCAGGGATTCTGTTGGGGATGACTCTCAGCTACTTGCACACATATTAGCTCAATATATGTAAAGTTGACTGAATAGAACGATTTGTTTGTTTGCCAAGGCACATTAGTGGCTGCCATCTTGAATCAAGTTGACTCCAAAAGTTAATTGGCTAAATCCAATAATTATTTTCTGAGAGTTACATTAACATCCATCTTGTGGTGCACAAGATACTTTGACAGACAGAAACAAACACATAAAGGTAATCATACAATTACCCAGCCTTCATGGCAACAAGCACAACATTGCTTTGAACCTAAATGTCAACCATCATAATTTATGTGGTCTGCTGAAAAAGCTTTGCCTTGGTTAGAGTTGCAACTAATCTGATTCAATAAAGGTATTTCAGCCAGATCCTGGCATCATTCTTAAATCCTATATAGGGCCGAGGTCACCAATCCATCCACAGATCATGGCATCATGGTCCTTTGATCCTGCAGTTTATAACTTTGACAGATTTGAGCACCAGACTGACAAACAGTTTCTTCCCATAGCTATCAGACTCTTGAATGATGTTGGTTAGATCTCAAATCCGGTTTGTCAAACTGACTGCTGAGGGGTGTCGTCAGGCTTTGTCTACATTATATATAGTGAAACTTGTTTAGATTTTTTTGGTTTTAATTTTTTTAAAGATGCTGGTTTGTTGATTGTGAATGTCATTACATGGTTTTAACATTTGATTTTTACTTTTTTTGCATTATTGGACATTAAAACACATCCAGCAGTCTTGTACATATCAGTAGATAAATTTGTTTGACAGATTTCTTAAATTTTAGACATACAGGTGGACTTTTTTTTTTTTACATAAACCTGCTACAGAGTGATCAGTTTGTTACTCAGCCTAAATAAACAGTAAAGCTATCAGTACATGTGAGGATTATTCATATGAAATTACTATTATAAAGTACAAGAATATACAAAACAAAAATATAAAAAGTAAAAAAGCTCTCATATTTACATTTAGAAATTGAGATTAAATCTGAAAGACTGAAAAGTTATGGTGCTGTGGAGATATGACCATACTTGATTCATCTTCCTGTTGTTCCAGAAATCACTAACTTTTGTTGGGTCTAAAAAAATTCTTTACTCTCACTCCACACTCTCACACCTCCAAAATGATCTGAAATTAAGAAAAATAAATGAATAGGATGGCCTTAGCCTCAGATTGAAGGGATAAAGCAAAAAAAAAAAAAAAATCACTCAAATGTTTCAAACCATCAATCTGCTTGACTGCTAAAGTCAAGGTGACAATAATACAACTCAGTGAGATGTGGAATTTCAGTTTATTTCATTTTTATTGTTAAGGTGTTTTTCTCAACAACTTTACCAACAACTTTAGTTTGTTAAACTGACATACACTGAAATAAAAACTGGGTTAAACCCCATTTTACAGTGTCCAGGCTAAAGTAACACAAAGTCACACTTTTTAGCATCATTTTGTAGTTATCAGTTTTGAAGGTCACAGAGAAGTTTCTGTGAGGCCTGCTCTCCGGGAGTCACCGCTGTTTAAATTGATATTGATGCGTTTTAATTCAGTTTTCATGACCAATGATTTTTATTTGCCTTAGAGGCACCCCTCACAATTAATTAGCATTTATTACCTTTGGGCTGTTCTCCCACAGAAGAGTCACCACATGCTGCATACACAGCAACATTAAAAGTAGCCGCTGCTGGCAGATTCTGGCTTTGTCAGACCTGGGCGCAAACACCAGGAGAGCAGCCCCTTCTCCAGTTGGTAACATCTGCAGAACCTCTGCACACATAACAACTGCAGAGGGACCCGTGTGGCCCTTGGGGCTGTGGGTGCAGGTGCAGCTGCACCACCAGCACCCTCTGGCGCTTCTCCAAAGATGGCCTCCAAGGATTTCGTATGAATCACATTTAAAAGGCTCCTCACACTCATTGTTATAATCAAAACAGGAGAATATGTTGATCGTGTAAATTACTTTTTTAGAAAGTGTAATTATTTTTTTAGATATACTTTGTTTTTTAATATGGCCAGTTTTCAAATATGATTCTTAGTCTTCTATTTAATCTGCTGATATTTATGGGTTGGATAAATATATTCAGTGAGGCAATAATGTCTCCTTTATCATTATCATTCCACAGCTCAAATTATAGTGCGCTGTTTGACCCACTTTATATCATAATGTGAGACACTGACATGAACGCCTGAGGTGCGGCACAGTATAATGCAATTCAATTCAAGCTGTGTTTAAAAAGGTTATTATAGTCAGTCTCTGTTCGGATTACATCAGTGAGATGTTCATTCATCTCTGCAGTCAGTTGTGTGTGCTGTTGAGCGCATTAAACTGAGTGAGTTGTGTCGCACGCTGCAAAAAATGTTTGCAGCTTTTCTTGGAAACAGTTGTTAACGAGAGATATGGCGGTACAGTCGCTTTGATATTTTTCATTTTCCTTTGTGGAGTTATTAGTGAAAGATAGCAGTAATTTTCCTACAGGTATTATTAGTGCACCTGTGCTAAATTACCGTAATTTATGTTGTAGTTATCCCTTACGGTATCAGTGTAATAACTCTGTGCAGGCAATTACTTTTTAAAGTAAAAGTAGGTTAAAGCATTCACTGTGTAGTCTGTTCACAGTTCTTGGGAGGGGAAAAAAACAACCTATAAAAAAAAAAGTAAAATGTCTTGATATACAAGGTGAATTCAGATTAGTGCACTAATATTGACTTTATATACCGTTTATAAGATTGCTCTCATTTCTCTTCTTATTTCTCTGCATAATATTTGTGTCAGCAACTGCTGAAGCATAGACTTTTAGTTAAAAATATAACTTTGAGCTTTTGCACAAAAATGAAAAAATAGGTTTGTATTCCCCTGACTAAACACTACCTACATGTTCAGCTCTGATTGCTAATTAGATCACAGAAGACAAGTTTCACTGTGTAAACTTTACAGAACTTCCTCTGCGACATTATGCCAAACTCAAAGATTGTCTTAAATCACTGTTAAATTTGATATTTGCTTGTCAAGTTGTCCTTCCTGTTTTACATGTAGAGGTTTAGAGGGAACCAGTTGATCAGTATCACCTGCAACCAGAAGGTGAAAATGGGTGATAATGTTTTTGCCTGTGTGAGTGTTAGTGTGTCTGTCTTTTAGCAAAATATCTTGTGAACCACTAGATGGATTTTAATTGAATTCTCAGAAAGTAATATTTTGATATACATCTACAGCTGATTAACTTTTCGAGTCAACCAGTTTAAATCTCTGGCATGAAAGGTGGCAGGTATTATTCGTTCCTGTGAGGAATCTTGGAAAAAAACAAATCAACCAGACCAAATCAAATTATTTATTTGCAAGTGGTGGAACAGGGCTTATTATTTGACATCCTTGTTTAAACTCATGGTTAAAATCATGGAGCTTTGGATGCACCGCTGAGACCAAGTAAGCAAAAATGAAGCTATTTTTTTGTTTTTTGGTGTTTCTTGTAAAATGAGCCATTGTCCATCATTTTAAAACATTTCTCATCTGATGACTATGTGTAACAACTAGATTGCCCCAGGAACTTGAAAAATATCTGTATTCACATGTTTAAAATACAATTTAGTTTATGAAGATTTTATAATTCCGTATTTAAATGTCAAGTTTTAATATAAAACCCTTTATGATACAAACTGTCATCTCCTATTTTACTGCAACCGTGGCAATAAAATTGGCGATGAGGATGCATCACACTGGTGAGCCTCCTATACCATTAACAATGTGGTGGAAAATATTCAACAATATTATGCTTGTCGTAAATGCTCTGGGAGACAAATGGCTGAAGGAAAGACGATGTGCAGTTTTACTACACTGCTTGGGTCCAAAGGGAAAGCATCTGTTCTGTACACTACCAGAACAAGGCACAACATTCTTTGAAGCCATGCCTGCAGTTGAAACATATTTCGTCCTCAAAGCATTCAGACATTGTGTCAACATATCGATGAAACTGTGAGCCAGTATGTTGCCGATTTCAGAGCTTTAGCTGAACCATGTGGCTTTGGACTGACGGAAGATGAACTAATAAATGATCAGTTAATTTTTAATGCTTATCTCGGTGCTGTGAAGGATAAGTTATTGTTGGAAGAAGACCTCACACTGGACAAAACTATTACATATCAAATAGAATCAGCAGTGAAAACAGTGCTTGTTCCAGAGTTAGCAATACTTTTGTTAATGATGTTAAGCTGTTGGCTGCAGCATTTGGTAAAATCACATGCCAAATGAACATTGAAGCACCACAAGGAAACTCCCAGGACCTGAAATTGATTGTAGACACTGGAGCCACAAACTATCTAAAAGCACCATTTTGCAGAATGCACATTGACTTAACCCAAAATTAAACCAAAATGTAACCTACCTGTCACTGCCTGCCTATTTCCTAATGTTTGTTTTTGCACATGAAGGAAACCATTGCACCATTACAACTGATAATGACCTACAGTTTACATCTTCTGCTTTTTCTCACTTTGAGTGACCTTGACATTAAGCACATCAATGCAAGTGTATATCATCCTCAGGTAAACGGATGTGTGGAATGATTTAATACAGTTCTAAAAGACTCCATTCAGGCAGCAAAAGTGACACAACGACCCTGGAAGTTGCAGTTATTGAAATGCTTCACAGCCACCAGGCTTCCACCCATGTCACAACTGGTGAATCTCCTTTCTAGCTATCAGAAAAAGAACCAATGAAGAAAAAACTGGATATTCTGCCCCCACTTAAAGACAGTGGACAGTATGACCATGTATGAGAAGAAGTGACTGTACAACAAGCCGAAGGGTGGGATATACAAACAAAAAGAGAGTAGACAAATCCACCAAAGTCACTGTTGGGGCTATGGTCAGAGTGCAGAAGCATTTTCATGTGGGAAAAGGATAGACCCAGTACAGCAATCCTTCATCAGTACAGCAGCAGACTGGCCTGAGTTTATTGGCTCTCAGTGATGGAAAAAGATGAACTGCAACACAACTTTCACTTTGCTCAGATGAAACACCAAGACTTGATACAGCAGAGGAATCCCAGTTTGTTCTGGTGCCCAAAATGGACACCAGAACAAACTGTAAAGGGAAAGACATGCACCAACTTGGACAAAAGACTGATTTAAAAAAAAAAGTTGGCCAAAGTGTCCCCAGACAAGACACGGAACCCCTCATTGCCTCTAGTGTATGAATGTGATTCAAAGCACTGATGTCTTTGCCTGAGTTTTCATCTCTCTAAAATCTCCATTTTCAGTTCACTTACTGATTAAACTGTTTTTGTCAGCTTTTTGTTTGTTTTGCCACAAATTAACATCACGCCATTTTTTTTTTTTTAGTTTTGTTTAGCAGACTAAAGTGTTACAAACCTTCACTTAATGTAACACAATTGAAAATAAATAATTTGTTTTTGTCTCAGCTTTAAGCAGGATTTATTTATAAAGGGTTTTTAATACCCCCGAAAATTACATAACTTTATCTACATTTATGTTTATTTTACTTTGGTTAAATTTAAAAAGTTGTTTCAGCCAGGCAATGGTTGATGTTGTCATGTTGACTGATTTGTGTTGGCACCAAGTTATTTAGTATTTCTTTCATGTCCGGCATTGAGAAAATCCACAAACTGCCACCAGCTGTTGTCGTAACAAGTCACAAGAGGATTTATGGCAGAAAACGATAGTGAATACCTTTACACCTCTGTTGGTTAATTTTCTACCTCATCACAGCTCATTTGCATGAATTTGAATTCTAGTTAAACATTTTTGAAGCTTATTAAGACCTTGGCTCCTGTCGCTCTTTGCCTGGGCATGGATCATAAATTAGGGAATCAATTTGTGTCATACTGATATCTGCAGGATTGTTTGTTTGGTAAGAATGTATAGAACATGAACAGATTTAAGTAAATTTATTTGAATGTCACCAACTCAAAACAAAAGAAAATCTGAAGCCACAACACAAATTCAACCCAATTCATGCATTCATTCCAGTCTAATACAGTCTAGTCTCAATCTAAACATGTCACTTATAAATCTACTTCATCATTAAATAACACGCACACCTGTGTTTTTATCAGACACAGGTGTGAATGAGACTCCAGGAAGCTTGAAAGCACATTCATATAAGAATCTGGAGCTGCATTTGCCAAGGGATATGAGAAAAACCAATAAAGGACTCTAAACACAGGTGCAAGAATAAGAACAGAAATAAGATAAATTTCCTCCCAGTATACTATTATAAATCATCATTTAAGCCTTGCAGGCGTCGGATTCCTGTTTTAGTCTGTCTGGTTTTTATATTTAGGGGGAGATTAACTCTAATTAGGCTCTGTCTTTTAAATGCTTCATAAATACAGGAATAAAAGGAGTTGGATTGAAGGTTTTCATTCCCTATTGAATGGTCAGTTAATCTTAATTTAGCTGCTCATCCGTCCTTCATTGTATCAGTAGCTTTGTCCTTTTTGACATAAGGACAATGGCAAAATTGATTGGGATTCTTGAGTCGACCAAACAAATGATGGTTAGAAATTAAATGACTGAAAGAGGCATAATGGTGGTTAGGACAAGTGGGGTGGGGGAGGAAGGCGGGAGAGGGAGGAATGCACAAACAGGTTGCTCTGGGGCCTGGGGAATAACAGCGGAGAAGGCTCAGAAAACACAGGAAAAGAAAAATAAGATGGAGCGACGGAGAAACCAACGGCAGTTTCAAAAGGGCTGAATGTAAAGCATATTGGACTCTGTTTTCTTCATTATCATCGTCATCATCATCATCTCCTGTCTTCTAACAGAATCCCATTGAGACACACACTCACACACAGACACACACACCCTGACAGGTGAATAAACAACAGTTTTTAGACTGTGCCAAACAACAGCAGAGAGCTCGTATCTTATCACAGCCAACTTCTTCCACCTCTTCCTCCTCTATCTTAGCAGGTTTTAAACATTCACCTCCTGTCTTTTACTGCTCCATCAATCCGTCCTCCCCCATTTACACCCCCCACCCCCGGCCCCCTTCCCCGTTTAGCTTCATTACTCACCTCTTTAGAAGGACTTTCCATCCTGTTGTTTTATCTTTCTTGCAAATTTAGTCCTGCGTCTCTCTCCTCCACCATCAAGTCTCTTTCACTTCGTCTCTGGCTCTAACACTCACTCACTCCATCACCCCTCCCTCCGTCTCTCTGCCTCTCCCCCTCCCCGAGCCCTTCCTCCGTCCCCAGACACCTCGCACTCTCCTCGTCCACCTCCACCTCCTCCTCCTCCTCCGTGTCAACTTGCCGTCCCTCCTCCCCTCAGCCTTTCTCCCTGTATGTAGTTGTATAACTTATCACCCTGATCTCTTCCCCACTCGATAGTTGGTGTGTGCCGGCAGCAGATGTAGGCATGCTTTATTTAGCGGCTCAGTATTAGCTATTCCAATTAGTCATCTAATACCAATAAGAAAGAGAAACTGTTGGCCTCCATGCACTGGGCGCCGTGGGAGGACAGTTGTTTGTGTTTGCCTGCTCAACAACAGTGGCCAGCACAGTCATACACACACATACACTCTTACACTTCTTTCACACACACACACATACGGCCGGGTGGAGGGTACATGTGGGTTTTAACAGATGGTGAAACACTTTCCCTCGCGTATCGGCATTATTCTCCCTCTCTCTAATTAACTAGGTTTCAGTAACAAACCTTTGGGCTTTGCTGTCGCCATGGTTACCCAAACACTGAACTGTGACTGTCTGCATTTGTATATGTGCGTGTGTCTGCCGGCGAGTGTAATGTTTGTGGTGTTCACACCCTTGTGCACTCTCCTGTGTGTGTTTGTGTCCACATCTCTGTCACTGCGTGATTGTGCATGCACATGGGTATCTTAGTTGCTTTGATGCCTTTGTTTCCCCCACAGGGCTCGGAGGCTGGTTCTGTCTCAAGCACCTATGTATCCACACAGAGAACAGCGGCATTAAATAGGATCATTGCGCATTTATCAAAGGTCTATTGTACCCTACAGGAGACAATCTTAATGTTGCTATAATCCTGTGAAGAAAGATTACAAGGGGGGGATTTAATTACAATGATTTTGTGACAGGAAAGGTAAAATTTTGGAGTTAACACGCCCTCTGTGGGGTTGGATGTTGGAGTTTATGTCGCAGCCTTTTGAACCTCCTGGGCAGTCAGCTGTGAATATGATTATGTTCTGAGTCCGGGTACACCGAAGGACATCTGAGCAGTCAGTTCCACATTAATGTCTGATCCATTTTATGTGATGCTGATGTAAAGTAGGGAAGATAATTAGTTAGGAAACCTGTGTGGTTTTTACAACTTAGGTCCTATTTACTCCAGTATTAGGGTGTAAAATGTTGATACGCACAAAAATATTCGCAGTTTGACCAATACTGAACAAGCGTCTCATGACTGACAATCGCTAAACAACTTCAATGTAATAGTAGAGGTCAGTGATGCGTGGCAGAATAAACCTACTTATATTTGCAGCAGGCAGGCTCAGATGTTATTAGGTGTCCAACACTATAATGGAACGGATCTATACAGAGATAGATGTATTAGTTCTGTCATCCGTTTCACTGCCTGTATCATTCGCACATAACAATACCTATGTTATGTGATGTTTATAGAAAAAAAGTCTTGCTAATTCCAGTCAGCTCTGGGGCCTTGCTGATAACTTATGCGTCCGCACAAAGTGTAGCAAGAAAGGGTCGTATGCCAGAAGGTTGGGTCTTTAGAAACAAACTTGATGTGAGAACCAAAGTGAGAACTTCGAACCCAAGCGTGCAAACATTTTTTGCAAAAACGTGAAATTGACGTTGATGCAGACGGGGAGGTGGAAAACTAAAGCCAGATGGTAGAAATGAAATGCGCGGGCCAGATTTAATCCTAATCAAATTGCATTTAACAAGTCTTAAGGGATACAACAAATAAATAGTGATTGTCTGTCCAATTTTTAAACGATACACTGACTTTTTTCACAAGTGTTTTGGCACAGTTTAATTAGTCTGATTATTGAAAACATAAGCTCACTGCTGTAACACTTGTATGTAAAACTGAATGATGGAGCCAGTGGCACCTCCAGAACACTATGTGAGTGAACGAATCGTGTGTAGATTTGTGTTCAGGGAATATAATTTCCTGGCCCATAAATGCCTCAGTTTCTGTCTTAGATTAAGCGTTTCTCGGCCCTAAATCACCACAAAGCCAGAAATCTGCTGGTTTTTTGTATGCTTCAACATGCACAAAGTGCTTGGTTTTGACCATTGATGTCAAATGTGGGGAAATTCATGGCAGGAAATGAGCCTGGACCACATGTGTATGGTTTCATGTGCACTTTGATTTGTAAAAGGAACTTTCTATAATGGTGTGCAAGCGCACGGTTTTATAAATTTGATTCTTATGATTTTTTTTTCTTCAAGCATACAATATTTTGTGTTATGTTAATTGCAAATTGTATGCAGTGTTAAGAAAAAAAGAATTACTGGCCACCTTGCATGACTTATATTGGTGTATATCCAACGATTACCTTCTGAGAGGGATAAAAAAATCCTTCAGCTGATTCATGAGATAATTTGAATGACACATGTTTGACAATAGATGCCATCATTTTAAACAAAGATGTCGCAGAATCTGTTGGAAGGTCTTTTTAGCTATAACCACACCAAGTTTTAGCACATGAGATAATTTGGTAACAGGGCAAAAATATTATTGTCTGCTTTCACCTTTCGGCGGTGGGCGATAACGATAATTAAATGAATCCACATCTTCTCTAAGTTTGATCCTTTGAGTGTGTTTAATTCTTCCATATTAATGTCCTGCAGCTGGACTGTTAGGAAGATTTTTATTTTTTTTTGGCATTTTGCCTTATTTTTTTATTGGATCGCTGCAGTTTAAACAGACAGAAAAGATGTGGAAGAGAGCAGGAAAGTGACTTTCAACAAAGCTGGCCAGGTGTGAAACCAGGGCTCAGCTGTCGAGTGCGTTTTCCCTCATGTTGTCTGAGCCCCTCAGTCTTTCAGCAAACAGGTTGACCCGCAATCCTGTGCTCTTCTTCTTGCTTTATTCCACTTCTCTTTCACGGCATAGTTTTCAGTTCCACCAGGCATCGTTGCAGACCTGCATTTTATCTGCTCTGAACATTAAGCGTGTTGCCTTTTGGTTCATCAGTGGTAACTTTTCCCGGAGTGAAAGATGAGCTTCACCATGAAAGTGCAAAAACAACCTCTCAAATGATCACTTCAGGCCTCAGACTCTCATGTTAAAATATCCCACTTCACAGCGGAAATGAACATCTTGGTACAAAAACTACTTTTGGCTTTTAGAGCCAACTATCCAAATTGCCAAAACTTCATTTTTTATTTTTTTTTGTAAATCATCCATCTTATGAATACCAAGTTGGAAAGTTCCACCTGATTATAGGTGTGTATGTTGTGTAGGCTTTTGCTCAGATGTGGTTTTTGCATGTTCTTGGCTTTAGTGACCCAACTTTTAATCTGTAGGTGAAGTCCATCATTTCAAGTCTTTTTAACACCTTATAATTCGAGCAAAGTGGAACATTTATCTGCTTTAAGCTATAATTTGAGTGTTTTATAAGTGATCCTGTTTTTCCCCGCTGCTGAAAGGTGAAGGTCTGCGTATGTGTTTTTGTCTGTCTGTGAAAATATCTCATGAACCACTGGATGGATTTTAATAAATCCTGCAGATTATAATGTAATAAATGTACATCTACACCTGATTAACACTGAGACATAATCTGAGTAATAACGAATTGTTATTACTCAGATTATCACGGTCGACTTTCTGCTAAATATTTCATAATTCATAGGATGGACTTAAGGTCACTGGATGAATATCTACAAATAATTTGCTTTCCAACCTGATTCAAGATGGCCACTACAGCCAGCTGATTTTAGGAAACAAGTAAATGACTATAATTCATTCAGTTTTACAGACATTGTATTCAAATTTGGTGTGGTAGTAGCTGAGAGTCATTCACAACACATACTCCAAGTGCTACTCATTGTGGAAGATCTTCGCCTAAAACTTTATTATTGACTGTTGGAGTCAGCCTTGTTTGTCTGTTAGCAAAATATCTCATGCATCAGATGACAGATTTGAATGAAACACTCAGACAGTAATCATTGGATGAACATCGACAACTGACTCATTTTCAGAGTCAATCCAATTCAAAATGGCCACCACAGCTAAATGGTATTAGCCAACAATGCCTGTATCTCAGTTAGTTATACAGATATTGATCTTAAACTTGATGTGGTAATAGTTGAGAGTCATCCATAACACATACTTGGAGCATAACATCTCGTGATATCGCATGAAATATGTTCAAGGTTTGACCAAAATGGAACAAATCATTTCTCAACATCAGATTATCTTAGTCCAAAACCAAAGGTAGCGAGCGATGTGCATTTCTTCAAGGAATAAGGAAACAAAATAGAGGCTTTAATGATAAAATTCAGATTTAATAAAAAGTAAAAAGAAAGTCGGAGAACCACAGGGAAGCTCCCCACTTTACCAACACCGGCCAAGTTTTGATAACTCTGGTCTGATTCCAGCTCTCTGTCAGAGCTGCGTCTTATCTTCTTCAGGCAGATTTTTCCTTCACCTCTTAGGAGTTCAGACCGTATGTGGCCCTGGGCGGATTCATCAACTCAAACCAACATCTAGTTTTGGATGGGACCCTTCTGTACAGCCTGCAGCTCATCAGTACAGCTATTTCTCTGAGATTTTACATCTGAATGAGTTCTTTTCAACAAAGCTGTGCACCTTTTGGAAGAAAACTGTGAGCTGCACATTCAGAGCTGATATTTTTGTGTTCATACAGAATGAGGCGGCTGTGTTCTTTAAAGGCTGATTTTTGTGCTATTTAGTGCTAATGAAGCAGCAGTATGAGGAAAATTTAAGAATTTTCTTGAAATAAAACATCTGTGAACTTCCGTTTTCTAATATCAGGTTTTCTGGTGCAGTCTGAGCTGGCATAATGCCTGCTGGCAAGTTGTATCCAAAACGAAGGCTGTCCCCTGTGTTTTTCGACATAACTTCGTAACTGCATCTCAGAGTGATTATGAGCTTATCAGATTATTCTAACATGGCCACGGCACCTAAAATCTGACGCAAAAGCAGAGAAAAAGAACCTGATTGTGTGAGTTTTCTGTGAGGTTTGACTTTACTGGAAGCACTGCAGATGTCCTCGGGCTAGCGCTGCTGATTCCACACATTTGTTTAGGAGATGCGAGTGAGAAAAACACTTGGGTATCACATATGTTGAAAGCAGCAACAGCCGAGCTTATCACCCTGCCAGCAGTTAACACTCTTAAAGCTGTGCAGTGACATGATACAAGTAGGGACGGTAATGATTGGGGGCACATCGACTAGCTAAGCTGCTAGTGTTTAACTCAGTGTTTGTTTTGCTGTAAAACAAGCTCATTATGCTGCTATTTTATTCAAGTTGGAGTTATCCTTTTGTTATCCAAGTAAATGCTGTGGTTTGAGAGACTTTTCTCACAAAAAGGCAAAATTAATCAAACCGTCTTTTTTATTTCTTCCCGCAGAATTGTTTGTAATCTTTTGAACTGTAGACTCAGCGTGAGTTTATTCTTTAGCTTTGTCGACAGTGAAGATACTCGCTGTGCCTCTCAGTCCTCAGTGACGGGATTTAAAACCTGCTGCTTCTTATTTTATCCACCAAGCCAGGGACAGAGTTGCACCATTGATTCCACGTGAATGAAATTAGCTCACTGATTGGGAAAACCGGCCCCGCTGTGAGCCCTTGAGGAGCATTGAGCACCAATCCTGATGAGAAGCACTGAAACCAATTACAAACCTGTTCTAATGGGTAAATGTGGCAAAACATCACACCCACTGCAAGTAAATATACGCAAAGGGCTTTCTTTCAACCTAAATTTACTTCCAGATGCAGAGTTTTAAAAGTCATGAATTTATTCTTAACCTTTTTTTTCTTTAAAGATTTGTATGTAAAAATTAGGATGTAGGTAGACCAAGGAATATCTTTGTTGCCAACCTAGGATGTAGGTAGACCAAGGAATATCTTTGTTGCCAACTAACCTGTTTTCAAATGAGAGTGCAAAATTCAAATTATTGCGAGTAAATTTTCCAACTAGCAATTATTTTCGCTCACTGTCATGAAAGGTTGTTCTTAATGTACTGGAATTGCCTGTTTATGAGCGTCTTTAGCAAAATATCTCACGAAGCACTGAACAGATTTTATGCCTGTGCGTCTAAAACTGATTAACTTTTGGAGTCAACTCGATGGCCGCCACAACTAATCGACCTCAGCAAGAAAAAAATAGCTACAACTCCATTGGTTTTACAGACACTGAGCTGGGATTTGGTGTGGAAGTAGGGTCATCTCCAAAACCATATGTTGAGTGCTAACTTTCACTGTTACTCCATGAATCACTGAACGGATATTAATGAAACATTCAGAAAGTAATCACTTGATGTACGTCTACATCTCATTAACTTTTGGAGTCTACTCAATCCAATTCGAGATGGCTGCCACAACTAATCAACCTTAGAAAATACACCTTTAAATACACTAAACTAAAATCAGGTCAGGTAGTAGCTGAGAGTCACTCCCAACATGTACTATGAGCACTAACAAACTATGAAATCATAATATTAATTAAAAATAAAATGATGTTAGTTCAAAACTCTGGTTTGGGCTTTATTATAAATGGAAGTTACTCATATTTGAAATATAGACAGAAATATAGATAGATACTCTATTGATTCTTTATTAGAAAAAAAAATCCATAGATGCTGTTAATTTGATATTTTATAGTTTGTACCATATTTTGATTAGTGGCATAGCCACCAACGATAATCATGTACTTCTCACAATGGCCCTGTTACTAATGTTTGTTTTTTTTCTCCAAAATATTGTTAATAATCTAGAGATAACAGACTTTCAGTTTCGCAAACGGGATCCCATTGTGACGTCCTCTAAAATCTGCTTCTGTTTGACAAATAATCCAGAACATGTCCTCCTTAAGTGCCGTAAACCAAGTATTGTTGCTGTACAAACACGTGTCTAAAACCTTTTACTTTTAGAGGAAAAAAAATAAATAAATAAAACCCTGTGTTGGTAAAAATGTTTAACGTTCAGTTCACTGTCAGTGTGATTACCTTGATCTCTGATGTGTGCAGCACATTTATTCAAGGTGGAATTATGGGAGGGGGGGTGGAGGTGGAGGAGGTTCTGCTGACAGTTTGAGAATCAGGATTTACGGGGTTTAATCACAAGCTCTTCTCAGTACTTTTCATTGGGTAAATGTAAAAAAGTAGCCATATATATATATCTCATGCATACATTTTTTGGTTGATTTATATAAAACATTTTATGCGCATTCACTTTGACTCATTGCTTCATTATTTCAGCTCCTGGTGACAAAGTTAAACTCATATTTATGTCATTCAGTTATGTATGGTTCAGTTAAATTCATAAGTACCTCTCTTTTTTTATTTTTTTGTCTTTTAGCCAACAAGACTCTGCTGGGAGGAGGTGGAGGTGAGTCACAACCTGTCTGATCCTCTCGTTGTGTAAGCTGGAGCGCCTGCCAAGACACTTCCAGGACTCAGCTGTTATTAATGGCTTATTTTTCTGTCGCAAAACATCTTACGTGTGCACCAAATAATTGAATTTAAAATTAGAAATCTTTTAATCAGACCCTGCAGTGTTATTTACCAGCCAAAATGTGTGTGCGCGTGTTTATGTCCTTCTTTTTTTTGTGGCTTTTTCCTGCATTTTTTCTTTGTGTGTGCTAACAGACAGATCTTTGTTGTGGCAGGTGTTCGCGGTGTGTTTGCATGCTGCTCAGTGTGTGTGTCTGTCTGCCTGTTTCCTTTCTTCGTCTTTGTGCGCACAGGTGCAAAGTCAGTGGTTCATAATTTATTGTTGTGGAGTGCTGCTGATATAAACTCATTTTTCTGTGTATTGTTGACTCAGTGCTTTGCTACGTGTGTGTGATGTTTAGACGTCTACAGCTGATCAATATTTGGAATAAATCTATATTACTAATGCAGTGGCCACATTTGCTAAAAACATGTGCGCACACACAGTGGACTCAGTCTGTGTGTGTGTGTGTTGGTGCTTGCAAATTTGGGCAGCTTGCATTTGCCTGTGGTTGTTTTCTTTGTCTTCATTTGGTCAAACAGCCTCAGCCTTTCAGAGCCACCCGCTCGCGCCGCCACGCTGCCGTTTTTAACCTTCCTATTTGTTTGTGTGTGTCCTGCATATATTTTCTTCTCCTCCCGTCTCTATGGTGAAATATTTAGGACACACTGGTTGGTGCGTATCCTTGTGTGCATTCATTTATCGGTGTGTAACAGTGCATTTGCTTGCCTGAGACGATCTGTGGAGATCCTCTGTGTCCTCACACACACACACACACACACAAAGGTTAACCCTAACTCATAAACACCAGGCATAAAACGAGGCAGCACACCTATATATTTGTCACTTCACACACACACGCGCAGTGAAGCACCTTGAGATTTTAAGCATTGTTTGATGTGCCCCTGAGGTCTCTGGTGGCTTTGTAAAAACAGATGGTTTCTAGAGGGCTGTTGTGTGTCTGTGTGTGTGTGTATGACGGTTGCATTCAACGGATAGCTTAGATCTTTTGAAGTGGTGTTTTGTGCAAAGGTTATAAACAATTAATATCTTACCTGCTGCAGATAGCTCTTTGAATGATCTCAGTTTGGAGAAAGAGTCCAGTTCTGACCAGATTGATGAGCTAATGGCTGGTCTGAGCAGCGCCAAGACCAAACTGTCTAAGGTTTCATGCCATTTTATGTGAATACGAATTTATTAACCTTTATACTGCTGTCAAACTACATGAACTAATGTGATATTCTTGCAGGAAGTTCGACAGGCTGCATTTGAAGTGCTACAGCAAGCTGCTGCTGCTGCTGCCACCAGTTGTGCTTGAAAACGGCTCTAGGATTCTATGTTAATAATAGTAATATAAAATTGACAGCCATTTATAGGTTTATATATATAAAAAAACATATTTGAATGAACTCCTGTGAAATATTTCAAAGTGGAGAAGTTTTGGCAATCCACTTTGTTCCTGGCCCTACTCAGACCAGCCATTAGCTCATCAATTCGACCAGAATTAAACTCTATTCCTGTAAACTGGTGTCATTCAAAGAACTATCTGCAACATGTGAGATAAAAATTGTTCATAACATTTACATAGAACTCCATTTCAAATAATCTTAAATCTGCCTTTTAGGGTCCATATGAACCACATTCATGGTCTCCGATTATGGCAAGTGATAGTGTGATTGCCTGTATGTGTAGGTCTGTCTGTCACCTGATTTAAGATGGCTGCAGCAGCTAATCAACCTTTGCAAACAAAAATGGCATTTTTACAAATATCAAGCTAAAACTGGGTGTGGTGGAAGTTGAAAGCCAAGCTGCCCTTAAAGTGCTAACAGATTGCGTGACATTTTCAACACTTTGGCGAGCAAAGCACATGCCTGCAAGGAATGCTACTTTCATTTAGTTCACATTTTTGATTCATACCTTCAGATTTTAGACATTTCTGGTTGCTATCTGCATGAGGGCTCATATCCACAACAACCACCTTTTGAATCTGGCTGTTATCCATTTCTCACTTCCTCAGTTGATTTCTCTGATGTCTTATTGTTTTTGTTTCCCTCTTGCTGTCTTCTTTTCCAGCTCTATCCTTGGAGGTTTACCAAGGCAGATAGAGCCTACAGTAGGTGTTAATTAGGAAGAGGTAAGGCTAGAGACGAGTGAAAGAATGGGAGCGAAAAAAAAGAAAGAATTGGGAGGGAAATGATGCTTCGAGCAAGAAGAAAAGAAAGACGAAAGCAGCAAAGATCCAGTGGTGTTTGGGAGGAAGTCACTGGGGATAGACACATGCAAGAACAGAACTGAGTGGGGGGAAAAAAAAACACAAACATCATTTGGTACACAACTCCATTTGCCAGATTCCCACTATATGCTGAGTAACCAAGCGTACATTCATTCAGCTTTAGAGATTTTTTTTTTTTTTTGTCAGAGGTGAGGCAACAAAAGGTCTTTCCAGTGCTTACTCAGTCTCAAGGGTACCTGGGTAAATGTCATTCAGTTTGATCAAACGCACACCTGCCGACATTGTTTTCACTCTTCAATCTAGACGAGTGCTGAGCCCCGGCAGCGCATCAACAACAAACTTCAAGGGCAGGAAATTAACCTTTTTTATGTCCGCGTGCCGCAGCTGCTCTTTTATGTAGAGCTTATCGGCTGTTTCAGTGTTTCACAGCTTTTATTGATTTTTATAAATGGAAAAGAAAGAATAGATAAAAATTGGAGGATTACTCGGCTAGAGAATTATTTATATCTATGCATGCATGTAAACTTTGCACAGACACTCTTACCTCTTCTCCCTTCTGTTTAAGGAACCATCATTTCTAATATTCTTTAAAGATGTGATCTCTGGGCTTCATGAAGTTTTTCTGAAAAATAATAGAATTTTTTTTTTACCCCATTCTTTTAGGTTGAATATGATTTTTATTCATTAAACCTGTTTACACTGACCTGTGCATCATTAAAGCACAGACAGAAACCCATCTAAACTTAAGAGTAAGTTTGTGTTGTTGACAATCGAGCAAAGAACCAATTTTAAATCAGATCTTTAGATGCTTTGTTACTTACATCCTGTCCCAGTTTGTTCCTATTACGTTTACTGAATTAGAAACGATACAATTTAAAGTTCATTCTTTGTTAAGATGTGCCCGTAGACTGGTTCATCCCTTGAGTTAGGCACCTTTATTATGCTTCACTATTTGATGAGTCAGGCTGAAGTGGTTTAATAAACAAAAGCACTGTCCTCTAATAACTAATTGAGAACGAGTGAAAAAGCAGCCAAAGTCCAAAAAAGAGACTCCAAATCACTGCAAATCTAAAGAATTAAAAGAAAGTCTTTTTGAAAACAAAATCTAAATGATGAACGGTTCAAGACTTTTTTGCTCAGTTCCAACTGTGTTGTTGTTGTTTTCACAGTAACAGATGGTGACCTGTAAGAAAAATCTGTTCCAGTCCTGATCAGCATCAGAAAATTAATTTAAAAAGCAAACTAGCATATAACCCGGTTAAAAACCAGGTGTGATTCTATGTAAATTATGGTGTAAAAGAAAAAAAAAAAGATCAGCAAAATGCACTAATCATATCACATAAAATATTAAAATGTTATTTCATTCATCAGCTTCATTTATCTAAGCTTTAGTTAGAGAATTTATCATTCTCTAACTATGGTTTTGAAATATTCGCATGCTTTTAAATTTGATGATGGAGACTGGAATACTTGTTTCATTCCTAAAAAAATAAACACCCGATGAAGCATTTGACATTTAATTTGGGTAACTGGAAAAAAAGGTCAGAATTATAAATGAATAAAAAGATAAAATTAACATAACTTAGGCCTTTTATTTAAAGAATTTCTCATTTATTGCTACATCAGTTCACAACAAAAATGACGCCAAGGCACATTACATTGAGAGAAACCCAGTAAATTAATAAATTCCCTCAAACTGAATGATTTTCCTTCATCTTTTCTTACAGAAATAAAATAATGTGGAGAGCAGTAGTTAATGAAAACTTTCATCAGTTTTCTAAATCTTTTCTTGTTCTTTTGTGTTTTCAAGTTCAGAGTTTATGGTACAAAGAACCCTCAAAACCTAGAAAATCAAAAATACATCTTTACTTGCAACTTTTAAACACCAGTATTGAGAGATCTTCAGGCCCTCAGGCAGCCTTAATTACAGAAATAATGTGCACAGCATGGGTTCAGGAACACTTCTGAAGGCCATTATTAAGTTAAAATGCAGGTAGGCAAAGAAAAATACAAATGCAGCATCATTTTCTAGACACAGAGTTATTTAAAATGAACTGAAGAAATAGGGGAAAGTGGTCCTTTGGTCTGACAAATGTAATTTAAAATTCTTTTTTTGTTTTTTAATTTTGGACACTGAATCCTCTGGGCTAAAGAGGACAGGAACCATCTGGCCTGTCAGCACACAGTTCAAAAAAGGCAGCATCTGTGATGACACATGACAAATTTTGCACAATTCTGCTTGTGTTTTTTGGAATTTGGGTTGTTTGTAGGTTTGACTTTTATGCAAATACAGTAAAAATTTTCTGAGCCTGGACACATTTCTTCTTCTAGGTCACCATATGTCAGTGTGTACCTTTGGGATGGGAAGTGTTTTTCCACCGTTTTGTGGCCTCCCCACCTGGCATCAGTCCCCTGGTAAACCTATGCACTGTTTAAAGATGAGAAGCCAAACCTATTTACCTCGTTTCAAGACACTGTAAATAATCTTCGAGGTTGAAAAGTCTGCTGTCTCATTTCATTTGGAGTACAGCCACGGAAAATGTCAGTACAGTTTACCATGAAGGACTGCAGTTTATGAACACTAAACCAACAGATTCCCTGTTGCAATTCTTTCCCAGGGAAGCTTCTGATATTCACGACTAACAGTGTATCAAATAACAATATAAAAATAAAGCTTTAGAGTTGATCTTTTTCTATATACGAGTCCATAACACAGATCAGTTTATCTGCTGCTGCTTGCATTTCCTTTTCAAATGAATTCCAGAGAATTTTCTGTTTGTAAGTGGATCATTATGTCTGAATGGATGCATCTGATGGAGCACAAACCAGTTCTTTTAATGGAATTATTATTATTATTATTGAACAGAATTTAAAGTGTAACAGCACATCTAGCTGATACCCAGCCTGTCTCATACGGAAGCATCAGCCTGTTACTGATCCACTGTATTGGACTTGGCGCATCCCTTGCATCTCCCAAAGTCCCTTTATTACACACTGGCATTATGAACTGCTCTATGAAAAGTGTTTCCTTTTTGGGCTGTGGAAGAAGATTACTTTCTGGAACAAAGAAAGACAAAAAGACCCAAATGGTTCGGCTAACTCTGACTTCTGTAGCATCAACTGAACTTTTCTTTGAATGATGGCTGTGGATTTTGTGCCCCATATTTTCGACAAAGAGACTGTCTCAAAGCCCCTAAGAATGCAATCATGACTCCCATTAACCTTCAGTTCCACACAGTTTTTATGCATTTCTCTGTGGCTACACACAGATTTTACATAATTCAGTTGGGTTTGTCCAAAATTTGATTGTTATGACTCTGCAGCCTATATTTACACATCTAAAATGATGATATTTCCAAAGACAGATTGAGATAATACAGTTTATTATTAGTTTTATTGTTGTGCATATTTCACATATGTATGATAAAAGATCACTGATGAGTTGACAAAATCTCATTACAGCCAGAGAAACAATTTCTAAAGTTTTGACATTTTATTGTCCCATTTAGACTAACCTCAAATGTTCTCTCCACTCCTGTGGTTGCAGTTTACTGATCAGAATCATTTTCAGATGCAGGCAGCTGGTATCACGGGTCCTGCTCCTGGTCCGTTGGGACACGGTGCACAGGATATGGAGCAGCCATTGCCTCTATCTTGACTGGTTTAGGGTCTTTTAGAACTTCCAGATCCAGTGCACAAAAGATGAGCAAGTTCTCAATTAAAATTTCATCTTCTTACCATTTTCTCATTTGGTGGAGAAAACGAAAGAACTGAAGTCTCTTTCAGTGGATTTCTCTCAAAGCTGAAAAGCTAAGACTGAGTTTGTGTGAGCTGACATCTGTAATCAATCCTCTGGAGTCAGGATGGGGTTTGATACCCTCTCGGCTGTGGTCCCCATGTGTCTTCAGCTCTCTTTCTGCGTTCTCTTCATCTGGATGAAGAGAAAAGCACAACCCAAGAATAGGCTTGTCTGCTCGCCTTTTACAACAAATGAACAAGAGAGTGTGCATCGCGACTGAAAGGAGAGAGAGTGGAAGATTGGTTTTGGGGCGTGGAGGTGAGACAAGTGGCAGAAAGCACTTTGTGTACTTTCTACATCCAGACAGCGCTGCCCTTGTCTCAGCGTCATACATAAATTTGTTTGTTTCGATGCTGATAGCAGCAGTCACGTTGTGTGTGGAAAATGGTTATTTCCATTTAACAGGTTGAATCGAGTTTCCATGCTGAAGTTTGTGTGAGCTGTATATGAGAAGCAGCGTGCATGTTCGTGCATCCATCCAACGACATACCCATCCTAAATGTTGCCTTGGCAACAAGCTGACTGAAGTAAATGAGTGTCCCGGCTCTGCTGAGGGATTGTAGAAAAGCAATATGCCAGCGTTCCACCCCATTAGTTTGACAGACAGGCTGTTTGGCCTATAAGAGGTCAGCTGGCAAGGGCAGCTGTGTTATTATTCCACAGGACAGGCACGGGGATTGGTTTTACTCTAATGTCAATCTACCTGTGTTTGTGTGTGTGTGTGTTCTTTAGTGTTAGTAAACACTGGTTGGTTGGTTGGTAGGAGGTAAAGCTTGTTGTGGCATTGTTAAATGCCTGCAAATGCACATTGTTGGGCGCGGAGTGGGAGGGTGCATGTTTTTGGCCAGGTAAGCATATTACCAATTATCACCTCATGGTTCACCATCATCCCCTCCCACCTGGAGCCAGTCAGTACAGAACCTGTAAGAGATGACACTTAAACTGGTCAGCCGTCTGTTCACTGGTCTGGAGAGGCCAAAACACTAATGATTTCTACCCCGTTCCTTTATCCATTCATGCTTTGTCTCCCTCTTGGACTGTCTACTCAACATTCATCTCTCTGCCACCTATTTTTCCCACACTTGATTCCCTCCCAAACTCATTTCTCTTTGTCCAGCTGTACTGTCCAGTCTCCCATCTTGATTTTCTCGCTGCCTGTCTTTATCTCACCTTTTATTTTCTGGTTGTTTGTCACCTTCAGTCTCTCCTTTCCTGGAACACTGCTCTTCCGTGGGAGAAAACGTTGATGTGATATTTTCTATGGTAACGAAGGATAAATAATGAATGTTGTTCTTTTAATATGGAAATTAGTTTGACACTTCTAAAAGATTTTTTTTTCAGTGTCTTGTAATAAAAATTAAATCCATGACTAATTCATTATTCTGCTGAAGTCTGTTGGTGGCATTAGTTGTTGCCAATTACGGCTGATTGTTAAGTTGTTTAGGTGTCCTATTTGCATATGATGGAGCCATCGGTGTATGAACAAGTATCCTCTGACACTGTACTAATGAAACATATAAATATGTACTGTATTTCACTGTTTTAGTTCTAACCTACAAAACTATGTGCTTAAGAAATATGTATTACTATGAATCAGAATGGTCATCTTCCATTTTGAATATTGCCCTTAAGTCTTCAGTCTGGCTGTGTGCTGCAGTGTCCATTAGGAAGACACTGTACCTCTACTCTGCTCCTTTCTGCTCATCGGTAATTGTAGAGAACAAAGCACTGAACATAGATAGCAGAACTATAGTAAAAGCACTTTATGAGTGTTTGTATGGGATGAGAACCCATTGTTAGGCACTTCGTTGATAAGGTTAACAATTCATTCATTCACATCTGAACGAATGTGACACGACAGAGAAGATAAGGCAGCATCTTCGAGGGGGAGAGAGTGAGCGAGTAATTTCAGCCAACCTTTTTCAGATGCTCTGAGGCACACAGGCAAAATGCATTTTGAAAGCCAGAAGTGTCTCTTGGACTATTTTCATCTGGACCTTCCTGTCCAGATGAACAAAAAAATACACTTAGAATAAATCAATCATTTTAGTCTTTTTAAAATTAGTCTTTTTATCATTTTTAGTTGTATCCTTCAGAAACCGCTTCCTATGTTTTCAGAATACAAAAAAAGGTTAAAAACAAAAACAACTGGGCTTCTATTCTGCAGCTGAAGACGTTGCTCACCAGCATGTTTTCAGACATAAAACAAAACTACAACAGTTTTCTTGAAGGACGAGGAGGCCTTTTCACACCATGTCATATAGCTGCAAAGACAATCTCCTTCTGAAGACACCTTTGGTCGTTCACAACAGTCAATTCAGACAACTCTGATGAGTGTGTACTTACACACATGAAGTTGGCATTATAGAACCAGAGGAATGACAGCAGGCGCTGTTGGTTAGAGTGGAGAGTTGAAGGCTTTGCCCCCCCCCCCCCCCCCCCC
>NC_051438.1:19819939-19841197 GCF_001649575.2 Kryptolebias marmoratus | reverse complement strand
CCCCCCCCCCCCCCCCATGTCACACATACTCACCAACTCAGCTCTGTGACTACTTCATACGTGTGACAGTAATGGATCAACTTGGATGGATCCCTCATTCAGCCTCAGTCGTTTTACACATCATATTGATGCCAAATGAAGAATTCTCAGGCCTGTCATGATAGTGTCATGTCAACCAGATAAATTCTTTAAACTACCATTTTTTCTTTTTTTAAATCTATTAGTAGACATCAAAAAGTCTTGCCACAAGTGTTGATTCAGTGGCTGCCTTGAGAATACCACCGTTTCAACCAAGCATCCCAAACTTGTTGTCATTAGAGAAAGACGAAAACCTTTTCAGACATGAAGGTTGGCTCCATCCCATCATACAATTGAAACAGAGCAAAATATAATATGATGTTAGATAGATGTGGGCAGAATACCATGTCCATGTTTCATTTCAATGTGTGAGCCTTCAGTTTTTTAAATTAAGTTAAAATGGCTCTTTGGAAGAAAAAAAATTGAAAAAAGTCGCCGGCCCCTGCTTATAGCCTGAAGATTTGTTTTGTTTGTTACCTTAGTGGCAGTGCTAAAGAAGGAAGGTACGACTATCTGTTCCAGGTGATGTGATAAAACGGCTTATAGTCAATAACAAAACTACACTTCGTTCAACGGCTTCCAATAAAGGAAAAGTCTGTACCAGTAAAACCTATTAGAATTAATTCGACCTTAAAAATCTGTGCAAAATGTCATGAAGATTTATCCAGCAGTTGCTGAGATATTACATTTAGTGTGCTGACCACCAGACATGTGATGAACACATTATTTATGCAGTCCGCAAGTGATGAACATCAGTTAAAAAGGAGCATTATGGTAAAAATCACACATCTCAAACAGAACATTTAAACAGGTCGAATAGTATGTGGCTTTCTGTTCTGTGTAAACAGTTCAGACCTGTCAGATCTTGAACACGCTTGATGTCAGTGGAGGCTTCGGGGAGGTTGGAGTCCGGTAACATCTTGGGCTTGTTATTGCATCCTTCAACCCGTTCCTGAGCTGTTTTGTGGCAGGTCATATTTTTTGCCAGGGTGGTTGCTGTCATTGGGGAGTGCCGTTTCCATGGAGACAGCATGCTTGGTCCACTGTTGTGTTTATGTAGGTGGAAACCGCCGGTGTCAAAGCTGCATCCACACGAATGCCAGGAACAAATACAGGGTTTTTTTATTTGTTTTTGTTTTGTTTTTAGCAGTACAAATCTTTTTTTAATAAATTACCAATGTTACTCATTTATTCTGTGTTATGTTGTATTTTGTGGCTGATCTGTGTTTAACTTCCAGCTACGTGTGACTTTGCAGAAACAAATGCACTGCAATTTTTCTCTTTTCTGTTAATTTCAGACAGTTAAATATTTGATGAGGAGAAATGGATTTTAATTTTGTCTTTGTGGCTTTTGCAGCAAGAGCAGATGGGCTTCATAGTTACTGTTCTGTAGAAGTAACTGATAATATTTATGCTCGCGGTCGCAGGCCGACCTTGAGCACTAATACACCTGCATATATTCCTGCAGTGAAAGAGCACGGCTGGTGCAGCTTTACTTCAAACACATCTTTCATTTGCACTCCCCTCCGCTCATGAATTCTCCCTTCATATTTCTGGCTGCACTGAAGTGACAGAACAGTGTCTCAATCAACTCAGTGGTGTGCTGAGCTCCTGCTGGGCTATTACACCAACTCCCACAGAGTCAGAAGTTACCACAGCCTGAAGAAGAAAAAAAAGCTAACGTGGTCTGTCCTCGGTGAATGCGGAGAGACGATAGCTTCTTTGCATTGGAGAGGTGGGAGTCGTGCAGAGGTTGATTGGCTGTATGAGTATTTATTAACTGTACTGAAGCATTTCAGGCTGTGTTCAGAGAGAGAGAGAGAGCACCATTCCTTCTCATCTCCATTTGACAAGAAGCAATCTAAGTTCAACGTAAGAACCTCAAAGCCTTTTCCAGCTAAATGCACACAGGCTGATTCACGTGAAAGCAAATATGGTGACTGTGGACTCAAAACGACCTCATTTGCAGCTAAATGGACAGGATGTGTTGGCCGCACTTTGCAGATGAAATTAAAAAATCATCAAGAGTGCTGCTGTAATGCCTGCACGTGTCCTACATGAGAGACTGACATGATGATCCCCATTGCAGAAATGATTTTATTTCAATTAAATACAGCAAACATAACTCCAGAATACCTCCCTGAAGATTAGACGGCGTCTCTTTGTGATCTTTATGCATTTTTTTATTATGATGTTGTTTCTCTCGTTGGTTGTTGGGCACTCTCATGTGATGTTGTTATTGACTCGCAAACAAGAAAAGTTGTTGAGTTGACTTCCAATCAGGGGTTTGCTGTCAATTCAATGGAGAAAAGTAAATCACGCTCTGGCTGCGACTTAAACCACAGAGAACCCTGTCAGTTTTCAACTTGAAACATACTGTGCGAACTTTTGATCCTCTCTGTCTCATCACAAGATCAATGTAGTGTGAGCAGAACTTCAGGAATCAACCAGCTGATCAACCAGATTTTCACCACGGGTGCTAAGAGGGAACTTACTAGATGTATTTTACATAAAACCATCTGGAAGGTTTTATAGAAACATTCTAACTATTCAAAGCAAAAATTGTAACATGTATAGAGGTATAGATATTGCATGCAGCATGATTAATTTTGTGGCATTAACTTTAACAAACAAAAGGAGCATTCCTTGAAGGAAAGCATATTGCCTACTAGGATGGATCCTAAATTTTTAAGCAAAGATCTTGTGCGCTCTGTTAGTGTTCAGCGTATGTGATGGAGATGCTGCTCAGCTACTACCACATGAAATTCCAGCTCATTAGCTATAGTTTTTAAGGTCAGTCAGCTGTGGCGCCCATCTTGAATTGGGTTGACTCCAAAAGTGAATCAGTTGTAGATGTAGAGTCAGTGATTACTGTCTCAGTTTCATAAAATCCTATCCAGTGGCTCATGGGATATTTTGCTAACACAGACAAATATACACCCACCTTTCTTGGCCGCAGGTGATGAAAAGGGAAGCAAACATAAATCTGGGTTTTGTATCTACACAGAAACAGTTTTACATTAAGGTTTATGTATCAGTTTGTAATTAGTATTGATGTTTGGGAATATCTGTACATTATTTCATGAAAGAAAACTACAGACAGAAACTTTTGGAGGCTAAGTGTTAGGACATTTCCTGAGAGGACCCACAGACTGTGAAGGTGAAAGATTTTAGACGCTGGTGTACATCAGGCCCACGTTTAGTTTATGCCCCTAATCACCTTTTTATTAGCATCTGCAAAGCTAAACCCAAGAAAGAGACAAGAACAGTCGTTGCAGTTTTTTGAGGTAAAGCCATTCCATTTAATATCTTCCTTTATGAAAGAGTAGTGTTTTATAATACCACCGCTGTAAGTTTTATCGGTGAGTGAGCTTTTTTCTTTTTCCATCCTTTTTACTGAAGTCTTTCTACCCACAACAATGGCTGTTTGAATAATTTCTTCATTTCCACAACTGAAGGGTTTCCAAACACAGATAGTCTGGAGAATATTCAGATAGTGTCAGTGATCTCCTTTACATGGTCATGAACTTGTTTCTGTGCAGCCTTGCACCGCAGGGCATTGTCAAGACAGCGTGGAGAAATGAACCCTGTGTGTTCTGACATTTCCAACAGTCTGCTTCAAGCGCCACCAGCCTGTGAAGAGGAGCCATCTTTGTTGACTGTCGCCACAAATAAAATCTGCTTGAATTTCATGAAAAAAAAATGAAAAATTACATGGCTCGGGGCCTGGAGAAGGGAGAATTCTCTCATGATTTTGATCTTGTGGATGTCACGAAACATTACAGAGGACTGTAGAAAACCTGTGTGAGATGTTTTAGACCCAGTGAAACCCCGTCATTATCTCGGTGTAGGCCAATCACCTCGGCACCAAAGTGGCTAATCAGGCTCCAGAACAGCCCTCTGGCTCTGATGTAAGGGAACTGATTCATCAAGCTGCACAAATAATGCAAAAATACGATTATGTGACCATGCAGGTATCAGTAATTTTTATAGCCTTACAAAATGCCATTAAGGCTAATTAGCTGCCCTACCTACAGAGTTTTCTGTAGTGGAATGAGTGTTACTTAAGTCAAATCTTATTTCCAAACGTTAACGACTCCTACCCTTTGGCCCTCAATTTGACGTTGCAAGGGTTCGCGGTTAAAATAATTCACTATGAAATGGGACACCGCTTCACAAAGGCAATATGCCTTCAGTTGTCACAAATATGCTTTTAAATAAACAGACATGTTGTCATTATGTTCTTATACGGTGTGCAGTTATCTTTCTTGCACAACTTTATTTTTTGTTTGTTAAAAAAGATAATCAGACTACATCAAAATAAATGTAATGTTTATTGTGACAAGACAATGTTTTTATTGAGAAATGCGATGCTGTCTATACCATTTTCTTTTTAATCTTGTTGGGGATAATCAAGAATATCAAACAAAATACACTGGGATTCAGCCTTAAACTCAATGTGCATTCATGCATGTGTGGTACTTTGTTGTGTATTCTTGTGGCAGGCTTCAGCTACACACCCAACCATGTTGCTCTGTTGCAGACTAAGAGCTGAGCAGTAATCGGGTTGAAAACTCGTAGCTCAATATACAGTCCAATCACGCAAGACTGAGGACCAGTTTGGACTTGTGTGGACATACTGTATGTGTCCACAGGAGCCATTGTCAAACTTGACGCATGAAACAGAAGTCTGCCTACTTTCCATTTCTTTTTTTTTTTTTTTATTTAAAACTCTTGACTCAGTTTTTCTTGCATGTTGCCGTATCTCCCTCCAGAGTATTTTATTACATCTGCTGCTCTCCCTTCTCCTCTCTTCATCTCTCCCTCTTCTTGCACTTTTTGTTCTGTCTCAGAGTTCTGGGTGCGCAGCGGTTCGCCTTAGGAAATTACACACTTCACTCACACGCAGAAACACAAAGCACAGCCTGAGCAGAAACGCATAAGCCTCGACGTGCAGTATTTCACCCATCTGAGCTTGTTTTGGTGGACCCCGAGGAGGTAGCCAGTGTTCAGAGCTCTCCTGTCACGCCCTCGCACTTGTGCCTCGCTCACAGAGCAGCCCAGTTTGACATGGCACAGCATGACATGGCACACCACAGCTCGGCGCTGCATGCAATATGCCAACTTAACACAATAACGTTCAGATAACATCAGACCCCTGCCTGGAGCTCCTCTCACACCGCTGTAACAGCTGGTCTGTATACAGTCAGACAGAGATGAGAATCACGGGCCGACATGCTGAGCTGCGACATATGGACGGGTGTTATGCTACTATTTTCACCAAGTGCTGACGAGTCTCACGGTGCTGTGACAAACCCCACTCCTGACACATGTGTTTTATTCGGAGCTAATTATAAAATTTTACACCAGCCTCCAACATTAGATCTTTCAACACAAAAGCAGAGCTTCGATCTTTCTTCAAAACAGAAGCTGCTGGTGGTTAAATTTTACATCTTGATGCAAAAAATGTGGCAGTATAAAACATGATAATCATAAATTCAGCCTGATCTTTAAGGGCTGACCACACGAGAACGCTTCATGTAAAAACACAAAAGATTTTTAATTGTTTTGGCTCTGCGTCTGCACCAAAACAGCACTTTAGGATACACATATATTATAAGGATGGAAGCCATATGTGCGTAATCCACGCCTCGTTTCCTGTTTTTAGTGTATTTTTGTGGCAGCTTTACAACTCTTTCTAGGAATGATGTCGTGATTAGAAGGATATATTTAAAGAGGAAAATATAAATATTGTTTTGGAAACCCTTCAAAGTATTAACTAATCTTTGTGTTTACATTTTGAAATATAATCTCTGCATTTGATCATTAGTTTTGAAGCATCATTGGGTTAGTTTTGCATTATTACCACCCACCACCATTTTAGACGGGTAATCATGTAGTTGCCTGTTTTTGTGTTGAAAGGAAAAATCTATCCTAGTGCAGCTGTTAGACATCTAAAATGGAAAAAACATCTAACAATATCTTGTTGCTTTTTTCACTATGCAAGCTCTTCAATTCAAACTACTAAAATCTTTAAGTTCAAACTGTGTAACATGAAATGCATCTTTAAAGTGTAACATTTTGTACTAAAAGTATTTAGAAACTTGATTGTTTTGCATTTGCCTTCATTGCTTTTTTACTACAAAATGAGTTGTTATTTTTGTTTAAATGCTAAGAAATTAGTCATTTGGTCACTTTGGTTTTTAATCACGCTTGATGTTTTTAACCAAACAAGAACATCTCTTTATTTTAGCACCTCAAAACAAAGAAAAATGTTATTCTATAGATGATTATTATCTATATTGCAAACTTAGACATTGTAGGTTTTAAATGTTTTTGATTTTTTTTTTTTTTTTTTTGTTGTGGGGGGGGGGGGGGGGGGGGTTCCTTTGTGCTCTACTGGCCAATGAAGAAAAAAAAAACAAAAACCTTGGTGAGCCACAATTTTCCTCTGTGCTCAAGGACTTCATTTCCAGTTTCTTTCATCCCTCAATTTCCTTTCATTTCTCCTCTGCCAAGGGCACAAAAACACCCCCAAACACTTTACAGGTTCCTCATTATGTTGATTTAGAAAAACATTGCGTACTAGGATTACAAAAACATGGCATTTACAATTTAGCAGACATAATTGACCATGAGCCAGCCACAATACATATATGTTAAAGAGAAGTTTAATGAAACAAAACTGTTTTAATGACATTATTTTCATTTATAGCTGAAATCATATTAGATGCTGTTTTCTTTGGTTCATAATGGGGAGAATATTATTTATAAAGCTGTTGAGAACATGACTCTTTAGAGGCAAGTTTGATTGGAAAGAGAGAAAAATTTACCTGAAAAACCTGTAAAGTTGTTTTTGCTGCATCATTGCCCTCCTGAACATCAACACAGCCTGTCTTTAGATGTGGTGCAGCTCAAAGGTAGTTCCACTTTTCTGAATATTATGTAGATTTATGTAAATTTAATTATTAATGATCAATTGACCAAAAAGTCAAATCAGCTGAGTGTTTAATAGGACATTAAATCATGTAATTAACTGAGGCAGCGCCCCTGGAATCCATTCAATAGCCTAACGCGGCGAGGCAGATGCTTTGACTTAAGTAGCAACTTGCAGACGACAGAAAAGCTTGGCCGTTCAAACAAATGCCAACATTATCCTGGTCCATTTACCGCTAAAGCTCTGACTCCAGTAAATGTGTCTGCTGGACTTGAAACAACATCTCAGGCCCTGTAAGCAGTGAGATTTCAGGGGATTCGGATAAGTAGGGCAACTCCCTAAATCTCCTGTCGTCTCTGTTCCAGTGGACGGAGCCATCCACCGTGCGGCGGGACCCCTGCTCAAAAAGGAGTGCGCTTCCCTCCACGGCTGCGAGACGGGAGAGGCCAAGATCACCTGGGGCTACGGCCTCCCGGCAAAGTGTGAGTGTAAAGTGTGACGGTGTTCGTGTAACTCTCCGCAACTCGAGCGAGGCTGCCGGCCTGCCTCCAGGTGTGAATGTGTGGGAGCAGCTGACAATGATGTAGGGTGTTGCATAAAAAAAAGGAGCATTCTGCACTGTTATAAAAAAAAGGGTTAAACAAAGATTTTTTTAAATGCAGAATTAAACATATTTTTTCTGTGTAAAGACGAAAACTCTTTATTCATTTTCAAGAAATTTTACTCAGCCTAAAGCGATAATTGGTATCTTTTTGAAGGTTCTGAGGAAAGGATATGAATATCTTACCTGCTGTAGGTAGCTTTTTGACGGGCTAAAGGCTAGTCAGAACAGAGCCAAGACCAAAGAGGAGTGCTCCAATCTCAAATGTGTCAGAGAAGCTTATGAAAAAAAGCTATTTTCAAATTGCTGTCAATTTTACATTAAATGGTTATTTTCATTGAATTCTGTGGTTATTATCAACATAAACTTCAGAAGCAGAGGCAGACTGTCATACGTCTGATGGAGCCTGGGGCACATCCGGCAGAAATATAACATTTCTGCTGGAATAACTGTGTAATTTGAAACTGATGGCAGTGTAAAGATTCATTAAATGGCATGAATCACAATTACATTTTGGAGATTGAAGCCGTTTTAAGATGGCAGCGGTTCACTTTGCTCTTGGCCCCACTCGGATTAGCCATTAGCTCATCAATCCGGTCAGAATTCAACTCGATTTCTCCAAACGGAGGGTGTTAAAAGACGAATACTTCACAGCCTCTTCTACAGAACCCCACTTCAGATGATCTGAACTATCCCTTTAATGTGCTGAAGTAGATCATTTTCCCCTTTTCAGCACCAGAAGAACTTCTGTGTCTACAATAATGACATTCCATGCCTTTCATTTATAGCAAAGTAAATGCCACCCAATTATTAAGTGACACTCTACTGCGGCAAATATAAAACTCTGAATCTGAAGAGTCAACATGATAACATTTTCCTGGTGTTTCAAGAAAAAAGATGGGGTTTTTTTGTCTTATTTGAACAGAAGAAAAACCTCTGTTTTGTATCAAGTGGAATACCAAACACTACTATATAATTATATTAAGTCTCTTAATTTCTCTACTCTTTGTAGACAAGTCAAAATCTCTGTTTTTATTATATATTGTTTACCTCTAAAACTGAAAAGCTGTATCACAATATTTGGATTTTCCTCCGCAAAATGATTTTTTTCATCAGTTTAATTACCAAAATATCCAGTTTAGTCAACAAAACATTCTTATCACAATTTAAAGTAACATTTGCTCAATCAGCAGTCCAATATATATGAAATTTAGAATAATTTAAACATGGAAAAATAATTACCACAGCTGAATATCTACTCGGGGGAAACAATGCATTAAACTAGAGTACCAGCTTCCAATCCTAAACTTTGTGTACCTGTAACATCTGACATCATTATTTGTTTAATTTTGAAGGATAAATTTATTTTGCTCTATTTGTGAGAGTCTGTTAACATGCACTCGGACTAGACTCTCTGGAAGTTAGCTTTTCTATATTTTTTATCACAGTTAATAAACTTAAATGCAACTAAAAGCAAAAATAACCACATCAAATTAGAGAACTAATTCTGCACAATCAGACCAATAAAGGAGCTCCTAAAGCTGCTGTGTTTCACAGACTCCTATTCCAGATTGGTGTAAATATTTGATGCTGAACACATAAAATGGAAATAGCCTAAGAGAATAGCGGTGTCCGTATATCATGTTCAGTTAAATTAAGTCTTTTTTTTTTTATTTTTATTTTTTTGGCTCAATAAGAAGAAGTGGGCCACACCAATAAACACCGATGAATAATTCAGCCAATCAAGTAAAGATCCTGGAAGTTTAAACAAGTCAAAAAGTGACTTTATCATTTATTGTATGTGAGACTAGTGGGCTTTTTCATCAAGATTTTTGCCAAGACAAACATTTTATTTTTTGAAGTTTGTGCTCTGTAAAAGTAATTGTTGGATCTCAGCTCCTCCTCAGTTCAGGTGCTGAAGTTGAGACATATGCAGGTGATAATGAACCATAACAGGAGAAGTTTCTTACTTTAATTTCCTTTTTGGGGGCAATAGCAGACTTGGACGTGCCTTTGTTGGCTGTCCCTCATCTTTACAGCTTCCTTCAAGAGTTCGCATCAGTGGTTGGATGCTTATCATCTCAAAGCTTGATGGGAAAAAAAAACCCCAGACATTGATGAAGATATCAATCACTGTCAGACTCTGAAACACCAGGATTATCTTTCTTAATTAGATACTTAAAGCAGAACTCCACTGATTTTCATCTCAGACTTCAAAGTGTCTTCACAGCTTTAGGGGGACGTTACTGACTATGTAAAGAAAGTTCAATAAAACCATTTATGGCTTCAGAAAAGAGCTGCACCAAATCTGATAAAATTGCCTCAAGTAATGACATCACTTGAGTCAGCAATAGACGCAGCAGAGAAAAGAAAAAAAAAAAAAACTGGGCGTGGGATTGTAAAGAATGATGGCACTAATACGTTTTGCAATAATGCTGGAGCCAAGTTTTGTATATTATTATGGCCACCCAGGTGTGTGTGTGTGTGTGTGTGTGTGTGTGGGAGTGTCTGTATGTGTGTTTGTAAGATACAGATTAAAGCAACACTGAAACTGTGTAATATCAGCTTCTGGTTCCATGGAGAGTTTAAATTCACAGTAGCAGAGAGGAGAGGGAAGAAAAAAACACGAGCTGATAAAGGCGAGCTCAAGGCAGAATGGAGAACACAGAAAGGATAGATAAGAAGGGAGTATGAGAGTGGAAAAAAAAGGAAAAAGAAAAAGAAACGCAGCAGCGTGGGGGAGAGGAGAGATGAGAGGGAAGCTGAAGACAGGAGGGAATTAGGAGGAGATGAGTTCTTACACTTTCTGTTCTCCTTTGTTGGTTTACTTGTTTAACTTTGAGAGTCTTAGCTGCCGTTTTTGTGTCTGAGACTTGATGCCGCTGCTTATGATTGTGTGCGTTTGCATCCTTCGCTCGGTCTGGAGCTTTGAATGTGCACGTTGTATGCAATATGAAGCGCAGTGTATCAGTGAAGCGGCTTGTCAGGTTCTATCACTCTGTTACCTGTAACTCTGTCAGCATGAGATCCGAATGACTGACAGCTTTCTGACTCACTTACTGGCTGTGTGTGGGTGGGTGGGTGTGTGTGTGTGTCTGCATGAGCCTCGATGCATTCATGTGTGGATGGCCATTACCCAGCATGCGGTACGAAGACTGTTTTTTTCACTCCAGACAAAATATTAAGTCCCAAGAATAATTCAACATCCGTCTGCTTCAGTGCTTAAACTCTCACAACGGGGCTTGATTACCTCTCGGCAGGAGGGGAAGAGAGGAAAGACAGCAACAAGAGAGGCAGGATAACAAAGCAAGCAGAAAACTCAACTGAAGGCAGAGCGGCGCCGTGGAAAAGGGCGAGAAATGAAATGAAACTCGACAGGAGAGAGGTGGAGAGGTGGAGAGGCGGGACTAATCTCAAGGCCAGCACTTTGATCTTGATTTGTGCAGGCTTGCCACCAGATGTAGGATCTCAAGAGCATCTGACTCACAAGTTGCCAAATGGTCCGGAGGACCTGCTTGTCAGCCCTCCACACAGACAGTCCGTCGAAGATCCAACAGCCATTTAGCCAGCAGCATCCCAGTATCGTAACCTAGCAACACCCAGCGTGCGTGGTGCACTGCTGCAGCTGTTTAGCAGGATGCTTATAAATGACAGCTGAAAAATTTCAACCAGGTCCTGCCTGAAATTACATATCACACAGTTAAACTGTCAGCTGTCAACTTTGGGGCGTCTGAGCCGCAGTTATTAGGATGACTTCATTCAGGTGGGAACAGTTTGAGTATACTGCTCACTTGTCAGCTTAAATGGATGCCATAAAATGCTTGTGTGTACATAAAAACTAGTGTGTTTTGCCGTTGCTAGAGAAGGGAGCGCTGGCCCAGGTGTTGTCCAGACAACCAGGTGCTCTGGAGCTCACCTGTGTACCGATAAGCCTCTAACCCCAGCTGGCCCTGCTCCCCTGTCAAACACACTGAGACGCAACGCTGGGGAGGAAAGATGCAGGAACCGGGGTCCAGAGAGACTCAAAGAGGACAACAAGAGGCCAGAACCATAAACGTTGCTAACTTTTAGTGAAAGCACCCCTGTACTGAGCTACTAATGCTAACGCAGAAGCATCCCAGCAGCACAACTCATTAAAGTCTTCTTTACATTTTTATCTAAAATGACAGCTCCAGCTGTCACAATATCTTGTTTTGGCTTTATATACCAGTGGGAGCAAAATGTAAAAATCCCAATTGGAGTTCTGTGAACTGTAAATTTTTTACCTGCTGTAGATAGCTCTTTGAACGGACTCATTTTGGAGAGTTTAATTCTCCCCGGATTAACAAGCAAACATCAAGTCTGAGTGGGACCAAGACCAAAGTGGACTGCTCCTGTCAAAAAAAACCCCACCAATCTCATAAATGTGATAGCAGGTCATGCAATTGCTATTTTATGAAACATTGTACAAATAGTGGTAGCAGCTAGCAGTAGCACTTTTGAATCAGGTTTTGAGATATTTCTGCTTCAATGACTGTCATGTAAAACTGACAGATATTTAAAGGTTTACAAATTAGTAATATCTTGGGGCGGCAGTGGCTCAGAAGGTAGGGGTTCATCCTGTAACTGGTGGGTTGCCGGTTCAAACCCTAGCTCCGTCCGTCTAAGCCAGGGGTGTCAAACTCCAGGCCTCGAGGGCCACTGTCCTGGGAGTTTTAGATTTTTCTGCTCCAACACACCTGATTCAAATGGTTTAATTACCTCCTCACCAAATCATCAAGTTCTCCACGAGCATGGCAACAAGTCATCCATTTAAACCAGGTGTTTTAAAGCAAGAACACGTCTAAAACGTGCAGGAGAGCAACCCCCGAGGAATGGAGTTTGACACCCCTGGTCTAAGCCATTGTCCTTGGGTAAGACACTTCACCTGCCTTGCCTTCTTGTGGTGGTCAGAGGGCCTGGTGGTGCAGATGTAATGGCAGCCATCGGGCTGGATAAATGGGTGAATGACTGATTGTAGTGTGAGGAGCTTTGGAGTCCTTGGATTAGATAAAGCGCTATGCAAGTGCAGACCATTTACCATTTAAAATAGTATATCATGAACTGCTGAGAAATACAATAGTTGTTTTAAGACTGCAACAGTCAGCTTTGCTCTTCATCCCACTTGGACAAGTCCAGGTGTTCAATCCTGGTCCTTGAGGGCCACTATCCTGCTAGTTTTAGCTGCTTCTCTTCTCTTCAGCAGGCTTTTTAAAAAGCTATCTGCAACTTCAAAATATCAGAGATATCACTTTGTGTTATTTGGCATTTATAAGCTCACCTGTAAAACTTTTCAAACTAGGGCATAAAAAACATTTTCATAACAATGACTTAGTTGTGATGATGAATCTAAACATATTCTTCATCTTCATGTCAATAAACTTCAATCCAATAGAACAAGCACATGTTTTTAAATCAAAGCATCGCCAGGCTGCATTTTTTATTTAATCACACATTGGAAACCTGTTGAAAGGTGTAAAATTCTGACTAGGTGATGTAAAAAAAATAAAAATAACTCCTGAGGACTACAATGTCAAAGCAGAACAGGAAGAAAACAGACCTGGAGGCGAAGCCTAATCTGTACATCTTAAATTCTAATTTCCGGTAGCGCATGCAGTCTGGTCCTAAAACAACAGACATCTTAGAAGAGGGCATAATCAATCAAAAAGTCAAAAAATAAATCTGATAATTCAGGTTAAAAACAAATATTTGACTTAATATCTTTGAAGCAATTCTTACTGCAGACACTCATACATGTTTTAGGTGAACTCAGTTTCTGTGCCCAGTCCACGTCTGCCTCGTTGTACTTACACTCCACGATGTTGTTGTTTCCCAGATCTCTGCAGCTACTCTGGTGAGCACCATGTTGCCACACACGGTTCAACAAATCACCCACATATTTCTCTGAGAAAAGTTCAAGTGCTGCGAACCTCCAGGAACTGGACCGCTTGGGTATCGGCACAGGAACGAGCTGAAAACTCAACGCTCTCTGATGCCACCTTCACAGTTGTTAGCAGGTTTTAGTGGTTGCTTATTTAATCTTCCGGCAGGTGCAAAGCAACATTAGCATTCATGTGAAGTTGCGAAGAGTTTAAAACCAACGTTCGATTGCTTTGCTCTGTCTTTAGGCTACAAATACTGCAGATAGAAATGTCTGTCTATAAACGTGTGAAGTGCTTCATAGAGCACATCAGTTAATCCGTACCTGTCTTTCTGCCACTTGGTGCGGAGCAGCTGGTGTGCTCTGCTCTGGGATTTTGCAAACAAAAAAAAAAAAAAAACGCTTCCTGCTGCTGCGGCTGAAAATTGATTTAAGTGTTAAGAATCAACCAAAATGATAAAGACTGAAATCCCAGTAGTGAGCTGAAAGATATTGAACAATCTGAGTAGATAGAGGAACTGCAGTCACTACTCTTTTTGGGTTCATCACTCAAGCGATGCATTTTGCACAAAGATTTTCATTTGGTAGTTTAAATATTAGCAGTGACAACAGGCCAGAGGTATGCTGAAAATGATCTGCTGAGGACGGTTATTGTAACCAATAAACAAGGACCCGGCAGACTGCATTTTCATGTCGCTTTTTGTGCTTCAGTGCAGCTCATACTCAGGTGGCGTTTTGTCAGCCCCTCACATCTGTTTCTTCGTCTCCTTGTGCTTATAGATTCTGCGGGTTTAATACAGCTGAATTCCCAGCAACGCATTCTCATTTATGCATTTTTCTGTTCCTGTTGTCAGACAACATAATGAGTATAAAACGGCACAAATGTGGCCCATTAAGACTGTGTTGTTAACCAACCATCACTTGAGAGCCCTTTTCTACCTTCTGCTCTGCACTGTTTGATTTTACAACCACCCAGACGCACTGACAAAATCACCAGCGACAAAATTAAGAACAACAGCTGTGGTTTGATTTAGGCTTTATTTAAGTGTAAAATTACCACTTAGAAGGAGTTAGAACCCAAGCGGTTTCTCTTTCAGTTCAGTCTTAGCTGCCCTGCTGATAACTGAATGTGCTGTTCCTTTCTGTTCTCATAGGCAGCTGTTCTCTGTCATTCAGAAGTGTTTTTAAATCAGCCATTTTTCTTTTTGCATTCAAACTGCTGGTAGGAGCACCTGCTTGCAGACCAGAGCTGAAATAAAATGGCTTTTTCTTTCTTCATTCACATATAGCCTGGCAGTTTGTTTTTCTGTGCCAACAGTTGCATTAACTGACCAATTGATTTATACATTTAGGTTTGTGGGGACTTGACTTCCAGAGTGCTGCTTATTTTCTGCAGTACGGAGACAAAAAAGGACACTTTTAGCATGTGAGCACCCTCAGTGAGCTCCTTGAGAAGGCATTGTGCACGAGAGCAGCTTGCTTACATTTAAAGCTTCAAACGCTAAAACATCCTGTTTGGGAACCAGGAGCATTAATCAACATAATTAAATCATTTGTTGATTATTCAAATTAGTTCAAATTTTGTTTATATAGTGCCAATTCACAACAAAAGTCATCTCAGAGCACTAAGAAACTAGAAAGAAATCATGTCCAGTTCAGTTCAAAACATCCAGATTCAATTTAGTCCGACTATAACGCATTACAATCACTTTAAGTACATTACAAAAGGCCAGTTAGTAAAAAAGCTGTCTAAGAAAACCAGCAAATTATGTGGTGTCTTCACTGTGGCACAATGAGCAGCATGGAGGCGGAAAAGAACGACTCATTTTCAACAGGAAGAAACCTCCAGCAGAACCAGACTCAGGATGGTCGGCCATCTGCTTTGACCACAAGACCATTGATTTTTTTTTTTTTTTTTTTAAAAAGCACTCAGGATGTGGGGCGGTATTTTCCACCTACTCCCCCTGCTCAGAATCATGGTGTTTTTGGACATCAAATAACCAAATACAACTAAAGGTATTAGAAAAACTTGAATTTGAAAATACGGTAAAAAGGTGAAAAACGTTATCTATCTATTAATCCATTTTCTTTTACCTGCTTCTCCTTTCTGGGTCACAGGGAGCTGGTACTCATTCTCCAGCCTTCACTGTGTGAGAGGCGGGGGACACCCTGGACAGGTCACAAGTCCATCACAGGGACACATGGAGACAAGCAACCATTCACACTCTCACTCAGACCTAGGGAGGATTTTAGAGTTACCAATGAACCTAACATGCATGTTTTTGGTCTGTGGGAGGAAACCAGAGTACACCTATGTGGAGGGAGAACATGCAAACTCCACCCAGAAAGGCCCAAAGTCGGGAAGCGAACCTGCAACAGTCCTGCTGGGAGGCGACAGCTCTAACCACTGTGCCACTGTCCTACCCTGAAAAGTATTCTCCGACGGGTATTTTTTTTTTTTCAGTCAGGCAAACGTCCCATTTATTTACATGGACATAACTTATACTGCTGCCAGCCCACAGGGGGCACTCATGCTGTTTTGGATCCAACTTCTGCTTGATGTACATCCCTGTGTCTCGTTAATAATGTCTCTATGGGCAAGATGGAGCACTGCAACTCAACTTGAGGCGGTTATACTACATCAGCATACTACATCTCTCAAGCAAAGCTTTTAAAGCCGACGTTTCAACAAGTGCTGTTCAAGAGACACAAAGAAACGGACAACACTGAGGACTGTACACACAGAGGTCAGCAGATGAAACATACTTCATGTTCCCTGTCCTTCAAACTCAAAAGATCTCCACCATCTTTTCAGAACTGGCAGAAATCTGATAGACCAAGGTACACCCATCTGTTGTATGAAGAAGTCTGACCAGAAGTGGCTTTGTGAGAAAAGCCAGGGAAGACATAAAACCATTAAAACTGAGGTTCAGAATAATAGCAGCAGACCTTCTACACGGATGAGTCCTAAATTTAAGTATTTCTCTGTAGCAGAAGGAGCTTTGTTTGCTGAAGAGCTGATGAGAATGTTTGCAGTCAAGAGTGAAGCAAGGTGAGGGTTCCCTGCATGTTTGGGGCTCCATTTCCGCACAAAGCATGTAGTTTGGTCTGGACTATGTGTGTCTTTAGTGTTGGGAAATACAAGCAGATACTTATCAATCGTTCAGTACCATTTGGGAGGCATCTGATTGGCCCCAGGAGGACGCCACCAAACATACAGCTGGTTTCATTAGGAACTATTTCAGCTTAAAGATAAAGAATCCTGAAAGGATTGGTAAAGAGTCCTGATATCAGTGTCACTGAGTGTGTTTGGGATTAAGTGAAGAGACGGAACGGTTTCAGACGGAAGCATCTACAGAAGATTTGTGGTTTGTTCTCTAAGATGTTTGGAACAACCTGCCTCCTGCTGAGTTCCTTCAAGCACTGTCTGGGATTGCACCTTTAAGAGTTCCTGCTTAACTAAAATATTCTTTTGCTTTGATTTAATTGATTAAAATAAGCAATTACATGTTATATTTGTGAAGGCATTCTCACTTTGCAGCATGATATCCCCACTTGCCTAAAGGTTTTATACTGCACTGTACATCGGCCATTTTTTATGATTTTTAACTCCCAAAGATTTTCAGCATTTCAGCACATATTTCTTTATGTTGTCTCGTCTGCCAGACAGTAGTGTGTATTTTTGTAGTGTTCTTGTATTCAGGGGGGCCTTGGTAGAAGGTGAAATATGCTGTTTGGAGAAAGTGGGACTCACGCAGTTGGAGGTGAAGAAAAAGATGAAGCTGAAGAGGCTCAGAGTGCTGCAGGAGATGGAGAGAAGCACAAATCAAGAGAGATATCACTCTGTCAGAAACTGCCTGGTGTTCTCCACTCTCGTCCTTTCCTGCTTTTAGTCTCCCGGTCTCTTCCCTCAGTGACCAATTACTGCTAATTAAAGTTCTCCCCGCGGCTCTCCTGGACTCCTTCCTCGGCTACGAGACCTTCATCTCTTTACTTTTTCACCTGTCACCCCGTCACTTTCTCTCGTCTGTCTTTGAAGATGTAAGGGTTCTGTCTGTCGTGGACAACAACTTCTTCTTCCTAACCTTTTATATCTTTTCACATCCTCTTTGTTTCCCTCTTCCTCACTCCTAAATTTGGTTCTTCCACCCTCCTTATCTCGCAATAGCCGTCTTCCCATCTCCCCTCCTCTCCTCCTCCTCCCCATCTCCCCTCCTCTCCTCCTCCTCCCCATCTCACCTCCTCGTTGCTCCTCCAGTGTTCATCACCAGCAGTGAGGTTTCTTTAGCAGTGCCAAGAGACTTGACAAGACTCTCAGCTAAAGACTGTAGCACTCAGACTGTGATACCTCACTAGTTAGAATTTCTTTTTCCTCCGTTTCTTTTCGTTTCCTTTTTTTCTTTTTGACAAGGTTGTCGACATCTTTGCTTCTTCCTGCCACAGCGTCAGCAGTGCGATCCTTATGTGTTAAAAAGATTCATCAAAACTGCTGCTGCTGATGAGGAGGAGCGTTATGATGATGATCACAGCAGCAGCAGCCTTGGTGTTAATTCATTCAGTTAATTCATTTGCCTTGAAGGAGAAAAGGGGATAAAAAAAAAAACTCCAGAGTTGCTTGGCTCAGGGAAATAGAGTTGAAGAGTGGGAGTGAGAGCGAGTAAAGAACGTCTTTGCTGCTGTTCTCTGATGAAGAAAATTATGCCCGCCGCCTTTTGGCATCTGTATCTGGTTCCTCCCTTTCCCGTCCACTCTTGTCCTCCTATTTCAAATAACTGCCCTTCTGTCTTTTTTATAGAAAGGTGCAAAGAGATAGGGAGACTCTACAGGGGCCTCCAGAGGACCTGAGCCCTGCTTTTGTACTAAAACCAGGGCCTGGATTTAAGAGCTGTGTCCGCTTGGCTGAGCACAAACTGAGGCCAAGCTCACAAAGGACCTTTTTTTTTCCCTGCCTCCTGCTTTAAAAGGCAGATAAAGAAATGCAAGGAACAGATGGAGGTATGAGAAGAGAGGGAGGAGGAGATGGACCAATGGATGGTCTTTCAGCATGAAAAGCAGGAGCAGTGACTTGTGGCCTCCCAGGTAAGAATGGTGGGAGGCCACAAGGGGAGAGAAAGGAGAGAAGGAGAGTGACAATATGTAAGGGGAAAAAAAAAAGGTGGAAATGCAGACAAAAGTAAAAGCTGGTGTCACCGGATGGCACTCTGTCAAGTTCTCTTAAGGCTTATGCCAGATATGAGCGAGACGAGGCGCGCACACACACACACACACTCACGTACAAACACACGAGTCTCATGCTGCCTATGTAGAAGCTGAATTTGCAAGATGCATGCAAAATTTATTTAGCCTTTCTCTTACTCACTCTTTCCCATTTATGTTTACCTGTGTGTGCCCGTGTTCTTCTTATGCTTTTGAGCCAATTTAATATTGTTTTAATCAAGAACATACAGAATGTCAAGACTTTATTAAAACAAGAAAAGAAGCGCTTCGTTTCTTAAAAGCGCCTGTTACAAACAAGCTTTTGTGTTATAATTAGGTCAGACTGATTTGAGTGATGAAAGAAGCTTCTTAGCATCCTATTCTAATTGATCTGATAAGTGTTCGGGATTCTCGGGCGGAAAACAAGATAAAACCACAGAGGACAGAGCTCCTCTCAGCTTTCTACTTATAAGAAACAACGAACATCAAGGGAAGGACTGGTGCTAGCTTTTGATACTGCATGAATTAAATATTACACTTAAGTAAAGTATTTGTATTTCAGGATCCAACCAGCTTTACTTTGCTGGATTTATCTGAAGGTTTCAAGTTACTCTCCAGACAAATATTTTACACTAGAATTACTTTTATAAATGCGACACTGTGCTTTCTGAATTTGAATGAAACCCAAACTCGGATCTGCAACATAAAGATTTTGGTTAAATATGAATTTATAACTAACAAAAACAACAACAGACATTAAGTAATAAACAATGGTTTTATTGCACCTTAGTAGTGATGACTAGTTCTTGCTCTTAAAGTGCTTAAAAAGCTTTTTTCTGTGTGATCTCTTCACACAGGCTGCTCATCCTTCCTGATGTGCGTTAAATAACATGGATGAACTGGATTCTGTCACGTTTTCACCTGTTGAGCCTCATATTTCTTCCCCCTTCCCCTTATAACTAGTTTCCGGTGTAAAGTAATACTACGCGTTCAGGAAGTTCTGGTTTTAAGATCAGTCACAGTTTTGCTTTCAATCACAGTTTGCACTTTCCTGTCGGTTACTAACCACTTCAACACACAAAGTTTATTTTCGACAGGATCAGGAGAAAGTGAGACGCAGAAAAGTTGGTAAAAAGCTGCTCAGTTGTTGTTTGGGTTCTTGGACACCAGTTATTGGCCAAAACTGCTTTAAAAATTCTCCACTTTGGAAAGCATTTGTCCATATTCTTCTTTAGTTTTAACTAAAAACGCAGTATAAATGTTGTCTGCTTCTGTAAAACACCTGTCATTGTGTTGACAGGTTGTCTTTTCTTTTGTTGGCTTTTAATTGTGCACGACTACCTTTTTTTGTCATTGCTATGCTATTGCTCTTGATCATATGTTTATTTCTTCCTGTTTTAGAAGTACTTTCATAAATTTGTTCAACCTTGTTTGTTTTAGGTCTGTGTAACGTGGAGCACTTTGGTCAAGTGCTTTAGAGTTGATAAAATGCATCGCCTCCTCAGTAATAACAGCCATTTATCTATATTACTCTCTAATATTCATTTGCAGGCAGTGTTAAGTATTTTTACACATCATATGCTTTGTGTGTGTGTTTGTGTGTGTGTGTTCATGTGGTGACAATTAGGAGAAATTCTACCTTAACAGGGTGACAAAATGCGCCCGTTGCTTGTTGCTCTGCTCTAATGAAAGCTGCTGTTCGGTAAAGATGGAGGTGCAAGTCAGCATGAAGGAGCGGCTCTGTTTTCTCCTCCTCATTAATCAACAAACAGAGAGAAAACATTAACTACAGCCGTTTATTAAAAGCCGATCTGATGAGGTGTGTCACATTTGATTGGTCCACCTGGGTGTAGAAACTCCACGTTTCCTTTCCTGCAGACGTTTTATGCGCTCTGGTTAGACGCAAAGTTTTTGCTCTTTTAAATTGCTCCTGCAGGCTGCTCCTGAATCTGTAGCCGAGGCTTCTAGTCATGTAGAAACCCTTTCCAGGTGAATGTTACCCGCAGCAACATGAACGGTTATTTTTCTAATGATGGGGTTTGGACATGCTTTTTTGCAGTGCAGCCCGCAGTGTGTACATTTTAAATTGACAGGAGGAGGATTCGTACTCAGTTATCTGTTAAATAACAGCTCTGCGCACTCACATGTGGAGACTGTGTATGTTTTCAGCATATTGAATACATAACACACACACATTTACTGTCAGTCACACACACTTTGAGCAGACATTTAACAGTGCTCACTCACACACTCTCTCCTTCAAGCATAAATCCCTCACACATCCTAACATGCTCCGCTAGCTCCCCCCTTTTTCCAATCTCCCAACTCGGTCTGTGTTTCAGGGTAATGTGAGCCAGCAGCCATAACACTGGGATGTGGATGGGGAGGGGGGGGGATGTTGATGTATGGTGGAACTAAAGCAACCCCACCGATCGATAATGTAAACAGGAGCGAAGAGAGGCTGTAAATAAGGCCGACTCCTGACAGAACTGTCTACCTCAGGTGACGGAAGGAGAACGAAGGGGGGGGAGAGGAGGAGGAGTCTGG
>NC_051438.1:19806311-19819889 GCF_001649575.2 Kryptolebias marmoratus | reverse complement strand
GGGGGGGGAGAGGAGGAGGAGTCTGGGGGGAGAGAAGGGGGGAGGGGGGGCAGAATAATATGTAACAGAGAGAGGAAGGAGGAGATGAGGATGTAGCGGTAAAGGTGATCATGGAGGTATGAGAGGGAAGGGGATTGAGCGTAGAATGAGGAGGGAAATGGGAAGCGAGGAGACAGATGGTGGATAGAATGAGAGGAAAAAGGAGGGAACCCAGGAGGTGATGGAGGAGAAGGATGACAGCATGAGGAGGGGGACAATAAAAGAAGGGAAAAAAAAGAGGGAGGGAATGAATAAAACAGATGATCGTCACGACAAGTCCAAATTTAGTTTGAGTTGAAAGCCTGTTTGTTTATCTGATTGAATCTGAGAGCGGTGCTGCCAGTGTTGCAGTGACATTTACTGGATGACGTACAGATGAATGACCAGCAGGTGACCCGCCGCTGAACTGAGCCGAGCGCAGCTGAAAACACACGCCGAGCCGAGCGCTGAACCTGCTCCTGGTCTGGCCTGGCTGAGCAGCTTCTTGACGGCAGGCGCGCGCTCGTTTCCCGACCACTCGACCGTCGGAGTGATGCAAGCCGAGCGCGAACACGACGAACATAAACAACAACAACACGACTCAGAAGGCAAACAAACACACACCGAGAACAAACAGTTTAATTATGTTTCTGCGCATCCTTTGTGTTTTGCCTGCTCTTCACGCGTGATTGCGAGTTTGACCACAGTAATTAAACACGTGTGTCAGTCAGTGTTTGTGCTGCCGTGGGTTTCGGCTCATTTGCATCTTCTGATTGGTCTCTGCTGGTATTTAAAGAGTTATCTGCAGCATCCTCTATAAATTGCCCGAGTGATGAATTACAACTGTGATTCATCATGTAGCCAACTCTCGGAAGCTCCTAAATTAGCAGATTTATTTATTTATTTATTTTCCATATGAAGCAGGGTTTTATATATTTTTGTTTGTTTGTTTTTTAGTGCTCTCTCAGCAGCTTCAATAAAACCAGAGTGAGTTGTAAAGAAAAATAATGTTAAATTCACCAGATAGGATAAAAGCAATACGCTAGATGCAGTGATTTATGATGAAAGAAATAATAAGGAGGAATAAAAGTTTGAATTTGTCTGGCGGGTCTATACAGAGCCTCAGAGGCTCAAATGTAAACTTTCTTTTAGCTTCCAGCTAAACGAAAGAGGCCAGGGATCAATACCTAATCTTAAAATCAATTGTAACACATTCTGAGAGCCAGTCAAAAGAAGCTAAAACACAAATAATGGGGTTTTGCATGTTGTGAACTAAGAATTCAGATGAGATTTGTGTCAATAAAAAAAACGAGGGAAAGAAAGTTGCTTTCAGTCTCATAAATATCAGAGTAGAAATGTTATTGAACTAATTTCTTATGACATTAAGGTTATATAATCTGTTAATTCATGTTTTTTAGAATGGATAATTCTAAGATATGTTCAGATTTGTTGATCAACTCAAATATTTTTTTAATCTTTTTTTTTTGACTAGTTGACAAGAATTTTCATCTGTAATATTCAGCAAAAACAGAAATATTTGTAGTCATTAAAATCTAAAATTTAGATATTTGTTGGGTTTCCAAGTTCATCCACAATAAACCTCAGAGAGTTTTTTAACTTTCTGACAAATCAGGCAAATAATAAACACAAACTCAGGCTTTAGAACCTTAAATTTAACCTTTAACAGTTGTTGACTTTGACAACATTACTCCAGTATTGGATGAAATTTGTTGTTTTGACCTTTTTTTAAAGATTTTTTTGAACATTTCTTTTATCGTGAATCCTTTTGTAATTTAAATCTCTGCTGATAGTTCTGTATTATTTAAAAAATAAGGCAGATTTATTGCTGAGGTGTCACTACTGTTCATTTCTACTCGTTCAAATGTAAATTAGATAGGCTGCTCACTAATATTGCAGCTGGCTAAAGGCAATAATAATAATGTGTGTGTGACCTTAACAAACACAATAACAGCTATAAATCAGCCAGTTTTACAGATATTGAGCTAAAATTTGGTGTGGTAGTAGCTGAGAGTCAGTGATATTGGGTAAAAGTATTTAAAACTGCTACAAGTCGGTCATCTGTCTACATAAGATCTTTTAAAACTCTGGCATGAAAGGGGATGTGCATTCCTAAGCCTTTCATTACTTCATAACGAAGCAGTGAATTTGTTGTGTAGAAACCGTCGAAATAACAGCTTGATGTATGATTGTGATAACACTGTTGACTAATGTGTCGCCGAACAGTAAACAGGCCTGCATCTGGTGCTTCTTAAAAACACTACAGGCTGAATATGGCGGAGGGGAGTTGGCGTGGACACCGAGACGAGCTTTGGAACGTGGCTCGATGTGACGAATTGCTCGGAACCCATCGGGGTGTTCAAGTAAGAGCGTCCCGTTACAGCATGCAAATGTTTATCTTAATTAACGCCGCGGCACCTCCAGAGAGCTTGTTGCTGCTGAGAAGCTGTAGTAACGATTTGTCGCTCGCACATTAACACGCACCCCCAAAGTCTTCTGTTTCATTAAAGAACCCTAAAAAAACAACTTGAGTTAGGAAAGGCTTTTTACACCACCGAGCCGCTGATTGTGCTATGAGTCTCAAGAAGGCTTTATTAAATCTCTGTCAGTGCACCAGATAACTACATCAAAGTTCCTGCAAAATAAAGGGAAGTTAAACAGCATACAGCTTTGATAATTTATGCAGCTGAGGATCTTTATGTCCTGTAACCACACTTATATAAACAGACTGTAGAGCAACACGATTCTTTTTTCCGTTCCCTCAGACTAAGTGATTTCTCAGGGACTTCACCTCTCTTCATTAATGAGAAGTTTGATGAACAACTGTCACATTATTCAGATGAGTTTCTTTAACTCTGCAGATGTCACAGAAAGCACATCTCCCTTTTACCGAGCTGCGGCGCGGACTTTCAACGCCCTGCTGGTCCACGGGGGACTCAAAGGCATCGGAGCATGTCGTTTTTTCATAAGTTGCCATAGCAATAAAGCTTCTCGCCTCCAATCTAATGACTGCAGCAAGAGTCTGCAGCTTCTCAAATCAAAGGAGCATGAAAAAGGCAAATACGTCCTCATGAAGACCTGATGACATAAATCTGTAATGTACCATTTCAGACACGGAGCGATGTTTGCGTCTCTTCTTTAGTTGTTTGGCCATTTTTTTTCCCCATTTGTAAATGCTGTTGAACGTTACAGAACAAAAGCACTCAAAAGGGTTGGATTTTTTTTTTATATTTTCTTTTCAGAAAATGCTCAGATTTTCTAAGGTTTGACATTGTTTAGGTTCGAGAAAGCTTTCTTTTAAGCCCTAATGAGGGCTCTCTCAATTTTCTTGCAATTTTGAGTCAGCAACTCTTCTCCAACAGTCGCAGCTCTGTGAGATACTCTGTGGTTATACGCTTTCATATGTCTCCCAGTGGGGGCGCTGTTCCTCCCCCTGACTTCAACCCCCTCCTCGATCAGAAGGCGTCTCGGGCCCGGCTGTAAGTCCACCAAAAACACTGGTGAAATAAAAAATTTCCACTTTGAATGGCATATTTAAACATCTGTTGCTTTTCTCACGGGTTGCCCACAAAGCAGAAAATCTCCATGTTTAAAAATAAAAAGCTCAAAGTGTGCAATTACATTTAGCCCTAGCTTGGTGCGCTCATAGAAATAAAAAATAAAAACAAAGCTAAACAGAAAACAGTGGTAGCTGCAGATTAAAGAGAAATCCACTGGTCAGTCAGGGTTTTGGTTTCTTATGATCCACTGCAGTATTAAATGGATTTGAAGAAGTGCAAGTGGAGTTTATGAATATAAAAAAAATATATATTATATGTATATGAATAAATTTAATAAGAAAAAAAATGTCCTGATAAAAATATAAATGAGTCAGTTCTTCAGCTGTCAGTCAAAACAAATGAGAGCTTCAGTGACTCACAGGATTAAAGGAGCCTTTGCTGCGTCTCAATCTATGAAAATAACTGAAATAATTCATTAAACCCATATTAGGTAATCCAGGAGACATCATTCAAGATGAGCCCACAGGTCTAATCCCTCATCTTTAAGGCAGCTGTTTATTTAGACATTACCTAATTATATAAACATAATTATTAACTTAACTGACACATACAGTATATGCATGTTTAGATTTGAATAAAAGACAGTTTTAAGATTGTGGGGGGGCTGCTGCTGTTTGATCATAAACAAGCCGAGACGGATGCAGATGCTGTTTCCACAGCCAATGATAAAGATCGCCATAGCAACAGTCTCTCTGTACCTGATGCTGCCCACCACCAACAACTAACTCGGAGACAGAAGTGTGTTTTACTCCTGCAGCGCCTGCTTTTTTCTTTTCTTTCAGTCTGATTTCGGTCATTTACACATTTTCTGCGTAAGGCTGTTGTTTTTCACAGTACGGCGTGCGGAATAAGATGTACTTACTGTCAATTACCCACTCTGTGTCCTGCTTTTTGTTTTTTTTTTGTTGTTGTTGTTTCGTTTTTATCTCTCCCTGTCCTTAAAAACACACATTTACCACGAGATGGATGGATGCATCCATAAATCCTTTGGTAATTTGGCAAACTTTGTATATTTATACGTTGGAAACTGATCGTAAAATATACAGATTTGAATCTAAAGCATCGACAAGTCAGTATCTGTTAATAGAAAACTGCAAGACTGTGAAGGTGAAGTGCACATATATACAGCCTATGATAAAAGATGGGCTTATTGGAGGTTTGAAATCAGACTTTTTATCGTGCCTCAGACAGGTGTGAAGTGCTGATATGGCAGAGTATCAAACATTTCTCAAAGGAAACGTCTTTTGTTTATCGTGCCTTTTGTAACAAAACTCATTATGACATCAGTTGGAAATCTTTACCATCTTATCTTACATGCACCTCGTGAAAAATAGCCCTCCTCTTGTCACAACTGAAGCACAATTTTTGGATCTTGACACACCCTTCTTTGTCCCCGTCGCTGTGTTTCATCAAATTTATAAGTCTAAAGAAAAACAAACCCATACATTACTTGATATTCCTCTCCGTTCGGAGCGTTTTCTGCCCTCTTAGGCTCATCTCACTTCTTAGATCTGCAAATATGCAGAATTTGAGCTGGGATGAGTCATGTCGGGTGGGTGGAGGAGAGGATCATGGTGCAATGACCGGTATTGTATACAAGAGTAGATACAGGTTACAAGCCCCTGATCTGCCCTGAAAACATTCAGCTGTTCAACCTGTCACAATGTTTAGCCGCTAACAATAAAAGTGCTTTCTGCTGTATTTCTTCATCAAATAAAACCTAAAACGTCACATCCCCCCCTCCCCCTACCCCTGCCACAGAACCATCTGGGAAGTTTTGAGCTAAAACAGAAAAACATTTGAAAAACGGCAGGAGCTTTCACATCTCAGCGGGTGTTTGGATGAAGCTTCTCTCCTCAACTTGAAAACAAACAGAACCAGGCAGCGAATTTGAGCCACCGTCGCCGATCAATCGTCACACCTCAAACCCGCGAACAGCTACCTGTGCAACATTCTGTTCTCGCTGCAGAATTTGACGTTGTGGCTTCGCAAGATGGATTTTCTCTGGGTTGTGTTCTTGGGAACAGCATGAGATGTCAGCTGCCTCACGAAGCAGCTTTAAATGTAGGCATGGAAAAGGTGCCGCTAATGGAGAGCGGACTACGTGTTAACTAACTAGGAGCGCAAACCTTGGATCGTCAACTAGATCAGCACCAAAATTTCATCCATTGTTTTTGTAACAACCCCAACATTTCCTGAACATTTCATTCAAATTTGTTCATCAGTTTTTACCTGATCTTTGCTAACAGACAGACAGACAAACAAACCAACAACCGACCGACAACAAAACTTCCTTGGCGGAAGAAACAAAAGGGTCACATGTAGGGGCATAGAGGGGTTTTAACAAAGGGGTTACCTGTGACCTGTGACCTCGACCTTTGATCCCAAGTCAACAGGCATCATCTTTGACCCATGAGGTGTGCAGCTGTGCAGTTTGACATTCCTACATTACACTGCTGCAGAGTTACAGCACGAGGTCAGCTTTGACCTTAAACTTTGACCGGATCACCACCAAAATTTAATCACTTGTTCCTTCCACTGTGTTTGATAGTTTCCAGAAAATGTCATGAAATTCCGTTCGTAACACTTTGAGTAATCTTCTGCACAGACACACAGACTCTATAGAAAACAGAACCTCCTTGGCGGAGGTAATAATTATAGGCTTAACAGCCCTGGAAGAAATGCAAATCGTGCGAAGCAAAAGGTTAGCTTGAGGCTAAAAATAGCAGAACGGTAGCTAAAAGTAGCAAAAGCCTTTCAAAATTTATTGTTTTTATTTTATTATTCACATTGTTACGAGATGAAATTCTCAGAAGCCTTCAGTCATAACAAAAACCCCCAAAACAAAACCATACTTCCTTTGTGTTTCTCTTGTTATCCCACGTTGGACGGGAACATTTGTCTTAGACTGATCGATTGTGCTTCTCCTTATTGCTCCTAAGGGTGAGGAGAAACACATCAGAAGTCAGTAATCTCAGAATGAGAAGATGATTTGTTTCTGATGAAACAAAGAAAGGACTCGTGTGAGCAGCAGAATTTTCCTCCGGAGGCCGAAGTGTCAGGGTTGATCTGTGGTCGAAAGCTGCAATTATTTTGCCCCAAAGCATGAAGAAATTCACTTCAGGTTGAAAAATAGCCTCCGTATTGAAATTTCCTTCTTTTCTGTTTGTGTTTTTTCTTTTCTTTTCTCGGTGAGCTGTGGTCCAGCTCTGTCTTCTGACAGCGGAGGATTTCACACTGAGCGCGACACGCTGAGTCTCATCACAACGTGTGGTGGCGTCGGCGAACACCGACGCCGGTTAAATCATATCTCTCTGCTCCGCACTCAGCTTCTTTTTATCATGTGTTTCCGGTTAGCTTCGCCTCCTCCGCCCCCCTTCAGTTCATTCACCTTTTATTTAATCAAGCAATCAAATTTGAATTTGAAATTTGTCTTTCGAGGCCGAAGAGGAAAAAAGAAACACAAACTTCTTTTCCTCTACGCATCAGTTAGTAACGGCAACATAACAGAAAAACACAAAATCTTACAAAAACAATTAAAAAGTGTAAGACAAAGAAAATAAACCATCTGTGCTTTCTTTGCAGTAACTTCTCAGTTCAGTGCATTTGATGCGTTCAAGTTTGATTTGGGTTTTTTTTTCCTGTCTTTTCTTAATTTTAAGTTTTAATTGCTTTAAAAGTGTTGTTTATAGAAACGCTGTTTAATTCCAGCAATTAAATAAAATCTTAAGTGGTTTCATTTGTGGTGTCCAAAACATAAAAAGGGATTTACTGAAAGCTGAGTTGGTTTGACGGCCCACTATCCAGATTTTATTTGTTCAAATGATGTTGAATTAAAAATAAATAAATAAAAGAACTGTGTCTGGAGCATCGAAAGAATGATGGTCTGAAACAAACGTTTTATGTGCTTAAAGCTTAAGAAGTCTGACCTCCAGTGTTGATGTGAAAGTGTTTTATTTCTCAGGACTGACCCAGAACATATTACATTTTACAAAACATCGCCGGTTCTCCTAAAAGGACAGAAGTCGTGTTTTTGAGTTTAAGTCCTTAAAGAGTCTAAACAGACGCCGTTTTGGAGGCAGGCAGAATAAAAGCTGCTGTAAAAAGTCAAAAATGTTCCAGTGGATCAACCAAAACATCCAAACATCCGGCTTTCATCTGCTCCTTGAAGCTGTAGTTCAGATCTTCTGAAGTGGAAAGATTATGAACATGTGATCTCATTTGTCGTAGACAGCTCTTTGAGCAACCTCAGTTTGGCAAAGTAGAGTTAAATTCTGACCAGATTGATGAGCTAATTGCTCATTTAAATCGGGCCAAGACCAAAGTGGATTGTTTCCAACTTCAAGCAACTCCAGTCTCAAAACCTTCTCACCAGATCTGTTCAGTACTAGTTAATTAATGGCAGTTTTACAGTACACAGTTATGCCCACTGGAACTGTCCGAGGCTTCACAGGAAGTGCCACAGCTGGCTGCTGCTGCTGCAATTTGTGCTTGCAAATAATAATCATAATATCCTTTGGTCCTGGGCTAGCCATTAGCTCGTCAATCCGATCAGAATGAAACTTTTTCTCCAATCTGAGATCATTCAAAGAGCTATCTGCAACAGGTAAGATACTGATTGTTCATAACCATTCCACAGAGCACCTCTTTAAAGGATCTGAATTATTTCTTTATTGAAGAAACCTATTAAGTCACAAACAGGAGAATTTAAGTACAAGCAAAATATTAGACTTACCAGGAGGATGGGTGTATGAAAAGGGTTTTATACATTAAGTGTTAAGTGTTTACAACTAAAGTACTAAAGAGTCTTTTAAAATTCCTTCATAAGGGTAGAGTTAATGGAAAGTCTGTATTAATTAATGACACTAAAGTGGCATGTTGTGTTGTTTTGTTTCTCCAGATGTGATCCACACTGTGGGGCCGATTGCTCAGGGAGGAGTCGGAGAGACAGAGAGGAGAGCCTTGAGGTCGTGCTACAAGAACAGCCTGCAAGCTGCCGCCGAAAACGCTGCTCGTTCTGTGGTAAGAACAGATGGATGAGACGGATCCGAAGGCACGATAAGACGCTGACCGGGGAAGGAACGAGGACAGAGACACGAATGCTCAATAGATCAGTTTGTAAAGGAGAGAATGTCATAAAAAAGAGACTGTGACTAAGAAAAACGAAAGGGAAAAAGTCAAAAAAGAAAAGGAGACGGACTGCAGGCAATACTGTGTGACGAGATTCTATAGCTACAACAAAAACCCTACCTTAGCTAAAGAGAAAAAGATTGATCACATGTGGACTTTTCAAAGAAAACTACATTCATGCTGAGATCGATGGAGGAAGGGAGAAAGAGGTAGGAGTGTTGAACTGTGGGAAGGTTGTATAAAACACACCAGGCTGGAGGTTTCACAGAGAACAAAGTCGGAGAGAAACACAGAAATAAGGGCAGAACAGACCCAGAAACAAACAGGCTGACGGAGGATATGTGGAAGGGATTTCAGTTCATCTCTGGTGTCAATAGTTAAGAAGAATCATTGTGTTTCTTAAGGAGCCATCAAACAGAGCGGTGGGTTCTTCAGATCCTTTAAAGTCATATGTTTATCTTTGGTGTTAAGGGACTCGTGAGTCACATCTGCCAGCAGTCAGGTTAAATGAACTGAGCGGGACACAGGGCGAGCGTCCTGACATCTGCCAGTGCTGCCAGATTTGACAGCAGGTTGAGAATCTGCCAGGATGAAAGTTTTCTGGCAGCCTGGCTCACATCACAACCTGTCGGTTTTGCAGGATTTTGCTTAACATGAATTCAAGACAATATTTTTGATACAATATTGACTTAAAGCTCCAGTCGTGGAGTTAATATTTATGAAAATCACCGTTATGATGTTGTTTATATTCCAGGCGCGGCTCCTCTGAGTTTGTTTTGGAAATCAGAAAGCATTCTGCAAAATGTGTTCAGAGGCAGTCTATAGAGTTTTAAAGACCCTCGTTATAGCCACGAAAGGCAGGTGATCGTGTAATTTCCTGTGTGTTGTTCATGTGTGTCATGTTAGCAAAAAATCTCATCAACCAGTATGTTTACAACTGATTGGCTTTGGAGTCAACCCAAATCAAGATGGCTGCCACACATTTTGCCAGAAAACGGCTACAACTTGCTAATATTAGCGGGTGATAGACATTCTTTTAAGGAATGCTTTGCCTTTAATTTTTAATTTTTGAAACTGTATCATTTGACAGAAATGGGAGGAAATATATTTCATCCAAAAGCCTGAAGGATCTAAAGCAGGGGTCTCCAATCCTGGTCCTTGAGGGCCACCATCCTGCATGTTTTCCTTGTTTCCCTGCTCCAACACACCTGATTCAGTGATTAAATCACCTCTTCATGTTCTGCAGAAGCCTGTTAATCACCCATTGATTCAAATCAGGTGTGCTGGAGCAGAGAAACAAGTAAAACATGCAGGATGGAGGCCCTCGAGGCCCAGGGTTGGAGACCACTGATCTAAAGTTTCCTTTTTTTGCTTTGTGCACCGTTACTTCCAGGGTACGTGGGTCATTTTACTCTGGCTGGTATTCAGGGTTACCTTGATGTAGCAGGTTTTTATTTATCTGCAGTTCTTAGTCACCACATATGAAAGCACTGCCTAAGTTCGTGTTTGTAAATTAAATCAAAATGATAACACATGTTTTTGTTCTTTTACTTTTTGCTGTGCAACACTCATGTCAAAGTCATCTTATTTAACTGATAATTTAAGCTACCTGTTTCCCGCTGTTGCTGCTTTTAAATATAATGTGCTCACATCTATCAGTAGTGATTTAAATGGAGCTATTTAAAGCAGCAGAAAGAATAAAAATGGAGGAAAAATTCTGGTTTTTAGGGTCCATCTGACAATATGAAGTCAGAAAGTTTATTTGTGTCAAAAAAAAAAATCAGGAACTAAGGATGTTCTGAAATCTAACTGGGGCTAATTGTGACGTACAAATCCTCACATTTGTTTCCATAAACTGGAACTAATGAAGCTTTCGGAACAAATTACTTCTGTCATTATGAATGGCGATGAGATTTCAATTTACACATGGGAAAGAAAAGTCTGTAAACCCCGTCGTTATATTTCAAATCTAGAGATTAAGCAGCTGTGAGATGAAATAAAAGAATTCAAATGGGGGAAGCTGTAAATCAACATTCGTTCCCAAGAACAGAGATTCAAAAATCCGTCGAACAACAGCCTCTCCATTTAGAGGCGTTCAGCTGCCAGACTCTGGTTGTTGTTGTTGTTGTGAAGTAGCCACGGTGAGCTGTTAAGTGAAAATCTGAAGGCAGTTGGCTCCTACTGGCATTTTTGAGAATGGGCAATCCTCCAATATGTTGCGAGGGTAAACAACTCTGTGGTCCAATACCTGCTGTGTTTGGAAAACTTATCACGGCACGATAAGAAGAAGAAGTAAAAGTCAACGGTTTGGATTAATTACAGCCGCCGTCCGTTTATTGTTAACACATTTGTTAGAGTCACTCAGGGTCTAAGGTATGTTTTTTGTTTCTCCGCCTGACAAACCCCAGTGATTAGGATGACATTAAGTTTTGTGAAGAAGCTGATTATTGACTCGATGATCCATCCGTCCCTGAATAATTTACTGTGTGGATGAACGTCCTCATAAGAGCCAGACATATTGGTGTTAGTTTAATAAAGTGTGTAGAAAACTAACCTTTTTTGTCACCTTTTTGCAGGCTTTCCCTTGCATCTCCACTGGAATCTACGGTCAGTATTTGCTGTTTTTGTTTTGTTTTTCAACTAGTAAACATTAATCCACCGAGCAGCGTCTGCATGATTGTGTTTTAATGGGGGGATGGGGGGGGGGGTTCTTGCTGGTGTGTCTCCATCAGTGTTTCCAGTATCACTCTTCTGCCTATTTAACCAGAGTGCTGAGCCTCCCGTCACATTACGGCTCCTCCGACCCGCGGGAGGTTTACAGATTAACGCCTTGGATTATGACCGGCAGATTAAGATAGATTAGTTTGGAGATTGTGTCAGATTGACTGTAATCCCCTTCACGCTGGCAGAAGAGAGAGTTAAGGATAGTGCTTGAACACACCCTGGAGGGGTTCTGGTGTGAGGTCTGGTTGACACCTCTCCGCTGCAGCCAGAATGAAGAAAACCCCAAAGTCCTGATAAGATTTTTCTCTAAATGTGGTTTTCTCTGTTGTGCCTGTTTTTCTTCATCACTTTCTTTCTTTGTTAGAGTTTTCTGGGTCAGGGTGTTTGCGGTGTAATAAAAGATTCTGTAATTTTAGCAAATAAAAGCAGCTTTTGTGTCTTCAGACAACCACAAACAAATCCATCTCAGAGAGAAGGTGAATCTTATCTCAACATGAAAGACGTCTACAGAAAGTTTCTCCACTGTTTGGATCTTGCATCACACAAAATATATCTATTATTTTCTTTTACAGATACTTATTGTTTGTTCAGCCTCTACCAAAGTAAAGGTCGAACCACTGACTCACACTGGCTGTGCATAGTTTCTTCTTTTCTTTAATGTTCCCCTTAGAGGGAACAGAACGTCCCTAAAACCTGATAATCAAACGTGTTGAGGCAGAATCCATGCGTCCAAATCTTAAAGCTAATCGCTGCTCAACGTTTTGAAGTGTCGAGGCTGTAAACCTTCAAAGAGGATATTTAGCCTGCCTCTTTTGTGTCATATTAATTGGTTACAAAGTAGATAACTATAGAAGTTTAATGCAGTGAAAAGATCAGGAATCAATAACTTGAGAGTACCTAACAATGAAAAGTGCTTTCCGTCAATGCGAAGTGACGTAAATAAAAACATAACTCGGATTACTGCAAGCCTTTCTTTCATTTAGTCAACAAAATATTTCATTGATTCAGTCAGGACTGAAGCAGAGAGGCAGAACTGAATAATCCGATCTTTAGACGTCGCTCAGAGATTTATAAACACGATTTAAAGTTCTGTTCAGGCACAAACAAGGCATGTTGGTCCTGCTCCTTCAACAAAAAGGAAATGCTGTTTCTGAAGAAATGTTGTTGAGCTTCTTAAAGGGGCTATTTTTACTTTTCTGACATGTAATTATTTTTTTAAATCACCTTGCTGGATGATATCTGTCACTGACTGGTTCAGTTTGGGGATTTTTTTGTTTATTTTTTGTCTGTAAACATTAAAGATTTGGTCAAGACCTGCAGTAAGTTGGATCTTATTTAGCATAAGTGTGTGAGTAACAACACCTCTACTGGTAGAGTTATTACATAAATAAAAAGCAATAAAAAGCACCATAATTAAATACTATATCAGTTTTTCTCACAGTAATTTGCTCTTGTATTGATTGGCTAATTTTAGGCTTTTTTTTCTTTAATGTAACAAGTGACACATTTAGGTTCATCTTACTTTATTAAACCTATAAACCAGAAGAAAAATGTTAATAAATATTTAATGGTTTGATTTGATGATTATTAGGCTGAAATTTGCCAAGTGTGCTGACAATAAAATTAGTTAAAAACCTAACAATATAATAAATCAGTGGGGTTTTTTCATCAAAATATTGTTGGACACACACACACATATATATATGTGTGTGTGTGTGTGTGTGTGTGTGTCTGTTTTAGGTTTTATTGTACAGATAACTCTGTTCAGTAACCTGAAATAGATTATTTTTCAGTGACACAGAGAGAAAACTCTCTGTGTCATTTTGGTGTCATTTTGGTATAAATGCCAACATTTTTACTGTAAATTCTTTTTTATATGAACACCGTCAAATTGTCAGTTCAACCAGAAATAATAAGAAAAGGTTTTTGCTTTTGTTGTAAATTGTAATTTTCGGAGCGAAATCCGAATGAGCAGGTCAAGGCTGTACAAAAATTGAAAATTGGCTCCAAAAACTTGCAGTTGGCTCATTTCTAACATTAACATGCTGAGCCTTTACTTGACCCGTGGAATACATACTGTACAAATACACAGTTTCTGCTGCTTTCAGCCAGATGATGAATTTACATA
>NC_051438.1:19618373-19806282 GCF_001649575.2 Kryptolebias marmoratus | reverse complement strand
CCCCCCCCCTCTCCAGCACTGAAGACTCTCAGCTGCTCTCTGCCTGTTCTAGAAGTGATGTGATGCTCTGCCTGTCTGCTCTTCACCAACAAGTGTGTTATGTCTGCCTCTCACTGGATTTGGCGAGTCGGGATGAGACGACGTGAGAAAACCGAGAGCAGAGTGTTAGAGTCGTAGAAAGAAAGAAAAAAAAAAAACCAACAACACAAACCTGTCTGGAACAAAAGAACAGATAGCAGCGGCACAGATCTGCCGCTGCACCTGCTCTCACAAATAGTGTGTACATTTTATTGATATTGTGTGTTTGTGTTTAGGATATCCACCTGAAGAGGCGGTGCACGAGGCGCTAGCAGCCGTGAGGGAGTTTCTTGATGCGCATCATGACAAGGTGAGAGTGTGTGTGCGTGTGTGTGTGTTCGCCTGCATGATTGGCAATTTTTCCCTGCCATTTCCTCCAGGTATTATTTCTTTCACAGCTGTTGTTTTTTGTTTTTGCGAGAAAGGTGCATGAAGAAAAACACACAATGACACACACACATATTTAAACACGCTCCCAAGTTCTGTCTCTCATCCTCACGGCCAAGTCTGCGCTTTAATTGGCTCCTTGCGGGACTAAACCCGACTAACACACAAAAAGACACACACATGTGCACACACTCATCCCCCTGGAGAAACCACAAGACAAGACGAGATGATGGAATAGATGACTTGAAGGGAGAGACGATGGGGAGGGGGGGCAGATCGGAAACTTTCCAATCAGTCGTTTTGCATGCTTTAAACACTCCTCCCTGCTTCCTTCTTTACTTCCTGGTTCTCCCCTCCTCCTCTCTTTATGTTGCTGTAACCACCTCGCCGTAGCTCCTCTCACAGAGGGTGTTGTCGATGTTATTGTTAGCGCCGGCATCTCCAGAGGCTCTGTAGCAATAGCAGTCAACTGATGCCGTCAGCCACTGCAAGCAAAACAAATCAACGTAAAACGCACACGACTCGCCACCAGAAAAAAAAAAAAAAAAGCCCTTCGGATGTAAAGCCAGAAAGACAAATCAACAAGGCACCATCTAAGTTTAGTCTCGTGTGTTTTCACAGTGCAACAAAAACCAAACGGTTGTAAATAATTGAGATTTTGAGTCTATTTGCATGCTTATAAAGCCCAAGTGCTCACAAGAGGAAAATGGGTTTCCTTCTTTAATTAAACCCCCTCTGTTTCAGATGGTTTACAGTGTGTTTTGTTGAGCTCTGCTCCAGCTCGCAGTGCTGCGGTGTAGAAAATAAATGTGAAAATTACAGACACAGTAAGACACCAAATGGACTCAAGACAAGGGGCAATGTGCCAGCGCTCTACTTCAAATGCAATAAAAAAAAAAAATGAATCATTTATTTGTTAGCAAAATGATGTTGGGAAAGCAAATCCCCAAGGCGGCTCGTGAGTTTTATCGTTATTAAATGTTCTAAATTAGTTTCAGCTGACCAGAAACAAAAACTGTCCATTTTGCAGCTGTTCTGAGGCTTCGTGTCTGCAGTTTTCATCAACAGATGGGGTCAAATAATCCCAAACCCTTGCCATCTACATTATGGTTTTATTTGAAGCTGTAGTGTTTTCAGTTATGAGAGCTGGATGATGTCAGTGCTTCACTAAATCCCACAAAGATTGAGTAAAGAGTTTCTCTTTCTAACCGTAAGACATGATTACCTCAGAGTTAACCTTAAATATGGCAGCTGCTGCATGGAAAAGTTTGGGACGATCCATGTAATCATATTTTACGACAAAGACACTGATTACAGCCAATAATAATCAGGGGAACTAGTTGTTCCTTTGCTCTGTTCTTGGCAGCCTGTCCTCGACTCAATCTGTCCTCTGAAATGTGCGTTAGCTCCTCTGTTAATGAGAGACTTTCCTTTAAAGTTAAATACATGCTTGTGGTTTTAGGGGAAATGGTTCCTGTTTTGAACATTCAGCGGCCGTTTCAACTCCTCTCCTTTCCACGGGGTGTGTGTTCAGAGATCAGTCGTACAGCTTCACACAAATACAAACATAAATCTGAACACAAATTACACTCAATAAACCTTTAAAGTTTGTTATTGCCCGATAATAAAGCCTAGCCCAAGAGCTCAGAGTAGCACAAAAGGCAGACAAATGGCTTAGTAGGCAACTTTATTCTCAAATACTTGTATTTTCTTAATCTGCGGAAATCTCTTGAGGATCTGAATCGTTGACTGAATTAGATATTTTTAAACCTGGGTGATTCTGAGTTCGTAGTGACATCAGAAACTCACATATGGGCTCTTGGGCGCAGAAAAAGGGTTATTTTTCATAACATTTTAAGGTATGCTGAGTGTGGTAAGTCTTTATCTTATTCCTTCTGTATTCTGTTGGGACTCTGGGAGAAAGAGAGTTTTATGTTTCTTATTTCTCTGATTATTGTTATCTTCACAGCCCCCGGTTTGTTCTGCAGTGAGTCTGAAGAATAAATATTGGTGTTTTTTTTTAGATTTGAAGTTTCTTATTCTACTTTTCTGGACTTAACTTTCTATTTTATGTGCATGTATCCAGAACTACTTATTTTGTGTTTAGGTTCTTTAATTAAACTTGGCCGGAAAACTCCGGAGAGAGACTTTCACATTTCCTGGGTATTTCTAAATTAAATAAGAGCTACAGGAGGCAGCAAAAATTAAAACACAAGATGCCTTTACAGTTTTTCTGTCTTTAAAGTTGTTTAGATCAATTCTCATTTGTGTTTTCTCTTTCCAGCTTTAGACTTTTATATTTCGGTGTTTTTCACCATAATCAGCTCATCGGTGTTATTCATCTCACTTTTTTGTGTTTTTACTCTTGTGGCTATCTATCTGTGTGTCAACAGGCCTTCTCTCTTGTTTCAGACACAATACCGTTAGATATCTATTGTCTGCTGCCGTTAAAGCCAAGTGATTATGTAATTGCTTGTGTCTCTTTATTATTAGCAGACGCTAATTGCTCTGTCTGTTAGCAAAATATATTATGTACTAGTAGTCAGGTTTTAATGAAACTCTCAAAAAATGACAAATTATTGAATATATAACTAATTCCCCTTTTGGAGTCAACCTGATTTAAGATGGCCGCCACTGATTGTATGTAATAATGATCTTAGAAAACACAAAAATATCAGTTTGAGCAACATTTGGTGTGGTAGTAGCTGAGAGACACCCCGTCACAGACTCTGAGCACTAACAGATTGAACAAGATCATCGTTTAAAACTTTGGCAGGCAAGGCAGTGAGTAATATGCTAATTTCATTTTTATTATAACCACTAATTCCAGACACTTGGATAACTCATGATAAGTCGTTTTTAGAAGGAAGTCTCGAAAGTATATGAATTTTAGAAAATGTAATAATTTTGTTTTTCCCCAAATGGAAAATACATCGCTGCTGTAAAAATATAAACCTGATTAGTGATTGTAGAGAGTCGGTGTGTAAGAATATTGTGTTTAGCAGGAATGACCTCTGGTTTGTATTGGAGCTCTGCCAGCAAGTCTGCACTCCTTCTCTGCTGGTATCATCTGATATTTAAGTAGAGAGGCGTTAGTGTCTGGAATATGTTCCTGCAGCCATATCTCACTCAAACTCATATTTCTGTAATAATATTCCTGCTGTATTTTTGACAGTGCTCTGTTCGCACCAGTTTGATTTGTTTGGGTTCTTATAGTTTCTACTCTGACGGAGTGAGGGAATGAGGAAGATATTTAGGTTTTAAACCTTCTTCACCTTCCTCTCTCTTTCTCTCAACTTTTTGAACTTTGCGAGTCTTATTCTGAGCATTATTTTAGTTTGCAAAGCTCAGTCATCGACTCCCACATGTAAAAACCTCCCTGTTTGCACAGTTGCTCAGAAGAACGGGTTTAAAACAGCTGGAAATATTTCTCTCATGTTGGCACATTTGGGTAAGTGTATGATCACAAAAATCATGGTTTTTACATGTAGATTACAGACGCACAGCTCTAATTAAACCCGTTTCAGGGCAAAGTTTTATGAAGGATTAATTGCAGAAATTTTTCATCTTTTCATTTATGTCTTTTAATTTAGAATCCACAAGAAGTCCTAAAATTATTCAGAAAGAAAGAGAAACATTGACAGTTTCATGATAATGAGACAAACTGTGAAAAGACTAAAAGCTGTAAATAGAAACTCTGTGAACTTTGTAAAGAAAAAAAAATCATCTCCTCAGTTGAAACTAATTAAAGCAAGCAAACAGTAGATTTTGTCATTAAAGAACGTTTGTGTCTTACAGAGACAGTCATTTTTACAAATAAGCAACGGATTCAAATGACAGATGATATCATGAGCAGGGATATATATGGACTTCTGTGTGGCCAACAGTTTGTGTTGTCTGAATTGACTTTTCTAGCTTCTATAAATGTAATGTGTGTCAGAACCCGCCTGAGATCTGTAGCATTAAAGCTGATAGTTGTTACGTGTAGATATGCATCAGTATCATCAGCATAGATGAACATCCGATTAGTTACATTCAGAGAACAAACTTAAGGAAAATGAAAAATAAGAATGTCAGAATAAGATCTGCCTTATTTCTGCCTTGTTGTGTTGAGGATCTCTGTGTACCTTCATCCTGATGGATGAAGCAGTTTCAGTTCAAAATATTTTCATTTTCTGGTCCACGCTGCACAAACCAGCTTCCAGCTGTGATCGGAGCGTTTCTCCCTAGATTCTCTGGAGAACTCCTCTCGTTTCTGTCTGATTTGTGTCTCTTCTAATTTCCATCTCCTCTTCAAACTGATTTTTTAGTGTTTAATGTTTACACTTCTTTACTCAGGCGTGCATGTTGTTCCTCATTTTAAGTTACTTTGAATTAAAGCCTCTACTTAATGTAATTCTGTGTAATTTCCTGTATGGATTGTGATCCCTGAAGCGGACTTGAAGTGGGTACTACATTATTCATGCATTTATTGGACCAAAATTTGTCCATCTGTATGACTGCACTCATACATAATCAGACATAAATATGTGTAAAATCTTCCAGTACCTCTTCATTCTCCAACCGGTCAGTTCTCATTGCTAACCCTTTTTGTTTGACGGGAAAGAGAATATTTAAACTTTGTGCGACGTGTTTCCATTAAAGACGAGCAGTCACGAGGGAGTCATTACATTCACTCGATGTTATTGTTAGCTGCAGCATCTCCAGGCTCTGTGTTGTAATATCAAAATTAGTTCCCCACTGGTACCATTCCCTGCTGCCAGTGGAGACACCTTAATGCAGAGGTTAGATTTTCAAACCTTAGCCCAGGGGATGTAGTTACCACACATTTCCATATCTTAGTAACCATGCAAATCTTGGTGAAGGATGGTTATTGTGCAGCAAGCCTGGACTGAAAACTAGAGGCTGCGGGCTACCCAGGTGCTAAAAAATTCAGTCTCTACATGCAGGGAGACTTAAACTCCCACATCAGGCAGGAAGTGATTGAAACAGCTTGGCTATAAATTGCAATGCCTTGCCTGAAACAGAGAAGTCATAACGGTTGTGCAAATATTAAGGTGGTAATAGTGTTTGTCAGTGTACAGTGAAGCTGTTATCCCTGGAAGCATTTTTTTTACTGCAGCTATGGTAGCTCTAATCATTAAGAGTTATAGATGTGCACTAAATGTTATATATTGTTCGAGGACTGGACAATACATATATTAAAGACCTTGAAGGAATGCATATCACCTACCAGCTATCATGCCAGAGTTTTAAAGTAAGATCATCTAATGAGAAGGGACAGAGACAGATATTATGCATGATGTTAGAACTCTGTGTATGTGTTGTTACTGACTCAGCTTCTACCACATCAGACTTTAACTAAATATCTGTACATTTGACGACGGTATTGACAACTTTGTGTTGTCTAAGGTCATTTAGCTGTGGTGGCCATCCTGAATGGTGTTGACTCCAAAAAATGATCGGTTACAGGTGAACGCCCAACAATTACTTTCTGAGAGTTTTATTAAAATCCTTCCACTGACACATGAGATATTTTGCTAATAGGACATACAAACGAACTCAGACGTGGGCAAAAACTTCATCATCCTTTCAACTTGTGCGGCAGGCAATAATTAGACTATTATACAGCTTATGCTGTTATTGCAGTGTTTAACAATAGTATCACAATCACATGTTTTCCTCCCATTGTGCAGCCCAGTGCCATACTGAGAGCGCATGCATAAATGTGACTGACAGATGTGGCGGGAACGGGAAGCACGATAATCTATTTGTCATAAAATAACTGCACTCTGTGGGACAGTGTTTTAATGTCATCGGAAAAAAGAAAGCTTTTCTCCACCACTATTTGTCTCTGCCTCACGCAAACACACTCGCACTCCTCTCTGCACAGTTCCTGCTCTGTGTCTCCAGCATGCAGAGTAATAAACGTCCTGGTCGTGGCATGCTCATAATGGGACGCTAATAGTGGAGTAATGGACTGATGCATTAGCTGCATTCTCCTCATTTTGCTTAGTGTCACACACATTGTTTCCACCTGCAGCTAATGAATTACTGCATGTGCTTGTAATAAAGGTCATTTGTGTGTCTGTGTGTGTGTGTCAGCTGGACAGAGTCATCTTCTGTGTGTTCTTGCCGACGGATAAGGAGCTGTATCGGCAGAACCTCCCGCTCTACTTCCCCGCTGGTGAGTTGTTTTTCTCTCACACACACACACTCGTCTTTATACAGCGATAACAGCTTGCCTCAGTCAAATTAAGCTCCACGCGCACACACACACACACAGTGGTGTGACAAATAAGCTTCACCATTCACTGTGTGCTGTTTGCACATCCAGCACGTTCACACATGCAGGAGGCCAGTAAACACACACGACTGTGTAAATGTGGCCTGCTTAAACCGGTTTAATTACATTAAATAAACATACACTTTACTCTGCATTTGCTAACAGTGTCCTGGAACACATTTACACACACTGCAGCTCATTTAAAGCTTTACTACAGATACAACACTGGTCATATATATAAAACAGCATTGCTCTGAACAACGATAACAGTCTAATTAGTCCTTTTAGTTATTTCACTGATTTAGTTCAACACAACAAATTGGTAATTGTCTTTGAAACGTTCACACCAGTTAGTTAAGAGTCTGTATATTTAAAACTTTAGTGTTGGATTACAATCAAATAAATATTAAGGTTTGGTTTTATGTGCTGAAACAGTGTTTTGTACAGCGACAGGCTGTGTTTGAGCGACAGCAGGGATCTGTGTTGGTGAAGGCCGACAGAAACCAGCAGAGCAGCATCCATCCATATATTTGATCTCCAAATAGCCTAATTTCATCAACCAGTAGCAACTTTTACATTTTGGAGCCTAAAAAATAAACATTAGCGAAACATCTGGGGTCATTATTGACAATGACTTTCCTTTTCACAAATAAATGCTGTTGTCACAGATGTTTCTTTTTTCCAGATGGGAACCTTTGCTAAAGTTGAATCCTTTTTCTTCTTTGCAGATTTTGAGAAAGTAATTCATGTCTTTATTTTATCCTCACTTGACTACAAAATGTTAGCGAAAAACACCTTACAGGCAAGTGAAACCCCAGTTTGCCTGGTTTTTCAGCTTCTTGGCCTTGCCTCCCAGTTCTTTTTATAATTCATTTTGGGATCTTTTTGTTTGTTTTAGTTATTTGCACATTCTTACCTCTCCGGCCTTTTAACTTTAAGCAAACAAGTCTAACAAACAGTGACTGGACACGATTTACCCTGAAACGCTGAAGGCTCTGGACGCTGTGGGACTGTCATGTTGGTTACCATCTTTAAAAATATGGACTACAGAGAGTCATCCAACTATCTAGGGATCACTCTTCTCAGCCTCCTCAGGAAAATTTACTCCCTGGTGTTGGCAGGGAGGCTTCCAGCTGACTGTCGAACCTCAGATTCAGGAGGAGCAGTTTGCTTTCCGTCCCTGTTGTGGAACAGTGGACCAGATCTTTACCCTCACAGAATTGCGAAGTGGGTCATGGGAGTTTGACTCTCCAGTCTACATGTGGTTTGTGGATCTGGACAAAACTTATGATCATCTTACCTGAGGTATTCTATGATGGGGGCTGTGGGTTGTTAGGGTCACTTTTAAAGGCTATCCAGTCATGTAGAACCAAATCAAGAACTGGGCTCACATTCTTTGGATAAATTCAAGCTCATTCTTTGTGCGGTTTGGACTCTGCAAGGGCTGTTCATTGTCTCTGATCCTGTTTCTAGTGTTCATGGACAGGATCTCAAGGTATAGCCATGAAATGGAGGGTGTCTAGTTTGGGAACTGTAGAGCTGCTGCTCCTTTGCATCATAAGGAGCCAGCTGAGGTGTTTCAGGCGTCTGATTAGGATTCTTCGTAGATGCCTCCCTTTGGAGGTTTTTTCAGGCACATCCCACAGGGAAGAGACTTCGGGGCAGACCCAGAACTCCTTGGAGGGATTATGTATCCTCTCTGGCCTGGAAATGCCTTGGGATCCCCCAGGAGGAGCTGGAGAGTGCTGCTGGGGAGAGGATGGATGTCCCTCTGTGACCAGACCACGAATAAGGTGCAGAAAATGAATGGATGGAACAAATCTCTAAGATCAGATGAGCAGATCCTCATCAAACAGCAGATTAAAGCACAGAGATCGAGCTTTCACTGTTTAGGTTCTCTTAAAACTTTGGAGCAGCCTGCCTCTCCACCATTCAGCATTATGAAAACCAGTTTAAAAACTCATTTTTTCATCTTTGCCGTCTAAACCAAACTGAATTATGGTGTCATTTTATTTGTTCTGTTTAATAGGTTTAGCAGCACTGTTTTTATTAGCTTCTTTGTTGTTGTTGTTCTTCTTCTTCTTCTTTCTGTTGTTGTTGTTTATACTAGTACGTTCTTTTACAAGATCAGCACTTTTTTTTTTAAATATGCTCATAAATAAAATGGACTTGATTTTAATGTAGGTCATTTAAATGACAAGGCTGGTATGTTCCCAGTTTTCACACTGGATTGTATCAGCATTTAAGGTACCTAAAATGAGAAGGAGGTTACGCACAATCAGCACTGAAACTGCAACTCTTCTCATTTATTTTTAAATGTTACACTACTGTGCAAAAGTTTTAAACAACAACAGATTTTTGCTTCCAACGAGCCAGACTTTCTTTTAAAGTAATTTTGATAAGTATTTCTAATTTCTTTGAATTTTGGCTGCTTTTTCACTTAATTTCTGTCCAATCCTTGTGTCTGACTATGACAGTATGTTGTGCACTCTGTGTACTTAAACAACATTAGCAAAGTAGAGGACAAAAGAAGAAGTGCCAGGCTTTAAAACTACCTTCAAATGAACAATATCTAAAAGTCCTCATTACAAGAAGAAGAAAATATTCCAGCAAAGAGCTGACACAAGACCTGAGAGAAGCATCTTTCTGCAGGTAATCATCTATTCCATGTCAGGTTTTCAACTAATAGCTCTTTAAGAATCACTTTGTTTTGCTAAAACTCCATTTGACATGCCAGACTGTGCTATCTTTGGTGTTTTTCATAGATTCAACTAAAAAAAATCACAACAAATTGCGTCTAAAAGTCCATTTTAATTATCCAATTTAAATTTGTTCTTTGCTAAGTGGTCTTTTTGGTGTCGGTACAGCAAAAAGCTTTTATATGCCAGAATGTTTCTTAGGTTAGAGTTAAGTGTCTTAACCAAGAAACCAAAAACATTCCTCTAAATAAGTGATCAGAGACAAGAGTAAAAATGAGTAAAAAAGTAAAAAAGCAGCTAACGTCCAAAGAAACTTCTGAGAGACTTTCAAAAAGCCTAAAAACTATTAATCAGATCACCCCAAATGGTTAGAAGAAAGTCTGGCCGCTTGGATATTTTAAATTTTAATTTTATGCTCAGTTTTTTTCCACTCATTTCTTTAGCTTGACCAGTGCCAGCAGCGTATCGCTCAGGTAACCAGCATGGTGTGTGTTGAGAAGAATAAGTGCATTTAATTTGCAGATGAGTATTAACATCTATTTGGAAACGGGCCCCTGAAACTGATAAAAAAATAAATAAATAAATAAATAAGAAGCTTTTCCACTTAAGATAAGAAACGAGGAACGTTAAAAGAAAAGTGTGCGCTGTCACTGCAGATTGATCTGTTTGGTTAAATGAAGTTTAGTAAATAACGTAAATTTTATGTGATTTGGTGTTGGCTCGCGCTGTGACATGATGACTTCTCCCATTTGTTTTGATTACGCTTCTGATTTATAGCGCTACATTGCCAAACAGCGTGGCTCCTAAGCATGATCACTCATTCACTCAATTATTCAAATTAAGCGTTGGTATTACAACTGCAGTCTTAACCCCTAATGTGATGCTTTTACCGCTGCTATAAATCAAGCTCGCCTCCTGCCTCCGAAAACATTTGGAAGGCGAAGCCTCAGCAGTCTTTTGTCTTCTCCTTTTATTATTTTAAATTTAACACGAGAATTACAGCAAACAATCTTAATCACAGTTAGTCTGTTCAATACTGGGACTATTTAAAGTTATCTCTTCGGAAATATTCACCAGATCAACTGAAATGTTTCCACAGCCTGAGGGTAAGTTTGGGGTTTTTAGGAAGAAAGGGGCTGCACAAACCTTATAACACTGCAAACCAGAAGGCTGCACAATAAACTGTTCATCTTGATTATCCTATTTCCCTAATGATTAGAAGTTAAAGATAAAATCTGACAGCACACCAACTAAAGCTACCTGAACTGAGGATCACAACATCAGTCAGCCACCAATAATCATCTGAATAAGTGGAATAATTGCAGATAATATGTTTAGCTGTAGATAAAAAGGAAAAACAAACAGCAGCTGACTGAAATAATCATTGTTAACTTGGTGTTTTGTGCACATTTAGCTGTAATAATTATTAATCCTGAAAATGGAACCGCAACAAATGTTTCCAGATATTAAGCTTAAGTTGCTGTGAGCGGACATGAATGGACATATTTCTCATTAATAAACAAGTTCATGATGGATTTTCTTTAATTGGTAAAGAGAGAGTTCAGATCTCTGAGGAGGGGTTTGTGGAAAAGAAATAACAAACATCTTACCTGTTGTAGATGGCTCCCTGATCGTCCTCAGAGTTTAATTCTGACTGGATTAACGAGCTAAAAGCTGCTATGAACAAGAGCAAAACGGAGTGCCGCCATCTTAAAACAACTCTAATCTAAACGGTTTCATTGCATCACATTCGGTTCGTGAAAACACATTTTTAATAAAACCTTAACACTGCTGTGCATAATGAGGTTATTTCGGCAGAAATATTAGGAAATTCCTGCTGAAAGTACCCAAGTCTGCACTGGAAAAATTGACGGTGATGTAAAAGTTTACGAAGCCGACGAGAAACATTTGAGGCCGAAATTGCTTTAAAGCGTCAGAAATCTGGTCACACACTCAGACTAGTCTTTAGCTTGTCAGTCTGGTGAAAATTTGAGCTGAGGCTCGCTGGTCACAGACAGTCAGAATTCAACGAGACTGCGACAACAAATTGGCCCTATTTTCTCACAATTTTGAGTCACCATCTAGTTTCCAACAGTAGCATCTGAGTCAGATGCTACGCTGACGTTTTCACTCCCTGATTACTTTCAATTACAAGATGTTATTTGTTCATAACCTCTCTGCAGAATCCCACTTTAAAACACTTTAATTGTCTGATCTATTGCTGTAACATGCAATGAGTAGTTAAACTGGAAAATAATATCTTTATTTGATTCCTCCCGTATAGTTTTTTTTTATCTTTTCTTTGGTTATGTCTCATCTATAACTCTTCAGATGAGACAACATCACAAATATTTCATAAAACTTCTGACAAATACCTTCGTTAGTGTCTTAGAAATGAAACGTTTCCAATTTTCAGAGTTAGGTGAAGGAAATCAAAAGGAAAATTACCAAGTTTTTTCTTTTTTACAAAAGTTGTTGAGAAACCTAAATTTACACTCCAAATCCAAATCAGTGAACCAAAACAAGAACCTTTCTTAAATTTAATTCTAAATTAAAAAGAGGCAAATTTGTGTTCTCATGTGGGAGTAAAAACCCAAAAAATGCTTCTGGCATCGGTATAAATCACTCTGTATAACTCTGATATGATTCTATACGACACGTCAAGGCAGCATGTACGCCGTAAAATAAGGATTTTCACTGCATGCAGTATGAACCCCAACAGACGAGGAGTTAAAGTAGAGTTGGACAGAAAATAGAAGCTGCCGGTTCAGCATTAGAGCAACTTTTCAGAGTGAAGATTCATTTTGTGGACAGATTCAGCCAGGAGGGATTTCTCTTTATTTTCCTCCTCCGGCCTCGGGGAAGATCAATGGCTAAAAATAATGAGATCTCAAACTGTGATGCACCGGTACTCTGCTTTATAAAAAGCACTTTATCAAGATAAAAATGTAACATGACAAAGTACGAGTGGCCAGGTCACATCGAGACGATGAATCACGAGAAGGCGAGAGTTCATTTTGCGTCGCCACAGCGCTAATTTTTACTCAACTGCAAAAAGTCCCTCGTTAATGCATTATTTGGCCTTACTTAGAGAAGACTTGCTAAAAACGTCAGTCGGCAGCTGTTTTATTTACTCTTGTTCATTTAAAAAGTGTGTGTGTAACCTCTTTAAGGCTTTATCTTTAGCAGGATGCTGCACGCTTTGAGACGAGCTTTAAATGACGGGGTGAAAAAGTCAAAAAAAAGTTCTGAAAGGAACCCGGCTAAATATAGATTACCCGCTTTATTTCCTGACGAGACGAGTCACAGAACAATAAACAAAAACTAATAAAAAAGCTGAAAACGCAGCAGCTCGTTTCTGTTGAGGAGCAGCAGTCCTATAAATCCAGCTTCTGCTCGCAGAGAGCCGTTCATTGATTAGAGCAGCTGAACAAACAGCTCTTCAGGTGATTACAAGGTGTTTTGGAATTTTAAGCAAAACTGAGAAAAGTTTCAGCAAGAATAAGCCCTGCTGTACAATACGCTGCCTGCTTCCTGCTTACATGCTGTCACCAAATAGCTGGTGGGCATTTAAGCAGCTTAAGTAGCAGAGGTCAGGTGTAGAAAGCTGTGAAGATTATAAACTAAGACCACAAAGGCTGGACTAACTCACACACACGGTCCTGGGCAGGTTTATAAAGCTGTGTGTGCGTTTAGGCTCCAGCTGCTGTGGAATTTTACACACATGCTCTTCAACCAGTTAGGGATGTGGACACTGTTTCAATCATTTGCATTTAAAAAAGACCGAGGCCCAAATTGTTCATCTTGGCAGTGGAAAAAAAGCCGTGCAGATTTACTAAATGATAAATTAGGACAATTTAGTGTAGGAGGAAAGAAGGGAAGCGTGTTTTTATTTGATTAATAAGAAAAGTCATTTGAAACAGAAGGTTGTGCTCCTCAAAGAACTGTAGCTATTTATAAAACTACAATTAATAAGAGTTTATAAGAGGCCAAAACATGAAGCGGAGCCTCGTTTCTTCTCAGAGGAGTTAATAAATTGTTAATGGAGTTTTTATGTAACATTTTTTTTTAACAAGCGTGGGTTCAAAAAGAACAGAAATGACAATAATATAAAATGTAAGCTTTGTGCATTTGGCTGCTTTCTTTGATTTTCATATTCTAACTAGATTTGTGGCTTCACCAAATCAAATTTGATTGGTTTTGAAAAAATAGTTTGTTCACAAAGTTTAAGTTATGCCCGACATGAAAATATGCGTAGTCTCCTTTGAAATCCCACTGAGCTTGAACGTTTAAACGAGTCCATAAATATTTAAACTCCAACTCCTATAACAGTGACATTGGGACTTTGGGTAAAATGTAGAAAAAAAATAAAAATGCAATGATTTGCAAATCTCATAAATCCAGATTTTATTCACAATGGAACAGAGTAAACATTTAAACTATGTAATTGTACCATTTTTAGTAAAAAGCCCCCATGCTGTTGGAATGGATGCAGTTTGTTGTTCAGTATCGTCTCGTTGAAATATGTAAAAGAAAAACAGAAAGGCATTGTCTGGATGGCATCAAATGTTCTAAAACCTGTATTTACTTTTCCTGATCGATGGCGCCTTTCCAGATGTGTAAGCTGCCCATACGATAAGCACTAATGCACCCCCATACCATCAGAGAAGCAGGATTTTGAACAACAGGCCGGTCGGCTCCTCTCCTCTGTAGGAGGACGAGGCGTTTGTGGTTTCCAAAAAGAAAGAGGAAAAACAAAGTGTGTAGGGAATGACTCCCAGCTATGACCAGACCTGTAAAATCAGCTGAGTTTTAGCATTTTTGCATTAGCTATAATCAGTCGGTTGTAGCGGCCATCTTGAATTGGGTCTACACCAAAAGTTAACGAGTTGTAGATGGAAACCAAATAATAACTTTCTGAGAGTTTTAATATAATTCAGACAGGAGTTCATGAGGTTTTAGTTTGTTTTTTAAAGTTGATGTTTAATCTGTAAATCTACGACTGAAAACTGAAAATAGTTCATAGTTCTTAGCTCCTAAGTCCACAAATAATCGTTTTTATGTTTGCTGCGTTTATGTTTTGGTTTGTGCATTTCTATCACTTTTGCATGGCTTCCAGACACAGATTGTGTTTCTTACACCCCTTCAGTGAACAGCGTGGGATAAATTCAATTTTAAGGGCTAAACCTCTTGGCTTAAATGCAGTTTAATTTTAGAGGGAAATATATGTGCTATATCATGTCTACATGTGTAGAACTGAACGCTGAAGTCGTGTTTATTGCTTTTGCATATACAGTAGTACACATTGTTTTAACATTTGGCTCCGATCTTTTCCTCTGCTCACATGTTGTTTGCCAGTTTAGCATTTGAAGACTGTTTGTTTGTTTTTTTCATTCTGCGGTGAGACGAGCTTCCATTCAGTTTGCTGAAACTGTAAAATCAGCGTCAAATCTACAACTAAAGCGTGAAACCGGTGCTTCTGCACCATGACGCTCTGTCGCCCGACTGAAGAGGTTGCGCAGTAAAAAGCGCAGGTTTGTCCTGTTAAAAATCATTGTGGGGCAGCAGTTGGTGTCCTCTTCTCTGTAACGGATGTGGAGCAGGTTTTGCAGCAGCAGTAGTGGTGCTTGGCTGGTTGATGGACCGGAACCGTCCGTCTGTGTGACAGAGCTGCTGCAGGACGGCCTCCAAGCCTCCGCCACAAACCCAACGCCGTGCCGACACCTGGCGTGGCCGTCTGCCTGATGTGTGCGCTCGTGTGCTTGCATGTTGGACAGAGAGTGACTAATCCTCGTTAACAGATCCCTCCGAAGCAACCAGACGCTCCAAATGCCAAAACACCATCAACTGCTCCATGACTAAGGTTAAATGTCCACTCCACTTGTTTTACGATTTTCTCTTTTTTCTCCTCTCTCTTTTTCTCTCTGTCAGCTCCCACGGAGGCAACAGTCAAGAGTAAACTCTAAATGGATGAATTTACCAGATTTGGTTGCTGGGAATACACACTGCTACAAGCAACATTCAATTTCTTCTTCCTCTGTGACACAAATCCAGACCTTCTTCAGCAGGAAAACAAATTGTGAATAGCTGATTGCTTTTTTTTTTTAAGTGCACACGGGCTCTCCTTCAGATTTTGATTAGTTTTTTTTCCTGCTTTAGAGCCGTATAGAGACGAAATATGTGCGTCTCAAGCTGCGATCTGTAGTTTATTCCAGGAATATAAACCCTACATAAATCATGTGTCCTGTGTGCTCGAGTGTTTGGATGTTAAGACTCCAGTCTGCGTATGTGAGAAACATGACAAAAGCCTATTAAAGCAGATCTCCCGGGCCTCTTGTGGGAGTGTGTGTGTGTGAAGTGATTATTTCTCCGGATGTGAAATGAGTCAATGAGTCGAGAGGCCACTGGGGAACACATTTCACATTTAATATTTGCTTCTTTATTGTCTTCCATCGGTACGTGCACGAGGCTGGATGAAGGGAAAGAATAAATACGTAGCTTTAGTTTCACTCGCTTTACAATTTATTTTGTCGTTAACTTGAGCTGTGCTAATTAATAAACTTTATCTCAGAAACTGTCAGCGCAACAACAAACTGTTTCTTATGTCGTTTAGAAATATGCGCCGATTTAAACTAAGCCTTTATAACCAGATTCTGAGCTCAGAAACGTCTTACATCTGAGAAACGGCAACACTAATATGAATTTTGTTTGCATATCTACTTTCATCTTAATGAAAGCTTATGTTAGCCTGGTGATTTAGGACTATTAAGTATTTGGTCAGAAGGAAAACCTTTATCTACAAACGATGGGCAGTGGTTTTCAACTATTCAGTCTAGATTAAAAGGGCTAATTTGTCACAACCATCTTTTTTTGTTGTTGTTGCCGTTTTATTTTGGCGGGAGGCTTTTTTAGGCCTGCACCTATTGGTGAAACACAAGGTTTTTCCAGTCAGTGGGCTTTTTTAGGTACAACACCCACTGCCCACCCCCTTTAGGAGAAAAAGAAAAAGAGAAATAACTTGAAGTGTATTTCTGTTTCTGCCGTTGTAGTTTCATTTTGAAAGGAAAGCAGAAAGTGCAACTAGAAGCTATGGTCTCGGGTGAGCTCAGCTTTAAAAGTCAAATGAAAAGTGTTTTAAAGCCAACATGAATCAAAAGAAAGTCTGGTGACTGACTGACTGCGGTTAACGTTTTGAAGAGGACCGCCTTCAGTAGAAGAACATCCGCCTGTTGGACTGCCATTGGCTGCTTCTCGCCGTCCAGGTGGGAAACTCCACGAAGACTGTGTGACATCATTGTAAAGCTCGGGGGTGAAATGTGAGTTTCTGACAGCATCACTTCAGACCAAAAAAAACAAAGTGTTTTCAAACCAGTACTCTTGTTAACAAAACTTGCTTCTTCTTCTGCTTCCATATTCCCTGATAAACACTGCGACAGTGACCTCCTCAGTGGCCTGCCACAGATGGCTCCGCCTCCTTCTACATCGCCAACCAAGGAGGTAACTCCGCCTACACAATCAACACACTTCAGGATTTTGACATAAAAACTCTAGAATCTAGTCATTAATGTTTTAAATCTGAGAAATTGACCACTGGCGGGGGGGTATGATAGTGTTTAACTAAAAGAAAAACATGAAAACTCATTATTTTGATATTTATTTCATTTCACCTTTAATATCAGATTCTGTGTATCTCTATTAAGGCTGGTCCATTGGACCGGTGAAGGAATATAAATATCCCCGGCTAGCAGAAGTAGCAGCACATGTTTCTGTACCTGAAGCCTCTGTTTTCAGCTGCAGGACTTCTTTAAGGAGGAACACAAAATGGGCAACGGTGCTAAATCATAAGGCAGCAGCTGAGATGAACCCTCATTAAGGCTTTTAAACAGCTTGTTGTTGTGCTGAGGAGTCTGCTATTTTCATTAACCAAGTATTAGTAAAGACTGAAATGAGCACACAGTGTGAGAAGCATGAATGGATGCAGGTTGGCAAATATTCTGAGAAAAATCGACTGATTACCAACAAACCTGAAGAGTGTTTTTGTTTAAAATGCCGGCCTGTAATATTTACCAGAAGACCTGCTGCTGAAGGCACGCTTTCTGACGGAACAAGCAGCTATGCTCAGTTTTTGCTCTTCTGCTAGTCAGAAATATTTGTTTCTTCTGTTTTCATTTGTTCAGCGGATTATTGTGGAGGAGTGGGAGCATGTTCCTGCGGTGGAGGTGTGATCCTTTACAACTAGAACTGCGACAATGACAGAAACAGATGTGAGATCACTTTGAGGTTGGGTTTTTTTTTTGGCAGGTGTTGTGCTGAAATAAAGCCCCCCTGCCATGAAAACTACCACGGCAGACAACTTGGTGTATTGCTGCCACCTTGTGGACAGACAGTAAGACAGACAGTCTTATCAAACAAAAGTTGCGTAAATTATTTAAGTTTGTATATATCGTAGCAACTTCTCAACTATTGTTGGGGCGAGAAGGAAAATGGGGTTCACCCCAAACGTTAAACCGAATAGTTATCTTCTGCTACCAGTTTTAATTATAATTTTTACCTAACAAGACAACCTGATCCCTTTCTGTCTAAATCCCTCTGTTAAAAACCCACCATGTGACCATCCTGAAGCCCCATCACGCTTCTCCTCGCAGCACATTCGTAGTTTTTAATTGTTGCAGAATGCAGCCGTCACACGTCGGATCGACGCAGGTGTTGATTTCTGAGAAGCAAAGTGAGCATTTAGCGAGCCGCCATCCCGCCCCACGACTTTCGCCTGCCAACAGCCATCTTTATTGATTCCAAACAATCTGCCACGGTGGCACAGGCGTGCAGGGATGGAGGAAGGAGGAGAGTTGGGCCCGAGAAGAGAAGTGGTAGGGAGTTTTAAAAAAAAAATCTACAAAGAATATCAACAGGAAATGGGGAGAAGACCTCCTTTGATATAAAAGCCTCATCTGTCACAAAAGGGATTGTCTTTCCCTCTCCTGAGCTCTTTGATTCTCTCCCTGGCTGGGGCTTGGTGGTCTTCCTCCTCCTCATCGTCATCCCTGTCTCACTGCTTCGCTCCACAGGACGGTGGAAAAAATAAACAGATGGAAGAGCGAGGGATAAAGAATCAGAGAGGAAGGATGTAGGAGTTCAAACTGCGAGAGGAGGAGGAGGAAAAAAGGGAAGCGATGAGAAGATGCCGGCGGTCGGATGGAGGGAAGAGAAGGATGGAGAAGCTGATGAACTCATCTGAAGGCGCTCTGGGTTTTTTAATAAGCAGCAGACTGTGAAGCCTCTCTCCAACCAGTTACTCTGAATAATGAGACACGCCGAATGAGAGGATGAAACGACAACGAGACTCATTATCTTGCCACCAATTTTCATCACTGTCCCGTCAGTAATCCCCCCCCCTCCTCCTCTTCCTCCTCTCTCCTTCTCTCTTGGTTTCGAGCCGTCCTCAGCTCTGTTTGAGGTGACAGATGAAGACCAATTAACGCTAACTGTTTTCGTAACTTGAAGGCTGATTTCCTGCCATCTTCCAGAACATACACCGATAATCCTGTTGGTCCTGGAAATTACTCACCGCCCGTGGCCCAGCAGCACACCTATGTGTGTCTGAGTCGTTTCATTACCTCCTTTGGAAACAGCCGTGTGTAAAAGGCTGAGGATGTGTGTTTGCCCTTGTTTGGGTGTTAATATATCAGACGACTGAACTCTCAGCTGTTTAATGAACAATCATTAGGGCTGATGAGTGATGCTGCTGATTTGATGCAGACTAACCAGGCTATTCTCCTTTAGTTTTTTTTTTTTTTTTTTATCCAGCAGAGATGCAGAGAATAAACCTGAAATTGCCACTTTGCTTCTCTACCACCTCGATCCAAGCGGTGCCGCCTCAAAAATCTGTATTTTCCTGCTGTTTCAGGTTTTTGCCAAGGAGCTCTTTGTAAAATGAAAACAAGTTTTGTGCATTTGCAGTTTTGCTGAATGGTTTTTATTGTGACAAGCCCTCTTGATGTGGCTCTCCTCACGCTGCGCCTCAGCTGCTCATTGTGTTTAGGCGCGCTTGGGCAGCGCAGCTAATCGGAGTGTGAAAAGATAATTCATTTATATGCAGATTTTTGTCAGATAATGACACAAAAATGTCGATTGTTGCACAAGGTGACTCACAACTCTGGAAGTAAAGATTTATTGGTAGGGCACTTTTATAAATTTATGACATTCTCCACAATAAAAGTATTTGTTCTACCTGACAGGGGTAATTTAACGGATCAAACTGGGAGGATTGTTACCTTGGTAACACTTCCTACTAATAAAATAAAATTAGATTAGCCATATGACCTGAAGAAAATCTGCAAGCTGCACGCTCCAAGTGTGATGTGTGTTTTTTTCTTTAAAGACAAGTATTGTTGTGCTTTCAGACCTGAGAGCTTTTTTTTATTTTATCACTTTAGACCATCGTCTTATCTCAGCTCGAACAGCAGAAGTATCAACTGAACTGTTCTACATCAGTTTAAAGGAACTCACTTCAAAGTGTGAAATCAAACACAAGAGAGGTTCTCCTGAACTGTATCAAATGACACAGTGAGGAGTTTGCTCCAGTAGTTTTCCAGATAGACTGATGTGCAGCTCTGAAGTGCGGGTCCACACTCCACGAAAACAAAGTCGTTGACAGAATCCACCAAAAAACCGCTGGAAGCTTGATTGGCCTGTGTCAGTCTGAGTTGGTAAACAAATATGGACAAGCGTGGAACCTCGGCGAAGTCGTTGAAGTGGAATAAAAAGAGTGAATCTGCGGCTAAACAAGAAACAAAAGAGGAAGATCGAGCGAGGCAACCGTCAAGAATAAATATCAAGGATGCAGCTTTTGTGAAGCTTCTTTTAGATCGACAAGTTCACCCTTCAACCTGACCTATTTTTATTACCGTACACTTTACTCAACAGATCTGAGCGAAAATAGACACCAATACATCAACTTCTCGTTCCCATACGGCTCCTCCATGGGCGCCACCATTGTTGACCCATTTTCATTCGCTTTGTTTCATCGATAAACTTCTTATCTTCACATTTCATCTGTTCACTGAAGTCAAGTAAGCAGATGCTTTTATCTTCCAGAAAACAAAAATAGAGTGGATCTAATCTTTGCAGTTGCTGCTGCTAACATGGGGAATATTTTATCTCTTCATATAAGAATCACTGAAAGCTTTGAAAATGTTAACATCCTAATAAAGACCCGCTTCTACTCGCTGGAGCCCAAATCTGGATTTTATTTATTGTCTTTTACAGAATGTTTTTACTACTTTATTGCTTTGTTATTCAAATATTACTCATGTCACCCAAGTAACCAAAGCCAAACAGACATTTTCTTTTCCATTTGTTTTGCGTTTTCAGTCTTCTGGCAGCTAATTTATGAATGATTTTCCTGGAGGTACAACCATCAGGAAATCCCTGGTATGAGTAACATCCATGGTTGTTAACTGCATTCAACATCCTATTTCTCAAAAATGTAGGCAAGCTTACACTTAGAGGAGTACACGAAGGCATTCTGGGCATCAGACCAAAACAGTGACACAAACAAGACTGAATGTGATCAAATGAGATACTCAAAGAGGCATTTTTATTAATAGTTTCATAATGAAATATATCTGAGACTACAGACTAATGCTTTGTCCACATATTTTCGATGGGGACGTCATTATTTAGTAAAACGTTCCATAAAACGATTGTACTTGATAATATAAAGAGAAACTTTTCATTGGTGCATTTGATGTCTGGGCAACTAACGCACAATACCAAAACTGTGGGATGTTTTTCTGAATATGGTTTTATGTTGAGGTTTAAAATTTGCTTTGGACGCTTTGAGCTCAAATAGAATAGATTTCTCTTTTGCAGCCACCTAAAAGGACCTTTTCAGGTGGTTCATGACCCCCAGATAATCAAACATGACTGTTAAAATTTCACCAAGAATCCATTATTGTCCAGGTGGTCCAAAAATGAGGAATCAGCCGTTACTGAAGACACAACCAAGATAAACAGGACAATGAAACCTGCCCAGAGCAGGAAGCACAGACTGAACCATCTTCAATCAGTCAGGATGAAACCAAACACAAAATCTTTCAATTTGGAATAGGGTTCATTTCTGTGTTCACCAATACCTGTTCCCCAGTACCTATGTTCCCCGTTACCTATGTTCCCCGTTACCTATGTTCCCCGTTACCTATGTTCCCCGTTACCTATGTTCCTCAGTACCCATGTTCCCCATTACTGGGGTTTTTAATGAAAGTCATCAAAGATGCTTGGCTCCTTCTTCAGATCTATTTGAATCAAATTTTAAAAATACTGAATTACAGTCCTGAGCAAAACATAGGTACTGAGGAACAATGGAGGTACCGGGGAACATAGGTACAGGGGAACAATGGAGGTACCGGGGAACATAGGTACAGGGGAACAATGGAGGTACCGGGGAACATAGGGATGACCCCTCCTATTAAAATGTTGCAGATGAAATGCTCCTCCACACACATCCTAATGCTCCTCTGTTTGACTGATCATCTAAAGGAGTCCTGATAATCAAATCGGAGTTTTGTTCCTTCCCTTACATGATTTGAAACATTCAGAGAACAGTGTGTTCTTCTCAGACAAAGCCCAAACCTTCAGTTTGGACGATATTTGAGAGACTTTGCTGCTTCATCAAAAGTTCCTTATTAGGAAATAATAAAAGACTGACACTCCATGAACTGAAGTCGGTTATTAAAACCAAACTGTAATGATTATGGAATCGTTTTGTTAGGTCACAGATGTCATTTGTATTTTTTGACCTTTGTTTTGTTGAGAAAAAAACAAATGACTTGGGAGGGCATTTTGCAATGGGTTCACTAATGAAGGTCAACAGTTTAATTTGTTGCTTATTAATTAGACATATACTTCTGAGACGAGACTCGTTTTTATTTTGTTGAACATTCAGGTCGCAGTTCATTAACCTTTTGGTTTGACTTTAACCATGACGTTTATCTTGAGCAGTTTATCCAGCTGTTCTGGATGAATTTAATAAAGTGCAATGAGCCAAATTGGTGTTGTTTGTTAACAGCTTTTTCTTCTTCCCCTGCATCTGGGACATAGGATAAATTTTAGAAAGAGATATTAACAATAATATATTAAGATTAATTGTAAACTCGTGTGTCGGCTCTGTTGATCGATGTTTCTGTTGACAGCTGGTCTTCAGGTGTTGGTCAGATTGAAAACATGGCCGCAGCGGTCCTTTAAAGTCATTAATGTCACATGAGTTTTAACACAAAAATATCTGAGCAGTTTTTAGAAAAGGTGAAAAGGATGATTTCAGGTCATCCAGATGGTACAGACCTCTGAGGTGGAAGGCTGACATTTAAAAACTCTTAAAGCTTTCTCACCGAATTACTTGTTCCTGGGTTTTAATTTCAAAACTGTCCAATCAGAGAGCAACGAGTCTGGTTTCACTTTAAATCCAAACTGAGACGAGCTGGTTGAAGTAAAGCTGGAGATGTTGAGTTTTTTTCTGAGCAGATCAATAAAACTCTTAGTTTATGGATTTTTGTACTTCAGTTAAAGTTTTTCTTCTTCTTTGTTTTCTTTTTGCTCTTCTCTCCGGGATTATTATATTTTTTGAAGTATTTTTTGTCAGCTCTTCAGCTCATCCTGGGTTTCCTCTGGTGTCTGTTAGATCCTTGTCATTGTTTCGTTTATTATAAGTTTTCTTTCTTGTTCCAAGTGTTTTCTGTTTCAGTACTTTTGCTCGCGTAATATGCCACCAGTTGTAAAATCGGAGGTTATTAATATACATCTTCTGCCTGTTTCTGGACTGTCTACCTGCATCTGCATGACTCCCTGACAGCTAATTATTTATCTGACATTCAGCATCACCTCAAATCTGTCATTTCACTGGGAAACGAACTGGAAAATACTACTTTTTTTCTTGTTGTTGTTCAGACTGCTTTCAAAAGAAAAACACCATATTAAAACCCCAAAGTCCATAAAAGCATCTAGATCTGATCTCTACATCCTTTCCAATTTCCACTTATGAAAGGTTTTAAAATTCTTCCCGCTTGTCTGCACACTGGCCTAAATATAGACTATTTAGAAAAAAAATGGTGGAATTTACAGTAAAATGCCAACAACTGTGGTTGCCAGAATTCCAGTGTATAAAATACATTAAAAGCATCAGACAGGAGGATGTTGTGGAAACCATAAATTCCACAGTTGGAAGCGGTCTTGTTTTCAGTAAAATATGTTGTAATAAATATATATACTTTAAGTTTTGTTTATGGCAGGAGTGTCAAACTCCAGGCCTCGAGGGCGAATGTCCTGGACATTTTAGGTTTTTCGGCTCCACACCTGATTTAAACGGTTTAATCACCTCCTCATCGAATCATCACGTCCTCCAGCAGCACGTCCACAGGTCAGTCATTTAAATCAGGTGTTTTAAAGCAGGAACACGTCTAAAACATGCAGGAGATCGACCCCCGAGGAACGGAGTTTGACACGTGTGGTTTAAGGTAAACAAGCTTTAAACAACATAAATGTTACACGTTTAATAAAAGCATTTATTAAAAAGGGAAACAGTGCAACTATAGAGCATTTTGCAGTATTTCATTACCAGAATTTTACTGTAAACCCTACATTGACATCTCTGTTTTACTGTCAACACCGTAGGTAAGTTGTTGGTGGGAATAAAACAAAGCAAAGTGAAACTGTGTCTTTGATTTATTCCCCCCGCCTTCTTCAGGACGTTTTTGAACAGTTAGGGTTCAGTAAAACATGTTTACTGCAGCTCGGTTTTAAGCTGGATCTGAGTAAAATAATAACACAGCAGTCTCGAAATATTCAGATTTAAATGAAAGCTCTATATACTCTCCGGCTGCTTGTGATTTCATTTTCCTTGTTTTCAAGATATTTAATCTTGTTTCAGAATCGTAATGTATTGAGGAGAACCCTGACTTATTTTTTTGTGTATGTAAACTCCTTTTTCTTTGCCTCGGGCACAGAAACCGTGCAGACGACTCCTGATGTTCACGTTCAGGTAAATCACACGTTCCAGAGCTGAGCTTTCAGAAAAAGAAAAACGCCAAAGCGAAGTGTTATTCCAGCTGTGTCTTGTTAGGTAAAAAAGCACCAAACAACAAAATAAATGACAATTTAGGCCATTTTAAGCACAGTAATTATTTGCACCTAATCAGACATAAATGCTGCTTGCAGGTGGCTCACATCAGAGATAAATTCAAATTAGCAGAATAAATACTGTAGTTGAAGTTTTTACCAGGCACTGTGAGAAAAATAACCAGGCAGCAGAGTTTATTAATATTACTCTTTATTTATGATGCTGTTTTAGTCCGTCTGTTTATTCCTCTGCTGGTCGTCTGGTTGGTTCTGATCAAACAGTCTTTATCAGTTTTACTAGTTTGTCATCAGGTTGTAGGAATTCAGTTTCAATGCTAAACTTGTAAAGCAGAGGAAATAAATCTTATGTGAGGCGTTACCCCCAGAACGCGGAGGACTTGTTTTTTCTCGTCTGTCTGTTCGTATGCAGCTGTTGATCAGTGACTTATTGCCTCCTTCACTCGCTCTGTTTAAACAAGGAGTTTTAAGTACCAACATTCATCTTTATCTTTAAAGGAAATGCATTGAAGAGCTGCCACGCTTCTCACTTTGTGGGAATGTAATTAAACGTTGGTTCACCAGAACAAGGGTTCTTTTGAAGATCCGAAGTTCATTCATCCACATAGGAACCAAGTTTAGGTTGAATGAGTTTAGCTTTTCCTCTGACTGTATTTATAATGGAGAGAACAGCCTCAGTCCGTCCGTCCGTCCATCCATCCATCCATCCATTATTATTATTTCTACAGTCCTTCATAGTTGATTATAGACTGACAGTCATTCTGTAACTTTCAGAAATAATTTATCTAACTTTATTGATATTTTTGAGCTTGTCTGCTTATTGTTAATTTTTGTTCAGACAAAAAAACAAAATGAATAAAAACAGTCTGCACAAGACAAAGGAAATGACTGAAAGCTCAGTTCGAGCCAAGAATTTCATTATTTTGTGTTTTTAGTGAATACATGTGAACTTTTCTTTTTTCTTTTTTTTTACCAGAGCTGTTTGTCAGAAACAAAATCCATATACAATAAAACCTCATCATTAAACATGGCTGTGGGAGGATGCTGGTTTATAGATGCTGCTTGAAAACTTTATGGTCATTAAAGAACCAGAACATTCAAACTGTTCAGATGAGAAAGTCAGAAAGGCAGTTCAGAAAACTGAGCCTTAGAAAAAATTTAAAAATTACTTGTTTTATTCTAATTTAAATCCCAGCTTTGATCAGACGGAGAGGTGTTTTTTTAATGTGAAGATGGCTGATAGAACAAAGCTTATTAGAAATATTGATAAACTGAAACAAATTTGTTGGAACGACTGGTTCTAAATTTCTCTCTGTTCAGTTTTTTAAACTTTTAGAAGGCTGAAGGAAAATCAGCAGCTTTTTTCTGCTTTGGGAGGATATTTTTTAATAAACAGAAAACTGAATGCAGTATTTTCAGCATATAAAGGATCATTCAGTGTTTACTGATAACAGGAAGTACAACGTTTGAGCACTATTAAGATGATATTTTCTGTAACATAAACCACTTTTATGAGTGCAGGGAAAAAACTGGTACTTCCTGCAGCTAAATCAGGAAGCAACAACAGGTACTTGAATGCAGACAGTTATTTAATTCCCATAGAAGATGATTGTTGGATCTCGCCGCCATATGCCAGGTTGCATTAAAACAGGAGCGTACTATACAGTTATTTCTCCGGAGTCTGGAGATAAATGTCAGACTTCTGATGTTTCCAGTGTGGAAATGTATATAAATCTTGGTTCACAACAGCCGCTCTGGGTTGCTTTTTCCCCAGCTATAAAACTCAGATTGAAAAACTACTTTATAGAGCAGAACAGACTTTGTGTTGGAGAAGAAACAAACTTAAAAAAAAACAAAAAAAAAACAGTCGACAAAGTAACAACACAACTCTTAACTGAGCTGATGACAGACTAATTACGGCTGGTTGGAACGGCTGCTCCTGTTTCAGGAGTGAAACCTCTTGATACCAGATATTAACTGGGCTCTGAACCCTGGCTGTGGTGCAGTGTCCAAACCCCTGTGTGTGTGTGTGTGTGTGTGTGTGCATCCAGTGAAACATTTTAAGCCTTTAAAGGTGTTTCTCTCGTAAGAAAATTGAGAGTCGGCAGCAGCGGCCGGCACTCAGGGAGGATGAGTATCTGGCAGTTAGGTGAGACGGGCGATGTGGCGATGTGTATGGATGAGGCCATGATGGAGGGGAGCGAGAGACGAGGGAGGAGAGCGATGTTTACGGGCGGGGCAAGGGGGGGAGGAGGGGGTGGCGAGGCCAGTAAACTGCTTGTGAAATGAAAATGGCTCTTTAGCAGAATCCAGGACACTTGGGCGCTGTGCTGGATCAATGTCTCTGATTTACTGTCTGAAAGCCTGTCAGAGGGAAAGTGAGGTTGGGGGGGGTGCCGGGTGGAGAGAAGTTAAAGCTTCGAGGTAGAAGAGTCCTTTAATGGAAGGAGAAAGCAAGAGAGACGGGGAGAGGTACGAAGGGAGAGGGGAAATTGTCCATCAGAGTGACAGTGCAAGGAGGCAAAATCAGAGGGATTGCTACTCAAGTCCTCACGGCCAAGATACAAAATCAATCAGTCAAGACGGTGGGGAAGGGCAATCTTGTTTTGTGCAGGGAATTGGTGCGGCCATTTGGGGTAAAATCAATAAGGGACACATGGTGCTTCTTAAATCCTTACTATCCCACAGAGGCCAGATTATTGACAAACAGGGGAGTGGACGTAGGCACTACACAAATCCTAAACTTGACCTGTCTGGAAGGAATCTATATTCTGTTGGAGGCGGGAGAGTCGGGTAAAGATGGCGTGCACTCAGCTAGTGAGGTCACTACCTGACTTTTCTTTTGCTTTTGTTTTTAGCATGCTAGTCCTTGTTATTTACAAGAAAACACTGAAGTTTAGGAAAGATTAAAGAACTCTTACAGCCCTTTTCTGTGGGCTCCGCTCGGGTCGACCCGGCGCAGGTTTAGAGTCTTTCCATTGCGTGGTCCCGCCCTCTTTCAGCTCGCTTCTTAGACCCTCGTCAGCTGAGGTTCCGAGGGAGCCGAGCAGAGTCCAGCTGAAGAGCTGACATCAGCAGACTGCAGCTCAGTGATTGGTCAGAGGGCGACGTCAGTCAGGTGAGCGTCTCCTTCACAAGAAACTCCACAACCTCAGCATTCATTTGATTTAAAAGCATTTATATATATATGCACACATTATATGTCAACATGTAAATACATTTTTGTGCTTGTTGGCTAACAACAGACTTTATCCATCCATTCTTTTTTTTTTACCCACTTCTCCTTTCCGGGTCATGGGGAGCTGGTGTCTATCTCCAGTCATCGCTGTGCCAGAGGCGGGGGACACCCTGGACAGGTCTCAAGTCCATCACAGGGACGACAGAACTCAGAGGGACCAAATGGACTCTAATGCCCGGCTCTGACCAGCAGAAGGAAGGTGGCCTCGACTCGACCCGACCACAGCATTTCTGGTAAACCTGCTAGAGAATGATGAGTGTTTAGTGACTTTATTTCACTTGTTTATCCAATGGTGGTAAGTTTCAGGCGCTCTGAAGGCCCGCCCACATCGAGGCAGCAAATTACAGAGACCGTGTAGAGCCGAGTCGTGTAAAACTGGATCGGGTCGAAGCGAGTCGTGCTGACACTGGAGCAGAGATGCCTTTAAGAGCAGCGTGACACGTTTTAGAGAAAGAGTAGAAACAGGAGTTCAGGTCTTCAAATGTGGGCTTCTGTGGAGAGGTTATAAACAGTTAATATCTTACCTGTTGTGGATGGCTCTTTGAACTACCTCAGTTTGTAAAAATGAAGTTCAGCTTTGACAGGACTGACGAGCTAACAGCTAGTCTGAACAGAGCCAAGCCCAGAGGCATTTTGAATTTATTTGCATAAAATTATGTATATGATTATTTGCTGGTGCGATTAGCAGCAGCTAGCTGTAGCACTTCCAGCAGAGTATCAGAATATTTCTGCCTGGATAACACGGGTGGAAAGATTTCTAAAGAATTTGATCCCTTTTTTAAGTTTCACAAAGCAGTATTTCTCAGATAAATGGAGGCGTTCCGATCACGGCTTGGTTCCTCGTCGCTTCAGTGATGGTGGGGTGGTTGCGTCAGCGAACAACACCTGGATTTAGTGTGTCTGAGTGTGTCTTTGTGTGAGAAGGGAGTGTATTCCTGCGAGGGTCTCTCCTCCCGCCTTGGTGACACAAAAACACACACAGTCGTGTTTTCACGACACCAACTTGGACTCATTTCCTGGAGATTTACTCAAACTTTAATCGTAACTTCTTTTTACTCTTTCCACTAAACCTCACCCCTCTTTAGAGCCTGTCTTCATCTTAAAATGTGAGGATTTACATTCTTTCTTTTCTTTTCTGTCCCTATGATGTAACCACATAAACAGAATAAGGTCCTTACAATCTGAGCAACACCTGCAGGCCCACACACACACACACACACACAGACAGGTGGAGCTCCAGGGAGCAGAATAACAGAAGGGACGTCTCGACAAGAGTGGTTTCCTGCACCCTCGGGACACCAGGAGTCTGCTGTGTGTGTGTGTGTAGGTGGGTGGGTGTGTTTTATTTTTATTTTGAGTGTTTAATGTATTAAAAGGGGCCGGGGTAATGAATTATAATCTTTAATGCAGAAACCGATCGATACCACCCAGAGAATAAATCAGCTTTTACTGAGAGCGTCAAAGCCCCTTAATACACTCGAGGAGAGAAAGGCAGTGCATGCTGGGGGGGTGAGGGGGAGGAGGGGGGGAGGTGGAGGAGAAAGGATACAGAACAGAGCAGACAGTTAGAGGAGGGCGAAATAAAGGCGAGGCGGACTACGAGGTAAAGAGGAAGGGATGACGGGGGGGGAAGGTGGAGATGAGCAGACTCACCTTTTGGGTTAACCTCATCGAGTAAAAGCTCCGTGGAAGCTCAGAGCTTCAGACAGTTTCACACGGGGGGAGAGGTCACGGGGTCCAGCTCCGAGATGCGAGTGATTTTTTTTTTTTCTTTTCTCCCACCTACAGCTGCGTTGTGTTCAGTACCCCTGGTTTCTGTTCCCAACAGCAAAGTAATATTGAGCTTCTTCACCTCACCATCGTTCAGAACCGCTTTGCTTCCGGTTTTACATTAAACGCCCCAAACCCGTCCAAGATTTATTGCTTCGTGCTAACGGGACCGTTCAGATCTCTTGAGGCGGGGTTCTGGGGAGAGGATACAGTGAGCACAGTATCTTACCTGCTGCAGATTGGACTGATGAGCTACAGCTAGTCTGAGCAAAGCTGCCATCTTAGATTTTTGTTTTATTAAGCTACCAGTTTCACACTATTATTGTTATTCCAGCAGAAATATGATGCTATTTCTCCAGGCTGTACTGGAACTGCTACAGATAGCTGCTGCTGTCATTTGCTCCTGCAAGTTATTATGTAATTCTATATAAATAACTGTGTGATGCAAGATTAATAGCAATGTAAAGGTTTTTATATTGGATTTGTTCCAAGATGGCAGCCGTCTGCTAGCCATTAGCTTGTCAGTCGGGTCAGAATTAAACTGTTTCTCCAAATAACAAATGCTACGTTACGAGCCTTCACATTACCCAGGTATTTACATGGTGTTTCACGGTTATTTTCAAGCACAAATAGCGACAGCATCAGTTAGCTGGGAGCTGTTCCTGGATTATCTTCTAGCAGAAATATAAGATTTGTGTCAAAATAACAGTTCAGCTTGAAACTGGCAGCAATATAAAGATCAAGAAGATAGCCTGTGTCACAACTAGAATTTAAGGTGTTTAAAAAGCCATCTACAACAGGTAAGACATTGGTTGTTCAATTACAACTATTTGAACTATCCTTTGAACCAAGTTTAAACTAAGTTTCAGTGCACTGTCTCCTAATCAGCTTAGACTGCAGGAAAAATTTAAAAATAAATAAAAATAAGACCTGATTTAGATTCTGCTGCAAAGATTCGTGTGAGCGGCTCCCAAACAGAAGCCTAATGCAGCTCCGAGCATTTAGGATGTCTGCCCCGCTCAGGCAGTAGACTAAGTGGTTTAAACGAAGCTTCGGGTCGCTGGAGACTCTTTAGTGAGACACAGTGATTAAAATTTGATGGTTCAGGCCAAGACTGGAGGTAAATGGACGGGGGGGGTGAGGAGGAACCACATGTTTGGGCCGGGAAGGTGGAGCGGGGCGACCTGGGGGTGAAAACAAAGAAGAAACTTTCACTATAAAAAAAAAAAAAACAACAACAAAAAGCAAACAGAAAAGTCTTGAGAGAATTAAAAGATCTTTAGAAATAAAAGGTAAACGCGCAGCGAACGGAGGTTTGAAGAAGTGATGTTTCCTGATGGTGTTGCTCTCCTCAGGTGTTCAATAATTAAGCAGCTCAGCCGACTCCTGAGATGATGTCAGCCAAGGCGACCATCTATCATTTATCACTTAAGGAATCAGAGCTGGAGATGGCACTTAATCACTCATTTTCTGCCAAACAGTTCCTTCTCACCGTTTCATTTCTTCAAGGCTACTTTTTTATTTATTTATTTTTGTCTGTTGCTTTTATCTTCTCCGAGGCCGAGCGTCTCTGCAAAACTTCTCTATTTTCCATCCGGAGATCGGCGCCGAATCAACAAGAGGTCAAGTGACGAGTGAGTCAGATTCCTCTTTTCTTCTCGTCTTCATCCTCTCATTCGAGTGCCTCTCCTTAAGACTTCCCTTGATAAGCCTTTGAGGTGTTTAAATGGAGAAAAAGAGCCAGCAGTCACTCGCGCACGGCTCCACTGTTGAGAATTTATGGCTTCACACTTCACTTTTTCCTCTGTGGGGGCTGTCTGTCTGTGTGCCTGAGGGCGTGTGATTGTTGCATTGCACTCATAATAAGCCTCTGAGTGACTGGCAGAACCAATATCTTGCTTTCGCTTTGCCCTGCGTTCAGTCAGGCGGCTCGGTGTGCAGCTCCCGTCATGCATCTCAATTCCACAAACACAATTTTCGGAGCCGAGAGAAGGAGCCTGTTTTTTTGATTAATGTCACCATGACAACTACATAATTCATGAATTGTGTTAGCGATCCATTTGTCATTTGCAAATCATAATTCAGGATGTGCTCGAGGAAGGGCTGGCTCGAGAGACAGGCTTCTTCGGACCGCTGTTACCCTCCGTGTTGTTCTGCAGCAGAAGATAAAAAAAAAAGGGGGGAAAGAAATCAGAAACGCTGACGTGTCCTCGTCCTTGTCTGAGAGGCAGAAGCTCCCTGTTTTGTAAGAGGGCACTTCCAGCTTCATAATGAACTCTCAGGTCTGCTCATTTGGAAAGCTAACACACACACACACACACACCTCTTCACCCCCATGTTGACAGAGGCCTGGCCTGTTCTGCACCAAAAACCCTCTGGTGCAACAGTGAGAAGAGATAAAGAGGACACTCATGGAAGCACTCGGGCAGCTCGCTTCCAGGCGGATCAATGACTGCGGCGCTCCGCCGGAATGGGACCGCCGGCCACTTTCAGCCAGATGGTGGGATTTCTCTGTGTTTATCCAGCTGCACATGAAGGAGATCTGGGTGTTTAAAGGGGGTTTATCATCGTTTTGCTTCCTGACTCCCAAAGTCAAGCTGGATTTCCAGAAGACTGCACGGCGCTTTCTTTTAGCTCGGGACTGACGCTCGTTAAAGGGGTCGTTCCAATCTTTTGGAGCGGCGTTGGGTGGGATAATTAATGTCTTTTCTGCTGTTTGAACGACTTCTGGTTGGACTAAATGGTTTAATTCTGACTTGACTGACCAGATGACTCCGACTCTGAGCAGTAGTGGATCACGGTCGTTTAAAAATAGTGGCAGCAGCAGGTAGCTGTAGCACTTCTGGTGTTTCCTGGAGCACATCTGTATCGTATCTCTGCCAGGATACTTGTGTAATGTTAAACTAATGTGGACGTAAAGGTTCAGATGATCCACTGTAGTCAGCCGAACTCATCAGTCAGTCAGAATTAAGAACTATTTGTCCAAACTGAGGTGGTTCTTTTAATTCTTATTTAACATTTTAAGAACACGTTGTGCGTTTTCTTGTCCAACAGAAACTGAGATCGTACTTTTAAGATCTCTCCAAGTCTAAGAGGCGATCAGAGGAAACGGCAGGGAGATGTTTTTTCCCGTAAAGGTCCGCAGCCGGAGAGCTTTAAAGGCTGAACTTTAAAAGCTCAAATAAAATTTGCATTGGAGGCCTTTTAGCTCCGCTCCTCCTCCCTCCGCCGCCGCACTCCCAACGTGTCGGAGACGTCGCGGCACATGAAGATCCCGGATCCTCTGCAGTTTTAATCTGTAATTAAAAGCCTGCAGAGCTGCTGAGGGATTTACTCAGCCGATGTGAGCAGGACAGAAAAAGTAAATCTAAAGGTTGCATAAAAATGCGACTAAACACGTGAATAAATAACGTTAATTAAAATGACCTGAAGGGACCGGGAGAGTGCTGTTGTGAGCAAACAATCTTTTTTATCAAATTAGTTGTTAATGGATGTAGATTTAGCACAGGAGCGCTTTGTTTTTGCTGCGGTTTAAAATTTCCTCCTGAGATAAAAGTGCAGCCATTGTTAACAGCAGGACATTAAGGAATAATTCACCTGTTGAAGCACGAAGGTTCATCTCTTCCAACATTAGATTGATTTGTTTACAAAAAGCCTTTGAGGATTTCTTTCCATAAGAGGAATCAGCACTGATTGCAGAGGATATATAATTTTTTGTGTGTTTTTAAAGTTTAACAAAACGTGAAACGAGTCAAGCAGCTCTGAGGTGCCTGAAAGTGAAACAGTGATGGTTAAAAAGTACAGTTTCTTTTCTTTACCTTGGGTTTTTCTTCGAGTTCCTGTGGTTATTTTCAGGAATAAAATTTTAAAAAAAAGGATGTGCTGTGCGTCCAGTCGAGGTTCAGCTGGACTGGGCCCAAAATGGCACCAGGACACTTGGGGCGTTAAAGCCTAAACATGCTGAGCCGTCTCACACCCTGAGTGTGCACAGAACGGTGGAAATTCTTTGCTCTCTGGTTTTGTATTTTGTATTTTCGTCAAACATGTTGGCGTAAAGAGAGAGAGAGAGAGAAAAGGCCCAAACCTGTGACTGATGGAAAACCTCCTGAGCTTTCAGTCGCTCACGTGTTGTTTCTGCAGCTTCTTATCTGACTTTAACCAGTGATTCGTCTCTCAGTGACGTCAGACCTGCAGACCCCTTCAGAAAGATTTCAAACCCTCTCGGCTGAGAACCCTGTCAGGGTTTTTAACATTTATTTATCCTCCTAAATAACCGCAGTGCTGCTCGGCTCCTCACCAAGGTTAAACCTTTTTCTTCTTCTGACAGAAAAATGCAAATGAGACGCATTTAGCCGCTTCCTGCTGCAGACGCTAATAATCGTAGAGTTGTTTTCCAAATAAGCACTGTTGGTTTGTAAGTCGTTAAACAGGTTAGCGCCACCTTTTTATTCTGATCTTTTATCTTCGTCCAGGTTCTCCTGGCTGAAGGAGGAGGAGGAGGAGGAAGGAGGAGGTGCTTTCAGAGCCTAAACTGTGGAACAGCTGACCTTTCACATTAGGACCTCTCCAACACTTGACATTTTCAATACCTGCTTGAAAAATTCAGTTTTATTCTTTTGGCATTTCCTCCAGACTAAGTCCTGACATTTGATTTTTCTCCTTTGTTTGTGTGGAACTGTTTCTTACTGTTTGGGGATTTTTATTTATTATTATTATTTTTTTAAGATTTACAGCCCTTTGCTCCACATTTGTTTTTAAATGTTAAACAGAGCAGCCTTGGCATTAACTGAAGGAAAACTGAGAGAAACATTTCATTCAAAACTGATGAACGTTTATATCGTTTGCATTGAAACGTGAGGATGGTTCTGAACCTTTGAGCAGAACAAACGTTCTTTACTGCTTGGATGAAACGTGAGATCAAACCAGCGAATTTCACATATAATTCATTCAGATTTGCCTTTTTAAAAGCGTTTGTTCACAAAAGAAAAGGCTTGTAACAAAACAAACCTAAGAGGTTAACCTTCAGCTCTCATTGCAAAATGAATCTTTTAGTTTCTTCCCGTTTCGAAACACTTAGAATATTTTAAGGGATTTTTTTTTTGTAGTCTTGAAAGGATTGAATCAATGACGCGTCGCTTTAAGCTCGAATGAAAGTAAATGGATAAGTGTCACAGAAATTGCAGAAAATCCTCAGTGAAGGTTTTTTTTTTTTTCTTATTTTTCTGTGAAGGAAGATGTGACAGACTGAGGTTTCATTCCTCACCGGGCCGAGCCGAGCTGTCAGTGGGTCAGGTGCTCTTCAGATTACACAAGAATGTCTTTATTTTGTATTCAAAAACCATCAGGTCATCAAATGAAAGGATTCAGACAAAAAAAAAAAAAAAGTAAAATGGATTTTCTGAAAGTTCATAAAATAAGACTGTTTCAGTTTAAATGTGCTGAGTCAGCAGTTCTGTCTTTAGCCGACGTGGCGTCGTCGCTGCAGGGAGGATTATCTGCAAGGTAGAAAGGAAAATGATTCGTGTTTTCATTCATATTTGCCACAGTTTTTAGTTTTGTCCTGTAACTGTTTTCCTCCTCCTCCTCCTCACCTCTCCCTTCTTCCTCCTCCACGCTCTCCTGGCTGGTCAGCGAACCCTCGGGGTCCCGAGGCGGGCCCGTCGGACTTCCCGCCCCCTCCCACAGGATGGACGAGGCGTGGTGGCCGGAGCCGAACCTCTGGCGTGGGGGGGTCTTGTGGTCGCCGGCGCTGAAGGACTGGGAGACTCCGGAGCCTCCTCGGGCCAAACCCAGCCCCCAGCCGTGACGGGAGCCCAGCTTCCGGCGGCCCCCGGACCCGGAGCGTGCAGCCGGGGTCCCGGGAGCCGAGGCGTCCGGTTCTGGTTGAGACGCACCTTTCCTCACAGGATTAGGAGAGACGGGAGCACTGAGGGGGTCTGAAATGAGAAATTATGATGAAATTTAGACAAACAACAACAGTTAGGATTATTTTTTTCGTGCCAACGTAGAAGGAGGTCCTAACTGCAGCTCAGGTGGAAGAGATGAACTAAAAGCTGCTTCTGATCATCAGGCAGCCTCACTGCCACTCAGCTGAGGGGAGAGATTAGGCACATTTTAAAGCTGCAGATTTCCTAATTAATGACCTAATGAATGAAACGGGTCAGGGAACAGGACCGGGTCAGGACGGCTGCTACAAACTGCAGCGTGTTTCCAGTCAGCCTCTCTGGCTGGGTTCACCCCGCAGCTAATGTGACCTCCATCCCCCTCCCGCTCCTGAAACGAGCCACATGTGACGTCACGCTCCACACGCTGAGCTTACAGCAGTAAATATGGACGCCATGAGGGTTGATTCTGAAGCCGCGGTCCAATCGGGGCCGACTGTCCATCCGAATGGTGAAAGATAAAAGAAGAAATGTTAACGATGACCTTTTCTTTTTGGAGCAGAGGCACGTGGGGATGAAGGGTCGGATGAAAAGCAAACCAACGTTCACACTGAAAAACATCAGATATGTATCTGATTCAGCACCGCACGCTGAAAAGACCTGGATCGGGTATGAAAAAAAAATGGACTTGTCCCGTTCACACTGCCATGAAGCCTGGAGCTGGGGTGTATTTACCTGCAGGGTTAGGAAGTGGGGTTTTTGTTTGTGCAACATTTGGAAAGAGTCCAGTTTCAAACGGCTCCATTTAAGTAATTAAAGCAGAGCTGAACTTGTGTGACGCCTGAACTTTACTTCCTGTTTCAACATAACCATTGTTTTAAAAACAGCTCTTTTTTTTGTCATACAGTTGCTCAGGTAGAGCTTATAAAACCACTCCAGAACGCCCCGTGCACGCTACCGGCTCTCACACTGCTGAAACCACCACATTTAAAGCATTAAACTCCCAAAATGAAACAACAGCACTTTTTTTTTGTACTTAAGCTACATGCTGAGTGAGAACTATTTTCAATAAATTCAGAGCTCACGGGGTGCAGGGGCTGACTTTCTTTTATCTCGTACAGCGTGGGATTTGAAGCGAGAGTTAAAAGAAAGCCGAAAACTCCAGCCCTTTGTGGGAACACGCCGACGACGGGAGCTAAAGTTTGTTCGAAAAGCGTAAAGGAGGAGAGCAGGATGGAGGATGTGATGCAGATGGGTGAACCAAACAGGGCGGCACCTCATCCAGGTTAAACCTTCGTGGTAAATGTCAATCCAGGCATATTTAATAAGAGAGGGAGGACTTTGTGGGAAATCTCTGTTTTTTCTGTTTCTCTCCCTCGTTGTGTCGAGTCATCCGTCTGCACAGCATTTCTCTCGACAAGAAAGAGAAGCAGAGAGTTTCACTGATCGGGGTTTACGTGGCTAAAAATAAAAAAAAAAAGAAAACGAAAGATTTCGGGGTAGGATCACTGTACTGCGTTGGAGGAAGAAAGAAACACGGTGACCCCCAGAAGCAGGTCTGAGATTTCAGCTCAACTCTTTGTCTCTGAATGCATCAAAAAGGAGGAAACGGAGCCTCACAAATCTCCTCCTTTCAACGCGCGGTTAGCAGCTTGGGCGAGTCGAGGCTTTTTACAAGGAGAGATTTAAAGAGATGAGAGCGGCGTCGGTGCACTTGGTAGTCATGAGCCGATCTGTATGCACGCCTGCAGCCTCGCTTGATTGCGTGAGCGTGCGAGCACCGAGAGCAGTCAGCTGACGTTTGTGCATTTGTCAGCCCGAAAGAAAAAAATAATAATAAGGGTTTGTATGCTGATCTCTGTGTGTGTGTGTGAGCTCACCAGGCTTTGGTGTGTGTGTGTCTGATGTGTATTCGCTGCTGTCGGCCAGGTTTTCCACGCTGCCCGCGGCTACGAAGAGGGCGCGTCCCTCCTTACCCCCTCCCCGGGGTTTGATTAGTTTCTTCATTCTGTCTGCAATCCAGTTAGATTTCCTGTCAGGACACAGGAGACGAGAAACCTTTTTTTAAAAAAAATCAAAATGACTCCAACTGCACAGTAATTCACATCATGTACACAAGCTGGGTTTGTTTTTTTTGTTTTTTTCTCCTAACACTGGTGGGGTGCTGAGTGTCGGGTTTGTTCCTTTGGTTCTGTTCCCGGCCTCACGGGTCAGAACCAATCTGGAAACACGTTCAATCAACGTTATGGTTCTCCCAGCAGAACCGGAACGATGAGCCTCTTCTGTCACGTTTGGCTTTTTAATCAGAGAGGATCAGAAACCAGCAGAGGCTCGGTGCTGAGGCTTTAATGGATGTGGATTAAAAACACAAAATACGGCCAACAGATACCTGCCACTTCTACTGAGCCGTCTGAGCCACTGAAGAATAAAAGGTGTCAGTGGATTATTTTGGGTTTTTATGGGTAATTAATAAAAGAAGGCTCTGATGTCAGTATAAACTTTTAGCAGAAAAGGTAAACATGTACATTAATGAACTCCCTCTGGATGAACGGATGAAACTCTTCAAACACTTCCTCATTAGTAACCAATTTAATTATAAATATTTCTATTTATTTTCATTTTGTGCTTCTAATAGGGACATTTTAATATCCACTACCAAATGTTTGAATTCCCTGAAAGTTTAATGTTTTATTAGCGCCCACAGCTATGAAAGGCGGGCGATCCTGTAATCGGTCCTGTCTGTGTTAGCAAAATATCTCGTGAAGCCCTGAACAGATTTTAATTTAGGTGATCTCTGGAGGTTCGTCTTACAGCTGATTGATATTTGGAATCTAGATGATTCAAGATGGCTGCCACAAAGATGGCTGCACAGATCTTGAGCTAAAACTTGGTGCAGCAGTAGCTTCTTTTTTTTAGTCCCCTTAATTAGATCATCTAAATAATCTAATCTTATCTACAATATATTAATATTACAACTTCTTTAATCTCAGAACCAATTAAAAAAATACAACATTTGAACTTTTCTGACAATTCCAGCCAAGACTAAACTGAATAATTCATTAGTGATAAAGGTGTAGAAATAAAAGAAGAGAGCTGACTGACTGACCTTTCTACAGGATTAAACCATACTTTTACAGTTAGCTGTAAATCCTGGGGGTTTTGTCCACTTCCTGTTTAGAGATTAAGAAAACTAAACATGATTTGTTTTAAGAACACAAAGAAACTAAGATTCTCCCACAGCTCTGAAGGTGAGGATGATGGTTGATCCAGGACTTTTATTTTCTCATTATTAGGATTTTATTAATAACAAAGCTTGAAATGAACCCCGTTTCTGTGTGTATGAAGACCAGCTCCACTCCGGTGTGTGGAGCTGGAGTTTTAGCTGTTTGGTGTCTCGTTTATCAGATCAGATTTGTAGAAATTACTTGGCTTTCCCGGCCGGAGACTGCATGCTGGGCTCGAGGACTCTGTACTGATCCATGATCTTCTCCACCAACTTCTGCTTCTCCCGACGGAGCTCGCTGAGCTTCTCCCTGAGGAAAGACGGTTATTATTATGATCATTATGATTATTATTATTATTGTTATTCTGGTGTTTGAACTGAACTCAGTGGGTTTCAGTGGCTGGCCAAAGAGCTGCATATGAAAACAACTAATTACAACAACAATGAAACAAACTATTAAAAACCACAACAGGACTAAATAAGCCACAGCTAGACAACCTCGACCAACTCAAAAATGACTATAAGTCAGTTTTACAGATACACTTGATTTAATATTTGATTTTCTATCACAAACATATTCACTTATTTTCCATTCCCGCGACACGTTTAGGGTCACACGTACAAATGACAATCGTGGGGAGAGGGACCTCCTTCGGACCTTTACCAGGACTGTTTAATGCCTTGTTTTCTCACATATAACTGGTGAAGCAAGCATCCAGCCTCCCTCCACCCCCGATCGAAGTCTAAACATTTTTTTTTGGTGTTTGAATTAGATTTTTATGCCTTAATGAGGCAGAACACCGTGTGCTCAGTCTTCCTCAAACACCTTGAATCGTAAGGATACAGACCTCGGGGTGTTTTAGCCTCAGATGTCCAGACTTTCACACCTCACCAAATAATTCAGATTAAAAAACAAAGACTGAGCACGGAAAACTACTAAATCTAACAGTTTGTTTACATACAAAACCAGTTCCGCTGAACAAATTATTACTATAAACATAACTGCAATAATTAGGAGCTCCTCAAATAATACATAGTCGTTGCTTTTTCCAGCAAGGAGAAAAGAATGATGGTGTTTATGCCTCCGCTTTGAGTTTGATGACACGAAATAAAAATAAAAATGTCTCATCAGAGCTGCTCGATATTAGTGTCTGTCACCGACGGGAGTTCATCTTTTATCTGTGACACAGTTTCCACAGCAAACACCGTCTCCGACAACAATTTAGGATTATGTGTCGCTGTCACATTAAATCTAATATCAATCTCTCCTTTCGCTTTGTTTTAGCCCCCGAATGACTTGTGGAGGAAATATTTCTGCGGTTAAATACTGCTCGGCAACAAGCCACCTCTTATTTCCCCCGAGCTCCCTACGAGTGTCCCCGACCTGCCGTTCTCCGTCCAACACACCATCACAGACGTCCTAATTGGTGCCGTTCCCCTGCCTTCGGCTCCTCCATCAGCAGATACATCCAAATCTGCCCTTTGCTTCCTTCTATCTGTATCTTTGGATTCTCTCCTGCTTCCTGCTGACGGCCTGACTTTCTGCACATTTGCTCTGCTTTTAATTCTTATACATGTATATAAAGAAGTGATTGACTCCGTTGGTCTGAAAACCGTTTCGGAAGCACGATTAGGTGCTGATCTCATATAGGCAGTGAAATCATTTAAAAGGCTTCCCAGGGTTGTATTTTATTATTTTATTTGTTTCGTTTCATCTGCAACGCAACGCGAGGAAATCCCCGGGTGGAGAAAAGCAACTCTTTCAAGAACAAAAGCTGAAAATTGAAAATAGAAAAAAAAAAAAAAAAGGGTAGAATTTCCAAATTCGGTTCATTAGACGGTAGGAGGGAAAGCAGCTCTGCATGCTCAGTATCAACTCTGAATTAATCTGCGAGGCAGTCATAAGGCCGACTGCTGAGTGCTGCTGGACTGTGAAATTGTCGTCTCGCAGACTCAGACCTTCTTTGTGCACTTTATGAAATCACACTGTTACTTTTCACATATTCTATGAGATTAGCTTCTACAGAACAGCGTTTAGATGCTTTGTTTTAGTATCCAAAAGGCTTTTTTTTTTGGTCTCGTTTTAGTGATTATTCTCAGCTAAACAAATTATCTGTTGCATGTTTGTGTGTGTGTGTTCTTGTATTCCTCATGGTATGGGGACATAAAGCCGTTTACAGTCACGTCATGGGGACTCGTTTCCTTATGGGGACCAAACTCCAGGTCCCCTTAAGGAAAACTGTTTTAAATCAATATTTGAGCTATTTGTGTGTGTGTGTGTGTGCGCACTCACTGGTACTCCCTCTGCTGTGAGTAGTGCTGGTCCCGGCGCTCCAGGCTCTGCTCCAATAAGGCCCGGTTCTCCTTCAGCAGACTCTGGTTCTGCTCTGCTAGGTGTCGGTTCTCCTCCTCCATGTTCCCCTTTAGCTGCGTCAGAAGCTGCACACACAGAAGCCCAAACATTAAGACCTCCAAGGAGCAGATCTTTGACGTCTTTAGGCAGTTCTGATGACATGAATACATTTAAGCCTTGGATAATGTTCTCAATTAACTCTGCAACAATTAGTTTGAAGGTGAAACAAGCTGAAATTATACAAAAATAGACTGAATGAGTTTCAAAATATTGCCATATCGTAAGATACTGAAATGTTAAATTACATTTTTATACTTCATCCTGTTTTACTAATACTAATAACATCTTTAACCTTTTTTTTACCTTTAGGACATTTTCTCTCACCGCCACAAAATGAACAATTAGTCACTGTATTGTTAAAATACCACCTTTTTTTGTTTTGTTGATGGAGGTGTAAAGTAGTCTATTGAACCAAACTGTCAAAACATCAATTGAAAACTTATATTTTAAAAGAAAAGCATTAAAAGCCAGAATTCATATGGTGACAGAGTTTCAAAATGACTTTCCATCCAACGCAAAGGAAAAAAAAAACTAGTTAAAAAAATACAAATTTGAGTAGATGACTGCCTTTTATTATAGCTGAACACACTTTTAAGGGCTTTTAACAAGATGCAGCCAAACATTTACTAAATATCTCTGCTAATTGCCTACATGCATGTCTGTGTCCAATTATTTAGTCCTCTTGCAGTCATTTCTGTCAAACACAGCCCCATCAGTGAGCCCTGCTGCCGTACCAGGTTAATTGCTGGATCACACAGACTCAAAGATGAGTTTTGCTTCATTTTTCCTCCTCACCAAATAATGAGAGCCAAGAAACTAAACTACCATATGTACCTACGATAACACTGTCGGCAGCAGAAAAAGCAACTCAAGTTGACAAAAATTTGATCTGAAAAGAAATAACTCTTATAACATAAAGCAAATAATATTGTAATTTGGGGCAAAGAAATAGCTGCAAGAGGTAAAACGACTTTGAGCTATTAATGTGCCATTTAAAGCAACACTTTGAGATCTTGGGGAATATTAACTTTTTTTACTAAATGTTACGTTAAACCGATAAAACACAAAAAACCACGATGCTACAGCTAGCAGCTAGTTAGCTTAGCTTCAGTAAGAAGTTAGGAGTTCAAATGTTAAAAGTGATTAATTAAAAATTAAAACTATTAAAACATTTTCTTTCAACATAACACCCATAGTTATATCAAATTAAATGTAACCTGTTAAGTTAGCTGTTGAACTTGAACGAGTTAGCAGCTAGTTAGCTTAGCCTCAGTAAAGAGATAGTACAACTAGCCTTGTTACAACAAGGATGAGTAAGAATTAAACACTATAATATTGTTTTTTTTTTATTTTTCAAAGTGATACCAATATTCACATTAAATTAGCCTGTTAAACTATCATTGTTACTTTAAGGTTTTACCCCTACATCACTTGCAGCAGCACTGCCAACAAGATCAATCTAATAGGCTTTGGGACTAAGGGCTTAAGGTAAAGCTAAGCTAGCTGTTTGCCCAAAGGCTTTGTGCTAAGCTAAGCTAACTTGATTCCAGCAAGCCATACATTTTACATATGAAGGGATGTAACTACGTTATTTACTGTAGTTGTGAAAATGTGGTGCAGTCCCCTTAAAAAAAAAAAAAACAGTCTGGTCTGTACATGTTTGATTTTCTGCACCAATTTCGAGCCTTTTTGTGACTAAAACCTGCTCATTTGATTTACCAAATGCCTTTTAGCGGTCCTTTTTACGGCGCCAGGTGACTGAGAAGTGGTTTCATGAGCTGCTGGATCAAGCAGCTGAACAACACATCTGCTAGTTGACTTCTTAAACCTTTTACAGAAAGTCAATTTCCATCTGTTTCATCCTCTGAACATGTGTTTAACATGTTTTTAGTGCTCAGTGCTTTTCTGGCAGTATTATACAGAGGGCTAAAGCTTTTTTAATGGCAGAAATGCCTCTACTCCTTCAGAGCTACTTAGTATTCATTTTCTGTTTGGGAAAAATACATCATTTCTGTATGATATGTCAAGCTGAAAATGGTTTTTATATCACGGATTAGCGATCAGCCAGCCACTGCTTCCCACTTATGATTTTATAGCTTTTTCTTCCTGACTTATCTATATGAAATACCCTCTCAAACCTGCAACAAATTCCCCATTAAATTTATCCAAATTGCCAAATAATGCTTCAGATAATTCTGTTTATTTTGCAGTTGCTTAATGCATCTTAAATCTCGTTTTGCCCTGCCTGCCGCTGGTTATAAAACACCTGCGCGTGTCCTCGGGATGTGGCTGCGGTTCTGTGAGTTCGGCGGTTTGGATCTTGTTACCTGGTACTGACTGGTGAGGCGAGCGTTGCTGAGGTCCAGACTCTGATTGGTTTCCCTCAGGCCGCTGAGCTCCCCCTCCAGTCGAGTCCGCTCCAGCTGGGAGGCGCTCAGCTCTGCCTTCAGCACGGAGCCCTGAGCCAGCAGCTCCGCCTGCGAGGCCAGCCAGTCCTTCTGCTGAGCCTGCAGCCTGCAGCGCCAACACACACACACACACACACACACACACACACCGCACCGTCACTGCGCCGCCTTCAAGAGCTTCAGTCACCGTCTGCTAAGTGCTCTCGAGCCGAAGCTCAAACCGTAATTATCAGAAAATGCTGCAAATCCTCGCAAAACTAGACAACAACTAACAGATAAATCTGACAACATCTTGAGAAGAGAGCGCATTAATGAGTCGCTGAGTGTTTATGAAACGAACGCAATCATCTCTGTTTCTTTTGAAAGGAAGTAAAGATCAGGAATAAATATCTGGGCAATATTTGATTCTTTAAGGAGGATTAAAAAAAGGATTTCAGATCAACATTTCTTTTATGGGAAGTCTGAACGCATCACACTGTTGCTCCCAGAGTTGTGCTTCTGTCCACCTACTGAGCATTCACTCACTTTCAGCTGTTTTACAAACTCAGGAGGGAAACGTTTGATTCTTCAATTCTAATGTTTTTAGCAGTCGGAGCCTCTTTGACGTCTGACTCAGAACAGCTGCTATACAGAGGCTTTTAAAGGTCTCTTTTTAAACTGAAATACCTGCTTTCTGTCACCAGAAATAATCCTGTGAGCGCAGAGAGGGTGAACCAAAACAGTAAAGTTGGAGTTCTTTTTTTTTTTCGTTTTTTAAATAAGTAAATCAAAATAAAGCCAGCCTTGGGTTGATATTAGAGGATCTACAACTTTTAGCCTTTCTGTGTTTTCTTTACATTTTAGCTGCTTGTTCTTTGTACTTCAGGCTACAGTAGGTCGGCTTTAAAACAAAGTTTTTACTTCTTTTTTTATGTCGGTGGGTCTTAATCTGCAAGTTTCCAAAAAATCACAGGAAAGCGCAAAATGTTCCATTCCATAGAGGCTGTCGAATTCCATTTGCAAATATATAATTCCATATTTACTGGATAATTCCAAGTGTGTTTCAGGAGAAAACCCATCCAGCTCCACACAGAGGTGTGCTGGTTCTGGGTTTGATCATTTGGCTTTAATTAGGTTTGGGTTTTTTGAAGCTTGTGTGTTTCAGAACCATGGTACTCTAACCTTTGTGCACCTTCAGCTGATTTGACCACTTTCTTCAAGTTTAAAACCACAATTTAGCACAACTGAAACTCAGAAGTCTGACGCTCTCGGCGCTGCGTCTTCAGGACTCGGAGCATCACAGATTATTTTACAGTTTTTAGGTGCAATAAGAGCACATTTACACGAAACTCAGAGCGAACTGGAGCACGAGGCTGAGAAAAAAAATCTCCAACATTGTGATGAAGCTACTTTTTTTTTTTTTTTTTACTGCGTACAGCGTAATTGGGTCGCTCTGGGTGTGCATATTTACACACCGATTTGTGCATTTATTTTCTTGGCGCGGGAGCACGATTTGGGAGGAAATGAAGCTTTGATTTACTGGCGTCGACGCGCACTTATCGGAGGATTTACGAGAGGCTGGAACTCGCTGCCCTTCCAGCCTCTCGGATGCGGGGTGAGGGGGAAAGCCTCGCTCACCTTCGAGCCGATTCAGCGCCGAAGGAAAATATTTTCCAGAAAAACGCAAAGAAAAAATTCTGGACCCTAAAAGTTTTCGGGTTGTGAAAGGACAGGCTGGTGCAGCCGGACGGGTGGAACCTAATTTCCCAGCTTACTCTCCTGTTTAGCTCCACATCCTGAGGGACAAAACATCACATCTGATTGTTAAACTGCCTGTGGAGGAATGAAAAGGCTGAACTATATGTGAATAAAAAGGGATTAATCACATATAATTAACCATCTGTATGTTCATTTTCAAGAGGAGCTATTACTTGACATAGATCCATTAGGCTATAATGTACATTCATGCACATTTCTATATAAGACTGTATTTCTGGTCTGATGGGTTCGGTTGTCATCCTGGCAGCCTGTCATTAGCAGCCAGTAATCAATTGCACCATCATGATGATAGCTGATTAATTAATTACAGTACACGAGCTTCTTATGATGATGATCATTATCATCATAGACCCATCCACCTCAAGAGGAACTATAATCAGAAGTGCTCATTTTAGGAAGCCTGCTTTAAAACATTGAGCACATCATGCATTCTTTCATGCATGATGGTTTCTGCATTCACAAGTTGTGGTTTTATTTTTATTTTTTTATGTTTTACGGAGCGAAGCCTTTTTATTCCCTTACTCAAGCCAAAGGTCTGCAATCAGGGACCAAAAAGCATCCAGTGTATTATTTAGCACATCTGCATTCGAATGGATTCCTGCGCCGCTCGCCGTGCTTCATATAGAGCCATTACCGCTGCGGCGCCCTGCATTCGAAATGAACACGAGTGGTGTGAAAGAGCTGATGGGATCTCTTGGATGTGACGCTGAAGGAGCTGTCTGGATTAGTTACCGCTCGCCGTCTTCTTTCAGCCTCTCCAGCTCTCGCTCCCTCTCGAGCCGGCCCTGGGCCTCGTCTTCCATCTTCTGCCTCTCCATCTTTAGCTCTCGCTCTCTTTCCTCCAGCTGGGTTTGACTGGCCATGAGCTCCTTGTACCTTGAAGACGCAAACAGAATAATCAGACCAGGCTGGTGGATTTTTTTCCCTTTGTTCTTGTGTATACATGGAGTTTAAAAGAAAGAAAAGTACTATAAGCGATTTGAAAAGAAGGATTTTCGGGGGTTTTTTCTTCTTCAGCTGAACCCCCCTCAGTCTGGGAGCATACCTGGCTTCCAGCTCCCTGTGCTGAGCCTCCAGGCTTCGGTAGTTGCTCCTCAGCTGGGAGTGTTTCTCCAGCAGCTCCTCCAGCTCCACCTCCTGCTGCTGCTGCAGCGCCGTCAGCCGCTCGTGGTCGCGCCTCAGCGCCTCCGTCCGGGCCGCCGACTCCTCGCGCTCCCGCGCCCACACCTTTGACTCGGCCTCCAGGGCGGCGCTCCGGGCCTCGCTCTGGCTGCAGCGGGCCAGCGCTGCTGCATGCTGGGAGCTCAGGGTTGCCTGCTCCACCTGAAAGCGCACGCACCAGGTGTAAGGAGTACAGCGTGGACAAAGTGTTGAAGCTTGTAAGAGAACATCCACACAAAGAGCTGAATTATTTGCGGGGTTTTTCTGCACATATTGACGTTCGGAGTAATCTCTTGGCAGATTTCACTGAACTCGCACAAACAATTGAAATCTCAGTGTCGGAGTCAACACCCACCCCCCGCCGACCATTTGCCTCGAAGCCTCGTGCTTCTGACGGAAGATCGGTCCGTCTTCAACAAGACGTGAGCTCAGATCAAAGCGGGATCTGTTTAACTTTGTGGGTCTCTGAATTAATGATCGTACACGTTTCAATATTTAATGAAGCAGGAGTAAAATCTGTAATTAATGTACAACAGAAAACACTCCTTCTGCCTCCACTGGTCCTTTTATGTAACCACTTGCATGATGAATACTTAAAGCCGCATTTCAGGTCTTTTGATGTGGGCTTCTGTAGAAATAACATCTTACCTGTTGCAGATGGCTCTGTGAGCGTCCTTAGTTTGGAGAAATAATGTTCGATTCTGATCAATTTATAGCATTTTTTGCTAACTTTATTACGCAGACCTTTACACTGCTGTCAGTTTTGTGTGATATAGTTATTTACACAGAAATCTATGGATATTTGCGAGCACAAAAAGCAGTAGCAGCTAGCTGTAGCACTTTTTTGCACAACTAGCAGGAATGTCATAATATTTCTGCTGATAAAACCATGTAATAATTTAATCTGGTTCTCTTAGACCATGTTTTAAGGCACGCAGAACGCCACATTTGGGCTCAGCCCTGCACAGACTAGCCATTAGCTCGTTTGTCCAATCAGAAATAAACTCAATTAAGAGCTACCTACAACAGGTAAGACTGTTCGTAAACCTTTCACAGAACCCCAAAAACTTTCAAATACCCCTCTAAGTGTCAAATTATATCATAAAAATACAAAAATACACAGTGTGCTTTGATGTCAGCATCCGCTCACCTGTAGCTGAGTGTTGAGAGTTTGGAGTTTAGTGCAGGAGTCCTGCAAGCTGAGGGAGTGCCGGCGCAGAGCCTCCAGCTGCTCCTTGAGGTGCTCGCACGTCTCCTGGGACTGAGACAAGCGCATCTGCAAAGCCTCGTGTCCTGCCACCGCCACGGCTCTCTGGGGGGGACAGGATAAAGACGTTCTTGAGGTTTAACGGAGACAGAAACACACACCGAGCTGTGGAAGACGGCAGCTGCTGCCTCTGCCACGAAACTCTAAAAACATCCGCGTCGTTTAAATTAGGACCAAATCAGCTCCTGACCTTTGAAATTACTCTCAATCACGTAGGACTTTGAAATGTACGCGACCTTTATACGAAGCTAAAAGTAGCGCCTTTGCGACTGTAAATGCCTCAAATATTTTTTCAGACTTCAGTAAATGAACTCTTACAAAAATACTCTGATTACTGGCGCAGGCACTGGTTGATTAGCCGATGCGGGAGTTAAAGCAGAAACGAGCAGATTACGTTCAGAAGCAGCGCAGAAGATAGAAGAACTGGTGTGTAAAACTAAATAAAACTCAAGCTCCCGCCACGCAGAGGGATTTTATTTTTTGCGTGCGCTGGCAGGGCGGCAACACGTGTGAGACGTCAGGAGAGTTATTTTAACCTCACATTTTTTCAAGTTTGACACCAGCACAACGCTGACTCAGGCAAACGCTGATTATTTCTATTTTTGTCCGCAGCGCTTTATGAATATTATTATTTTTCCTGCTTATTCACAATATATTAATGTCACAATGTGCTTTGCTTAAAAAAAAAGGGAGATTATTCTGGTGTTTTAAAACTAATTGATGCCTCCAGAGATGGGCTGTGAGACTACAACCAGTGGGTTTGCAGCTTTGAATAACGCCGTCATTTTAAAGATGTTTACCTTCCCCAAAAAATCAGAAATCAACCAAGACTGACCAACAACCAGGAGAGTAAAACTAAATAAAACACACACTGAGAGGCTTTTCTTCTTATTAAATTAACTAACCAGGGATGTTTTCATGGGGTTTGCGTTTCTTTATGGAAAAAACAAACAATTAGATTTTATTAAATGATGGCATGAGGCTTTTTGTATTTGCTTTAAATCCCAGAAATCCTGAACATCTTCTGCAACGTTAGGCTCCTCCAGCAGGGAGATGGATGCTTGGAGTTAGAAAAGCTGAATTGTTCCTCGTTAAACTTTACTTACAGCTCAGAAATGACAAGAAACTGTTGACGTTAAACTAAAGTTTCTGGAAGGAATGCATATCACCCGCCAACTTGCAAGGCGAAGTTTCAAGCAAAGATCTTATACGAGCTGTTAGCACTCAGGCTATGTGAGGGGGATGACTCTCAGCTACTACCAGACCAGATTTTAACTCAGTATCTGTAAAACTGACGACTTGTTGCCCTTTTTGTGTTTATCAAAGTGGCTGTGGTGCCCATCTTGATTCAAGTTGACTCCAAAAAGTTAATCAGTTGTAGATCTACACCCGATGTTTACTTTCTGAGAGTTTCGTTAAAATCTGCCCAGTGGTTCATGAGATATTTTGCTAACAGACAAACAGGGCCGACTCCGACAGAGTCAGAATTTTGAACAAAGCTCTTATACGATCTTTGAGTGCTTGGAGCACGTGTCGAAGACGACCTCTGGCTTCTACCACACCAAACTTTACCTCAATATCTCTAGAAGTCCACCAGTTACAGACATTTTTGTGTCTGCTGAGGTCAGATAGCTGTGGCGGCCATCTTGAATCAGGTTGACTCTAACTTTAAATCAGCTGTAGAGCTGCCTGTAATGTTTACTCTCTGGAAGATCCGTTAAAATCCGTCCGATGGTTCAGGAGATATTTTGCAAACAGACAGACGGAGGAAAAACACACACACCGACCGTTACATTATCGCCCACATTTATGTGGCCGTTAAAGGCTTCAGCTGGAAATAAACAGTTTGAGGCCCATTAAGTTTCAATCTAATCCCAGTAAACTCAAATCTACAGCATCATGTGTAGTTTTGACCCTCGGTGGGTTTGGCTGCAGCAGGACTTAAAGCCTGAAGCTGTTTGTGTCGCTTCAGCCGCCCCAACGTCACACTTCGGCAGCGCCGACGCAAACGGGCCGAGAGGCGCGCTGGATGGGGTCCGTGACCTCGGCGATGATGTGGCGGGAGGCCGGCGGCAGAGATAAGGACGGCGAACGGCAGCCGAGGTGACATTTGAGAAGCGACGAGGAGATAAAACAGGAGTTCCGGAAATAAAACCTCCACACTCGGGGGAAGTGGCCTCGTGTGAGCCGATCCCCGGAGCAACAGTTTCCACACACACACACACACACACACACCTCCTTCTCCAGCTCCATCACCCTCTCACTCAGCTCCCTCTCCGGCTCTCCATGGGTGGAACGGCGGGGGGCGGCGCAGGGGCCTCCGTCTTCTCCGGCGTCTGGACTTTCATCCGGACGTGGCGATTCCGAACTCTGGCTGAGGAGAGATTCGCTGGTTTTGAGCCTCAGCGAGAGCGCCTCCGCCTTCACCTGCCACTGCCTCAGCGAATCCGTCGCCGCCTTCAGCTCGTCTCCGGACCTCTGCAGTTTCCGGTTCAGACGCTCGACTTCGGCGGCCAGTTTCTGAGAGCGCGCCTGCTCGCCGGATAGATCCTGGGGAATAACGGGGGAAACACGTTTAAAGAATAAAAGCCTGGGGAAAAAAAGCGAAACACAGTGACTCAAAAATAAAAAAAAAACTATTTGAACTCCTCTTTTCATCTGCCTTCCTTTTTGGGGATAATTAGCTTCTGCTCGGCCCGTTCACCGTAGCAGACTTTCCGCTAACTCACCTGAGCCTCCATCGTTTCCTCGACTCAAATATTTACAACTTCTACAAAGAAGAAAAAGGGTCTTTTTTTTTTCTTTCATTCTCACAGCTGCGCTCCGCTCGGCCCAGAACAGAGAACTGAAGATCCAAAGCAGGCTGCTGGCTTACTTAGCAAGAAAACTTTTAATTGGCTTGATTACAATTACAAATTCGCCAAAATCTGGCCGCATCAAACTGGGTTTTAACTGGCTTAAAATGAATATATGGGACTGGATCTGAACTGGAATTGTTTCTTTCCTTCGTGAGCTGCTCCGAGATGACTCCTGTCGCACATTTACACGATACAAACAAAACAGAGCCGAGTTATTTTCGCTCCATTACCACTAGATTAGTCATTTAAATCGGCTTCAATAAGAACTAAAAGCATCGTGCCAGGGCTGACACAGAAAGGAGAGGCACAGATAGGCGTTCCGACGCACAAATATCCCTCTGCCTTTCTGACAATGCCACGGCGACGCCTGCAGCAACACTTCGGGCGCCTTTTAAAAAATAACCTGCTTATCAAATATTCATGATTCTCTGGCAAGCTGGAAAAATGAAGCGAAGGGCCTGGATTGTACGAGGCGCTCGGTAAATACTCATCAGCGTTAAAACAAGGACTCAAACATCTGTTGGTTTCCTGTAGAAAGAAGCCCTCAGCTCATCCTTTGGACATCCTGTTGTTGTCTGCTGCACTTTGGGGTAAGGTTTGTTCACATAAAGTATATAAATATGAAAAATAACACAATGCATTCATATCATAAGAACAAATCTGACTTAAATCTCTTTCTTTTTTTGGTTAAGAAGCTGGATTTGGGTGATTTTTACCCTCCAGTCCTTTCCTGCGGCAGTATTTAATGTTAGACACTGTCTCACACACACACACACACACACACACCTATTTATACACACACCTGAGAGAGTGAGCTAATCTTGGCCTGAGCCTCTGCACACTGCTCCTGCAGCTGCTGCTTAACCTCCTCCATGCTGCTTAATCGAGTGCCGAGCTGCTTCTCCAGGTCCTGCAGCCGAGTGCACAGCTCCTTCGACTCAGAAAGCTGCTGACACACACGCCTACACACAGACACACACACACCGGCAGGAGCAGAAACACGGGTCAGGCAAAGGTTGATTGAAGGTAGACTTGACATTACAGATAAATTCACGGCACAAGCAGGAGTTTCTCTCTGACGCCTTGTAAAGTTAATTGCGTGATCAAGGTTAAATGGTAGAGCAGCAGTGTGTGTGTGTGTGTGTACCTGTGCTCAGCATCCAGAGCGCAGGCCCTCTGGTTACTGTGCTCCAGGGCCAAGTTGGTGCTCTCCAGCTGCTGCCGGAGCCGCGCCGCCTCCCTCTCCCTCTGCCGCCCCTCCTTGCGCTGGCCGTCCAGCTCCGCCTGGCAGCTCTCCTTCTCCTGCTCCAGCCGCGACGCCTCCAGCAGTGCCTGGTCCCGCGCTCGGACCAGAGCCCCGGACTCCAGGGCGCCCTCGCGGAGCTCGGCCTCCAGCTGCTCCTCCCGCCGGCGGGACGTCTCCAGGCTGCGGCCCTGACGCTCCAGCTCCGCCTTCAGGCTCTGGATGGCGAGCTCCAACTGGTCGCTCTGGCAGAGGAGGAGAGAGCTGCTTTTATGGAATCATTTTAAAACAGCTATAAGCACGTTTCTTCAGGACGTCAGCTTCCATTAATGACAAATAAATAAAAAAAGGAAAGTCGTGTTTCTAGTAAAGACAGAACACTGATAGAGAATCATCAGCTCATACATATATACATTAAGAAACAACTTTAATGAACAAAAATATATTAAAAAAAAGGCTCATAATGAAGCTTTTACCTTATTATATATTTGAGCTGTTTTATTTTAATAAAGTTGGGATTAATTAATTATTAATTTTTATTGGTAAAAATTATTTTTTGATGTTTTGGTATTTTAATGAGTCGGATGTGTTTGAATTCATCAGATAAATTTAGTACAACAAGAATAAATGTTGTTGGAAGAGGGGTTAATAAATGTTCGGATGCAGCACAAAAAAGACGGAATTCCCTTTTTTTCTGGAACGAATCAGGAAGGAAAACCTCGACAGCGATGACATTCACAAACCTCCTTTATGATTTCCCTTTAATGCTGACTAAGAAGTGCTCTTTTCCTTAACTGGCCATTTTTTCCCCACGTTTTAAACATTTACTGCAGATAACTCGTTAAACGGCGTTTCTCCTCCTAAGGACACGATGGGATTTTTTAAAATTAAAACTCAATTTAAGGAAATCCACTTAAAAACCTTAACTAGAGCTCTTTTACAAGTAAATTAGTTTCTCAATTTATACATAAATGTAAAATAATAATGCAATAATATGTTAAACAGAAACTTTTCTCCTGATGAAAACTATAAAACAATTAGCTTCCAAAAATATGGGAAGAAATATGGTTGTTAAATGAAACTCCTTCGTAGTTTTTTTGTATACTTTGCACCTTTACAGTCATCCTTGAAGCACATATTTGCCACAGACGTGTGTATATAAAGGTTTTAAACCTCTAATTTGCTTAAATTTTCCTCCCAAGAAGCCGGACTTTCCTGTTATCTTTAAATAGTCCTGATTGATAATTCTTCCAAGTTTTCTGACAATTGTACAGTTTTTCGTTGGACTTTGGCCACTTCTTCACTCGTTTTCTGACGGCAGATTCTGCTTCAAAACTAAAAAAAAAACTGGGACAAGCAGAAGACAAAACAATAACTAGAGCAGATGAAGAGTAAAGACCTGACACAGGACCTCAGAGATGCATCATCCTTCATCTGATCACCTGCTGCTCCAACCTTTCAGCTAACAGCTCTTTGAGAATCACCTTCTTGCTGCTAAAATACTGTTTTACGTGTCAAACTGTGTTAGCTTTGGCATTTTTCAGACTTTCGGCTGCAGAAATGGGGCTGAGTAGTGTCTTTGTGACAGGCTGCCTGTAACAAAGTGCCAACAGATCCAGTCTGAACTCAGTTAAGTGCGTGTGTGTCGACACAGCGCTCGTTTAGGAGCCTTTTTGTGTCTGATTGCTTCATAGATCATTTATCAGTTAAGTGGCTTAATAAACAAACAAATCCCTCCAGAAACCGTCATGTACGGGACTGAAAACGGGAGGAGACTCTGAAACGACCTTCAGAAAGCCTGAAGGAGCAGATTACAGGACAGTCTGGCTGCCAGGAATAAGGGACGGCCCGGGACGTTCGTGTCGTTCTGCGCTCCCCCCTCACCTTGCGCTGGGCGGCTCGCAGGCCGTCCAGGGCGCCGCGCAGCCCGTCTCGTTCTCTCTCCAGGGCAGCTCGCTCCCCCTCCAGGGTGGCGATGACGGTGGTCTGCATCCGGTGGAGCTCGGCTTGGCTCCGCAGGCGGCACAGCTCCTCCTCCGCGACCAGCGCCTCGGACTGCAGGACCTGGAGGAAGAGCAGCAGGAAGAGCGCTGAGCTTTTTACAGACACTGAAGGCCACACGGGACCAGGAAGCATCTTCATTTCTAACTCCCAGTTTGATGAGAGCAAATTTAAACAACCATGAAAGTAAATATTCTTATGCTTTGTTAGTTTTACACCTTTTTGTGTCGTTCCTCTCAGTTCTCTTTAAATCTTCAGCTCAGGTTGTTCATCACGAACCTCAGGATATTACCTCTCTGCTGTTCCAGTCCCAATGATCTCCTCCTCTCCTCCATCCTTTCCTTCTGTTTCCTCTCCTCCATCCTTTCCTTCTGTTTCCTCTCCTCCATCCATTCCTTCGGTTTCCTCCATCCTTTCCTTCTCTTTCCTCCATCCTTTCCCTCTGTTTCCTCTCCTCCATCCTTTCCTTCTGTTTCCTCACCCCTGGGATGTGGCTCGATCTGAGTTTCTTTGCCTCATATTTTTAAATAATTTCTGTATTTCTCTCTTAAACTCTGTCCGACCTTAGCCGTGTTCATTAAACTCTGGATGACTAATTCACCTTCTTCTCTCTGGCGTACAGCATGTAGCGCTGCCACCTCTGGCCCGTTTCAAACAGGAGGTCCAGTCGTGACCCCCTCCCCTCCTCCAATTAACTCCGGTTTAGTTATCGGTGTGAAACAAAAATCTGCTCCTTAAAAAGCGCAATAAGCGAGCGGACTTACACAACACGAAGAGGCCCGGCAGCCTGGTGAGACTTCGCGCTTCGAGCTGAACATTCGACTGAAATCAACGAATAATCACAAGGTTCACCGGGGCCGAGAGGAAAGGCGTCGCTTTTTTTTGCCGCCTTACAGGTCAGGTAAGGATGTTGGAATAAGTTCAGGGACCAAGTGAAGTGATTACAAGTCTGAGTAACTTTTCATCTTAATTCCTGTTATTGTAGCAGAAAAAAATCCATAAAACGCTGGAGCTCCACTGAGCCCGGCTAAGTGACAACCGCACAATGACGGGGCTGACTGAATTAAACCAGACATATGAAAGCATAAGTCTGCCGCTTCCTCCCCCCTCCTCTTCCTCCCCCCTCCTCTTCCTCCCCCCTCCTCGTCCTCCCCCCTTCCTCACCGACTCCAACTCTCCACGCTGCCTGATATTGATTTCCTCATCTTCGTTGCTTGAAGTCTGACTCCGCGGAGCTGGCAGGGATCTCCTTCAGTTCCCGTCTCTCAGAGCTCCACTTACACATCACTCGATGCCATGAAATGCACCGTCCACGTCGTGCGTAAGTCTTAATGCCTGTACGGTCTAAACGTGAAACCTTGTACATAATTATATCTATATTTATATCTATAACTGTGCATAGTTACTTAAATAAACAGCACAGGTTGAAAGGATAAAGCAGATCTTTTAAAGCAGGAAGGTTCTGAACAATGGGAGTCTGACAGCAATGTAAAGGTTTTATAAAATGCATGGAAATATTTAAAATATTCACTCAGACTTGCCGTAGCTTCTAACTTCAGTCAGAAATGAGGCTATTCCTCCCAAACTGAGGTCGTTCAGAGAGCTTTCTACAGCAGGTAAGATAAGAACTGGTCGTAACCTTTCCACAGAACTTCATTTCAAAAGATCTGAACTACAGCTTTAATGTCTGGGACCTCCTGCAGGACAGGAAATGGAGCAGCAGTAATGATGAATTCTGATCAGGCCGACGCTCACGTGAGGCACGTCCCAAAACCAAATAAAACCTCTCAAATCAACTTGAAATGTTAATAAGTTCACCCGTGGCCTCGAAAAGATACTGAAAGCTTTGAAGCAGATGGAGCATCTTGTCTGTTCTGAGGCTAAAATACGTCTTTATTTACTCTGATACGAGTCAGACAACTTTAGGAAATTATAAGAAACTAGATAAATTACATTTTCTGTGGAAAAAAAGTGTTGAAGGAGCTAAAACTGAGCTGTTAAAGCTGAAAGAAGCAGAAAACAGTAGCTAAGAGCTAAAATTAGCAAAAGTGTAGCTAAGATTAGCAACTACAACTAAAATAAACAAAAATGCTCGGATTAGCAAACCTGTAGCTTTAAACTAAAAGTAGCAGAACGACAGCTAAAAGCTAAAAGCAGAATAAAAGGATAAAAACAGAGCAAGGTGCGCTGAAGCAGATTTCTAAAAGAAGAGATCTTTATGTATTTCTATGGGGAAAATACTTGAAAAGTATTAAAGTAATAAAAAAACAAAAGTCTGAGCATCCATCTCCTGAACGAGCTGAATGTTCTGATCTATGAATGGCTGAAATATCAGGGTGTGTATAAGCAGAAGTAGTTAGATTGTAAAAAACATACAGGAAAATAAAAGCAGCCCAACATCAGTGTGATGCTGAATCTACAGTCAGCATCAGTCACTTGATGCCGTTAATGTTGTTGTTGTTAAGTTCTCATCTGCCATAAAAAGATAATATTAACTGTTTTTTCCCCATGTAATATTGTTTGGAGCAGCATCTGACTGGACAGATGTTTTGTTTTTATTCCAACTTTTTGGACATCAAATAAAAGTTGAAAGTTGAACGTGTCTGTCTGCTTCTCCGTACGTACCTCCACCTGCCTGCGGGCCTCCACCAGACTCTCCGCAGCCTTCCTCAGCCGCTGCAGCTCGGCCTCCAGCAGCACCAGCTTCTGTTCGGCCTCCCACGTCCTCCTGCTCTGCTCCCCCAGCTTGGAGCGCAGATCCCGGGCCAGCTCGGCCTGCCGCTCTGCCTCCTCCTGGGCCTCCTGGAGCCGGGCTGTCAGAAGCAGGGCGTCGGGCACAGACGGGGGACTCGCGGCCATGTTCGCGGTGTCCGGGCGATCCTCCGGGGGAGGTCTGAGGTGCTCGGAACTGGGCAACAACGCAGCATTTTGTTGGCTTTCTTTCCCCCGCTTGTCCGCTTCTTTCTGTCCTCCCTCCGCCTCGCCTCTCCTCCTGACCTCCAGCTCCTCGTCGCAGAGTTCGCCTCCCCCTCCTCGGACACGCAGGCCCTCCTCGCCCACTCCGGCCTCTCGCTGCGACCCCATTATTTCTCCTCTCTTCTCCCTCCCCACCGCCATCCTCACCCTTCCCTCGCCCTCTCCTCTGAGCGGTCCCGAGCCCCGAACTCCTCTCCCCACCTCCTCCTCCTCCTCCTTCCTCTCGTCTTCCAGGCGCTGAAGTTTCCCCAGCAGCTCCTCCAGGCGCTGCTTCAGAGTGCCGTTTTCATTCTTCAAGTTTTCGAACTGAAAAGGCGGAAAGGGAGAGAAAGTTTTAAAATATTTTAAAATCCTGCAGGTGAGGCAGCAAACTGAGCTGAAAGCCACTTCAATGAATATGATTTCAAAGCCTAAACTCATATTAAACATGGTATTTATTTTAATTATACTATCTGACATGCGTGGCTGCAGCTAAAGGTTATTCTGTGTTTCCGTGAAGTCACCTCTGGGCGCCGGCAGCACAATAGACGTCAAATGAAGCAATCAAGATGTGATTGAAGCGCATTTAATGGATCAATAGATGAAATTCCTAAACTGATAAGTCTGTATTTTCTTTATAAAACCACTTGAATTAAAGCTGAACGTCTTCACTTCAATCACTCCTGATTGCTTTAATTTAAAACTTACTGCGAACCGAGGCGAAAACATGGAAATCGTGTCGCCGCTCGAACACTTATTACTCACTTGAGAGTAAAAGATAGTTATTATTTATCGTATAACATGTTTGCGTTCGGCCAGGTTTTGACGCACGTTTGCGAGCAGAACCTCAGAACTTTCTCCTGACTTTTCACGAGCGGCCGATGTTACGTCGAAGGTTTTTAAAGTGCGTATTGAGCCCGTCTGAAGGTGAACTTTAGCTCATGATTTACTGTTCGTGAAGTCAAAATTAGGCAACTATTTTTATCTCCTGCTGCAGAAAAGGACAATTATGTTTTTGACCGTATCTGTGTTTGAATTGTTAGCAAAATATGTCATAAACCACTAAATGGGTTTCAAAGAAACTCCTTTAATGTGTCTTTACAACTGATTACCTTTAAGCAGGGGTCTCTGATCCTGGTCCTCAGGGCCACCATCCTGCATGTTTTACTTGTTTCTCTGCTCCAACACACCTGATTCAGAGGTTAAATCACCTCTTCATGTTCTGTTAATCACCCATTGATTCAAATCAGGTGTGTTGGAGCAGAGAAACAAGGAAAACATGCAGGATAGTGACCCCTGGAGGACCAGTATTGGAGACCCCTGCCTTTAGGGGTCAACCCAATTCAAGATGGCCACCACAGCTTGACAGAAATGGTTACAACGCAGTCAGTTTCGCAGATATGGAGCTAAGATTTGGTGTGTGTATGTCACAGGGACGTCTGATCTCAGGCACACAGTAACTTCAGTCCGTCTCACCTCCCTGAGTGTGTCCTGATGCTGCAGCTCCAGGCAGGCCAGCTCATCCTTCACATCTGGAATGTCAGCCTGCAGCGGGCGAACAGACGGGAAACATGTCGGTGAGCCCCGTTTTCATCCAAACCTGCCTCAGACCTGGTATCTACATCTAAAACATTTGACCTTTACGGCATTGTTTCTTTTATATTAAAGTTTAAAATTCATTTAACAAGGGGACAACAAATTATTATCATTATGGCAAATTTTACTTCTAACATCTCAGCAGCCAAGCTCCATCTTATATTAAACATCTTATTGTTCCATGTTTTCCTAACAGAGCACTTTGCTCTCAGACTGCAGGCTTACTCGTGGTTCCTAAAGTTTCTAAAATGGGAGGCAGAGCTTTCAGTTCTCAGGCTCCTCTCTTTTGGAACAAACTTCCCGTTTCTGTCTGTGAGGCTGACACTCTGTCTACTTTAAAGACTTTCCTTTTTGATAAATCCTACAGTTCGGGTTGGCTTGGGTTTCCTGAACTGTCCCCTAGTTGTGCTGCTATAGGCTGAGACTGCTGGAGAACAAATTGACCACATTTTCTCACTCTGCTGCTGTCTTTACTCACTCTACTGTAATTATTTAATCAGTAACATTCATAGAAAACACCGTTTATTCAGACATTCTGTGTTTGCCTGCGTCTCTTTCCTGTCCTCTCAAACCGCAGCTGATGGAGGCAGATGGTCGCCCATCCTGAGCCTGGTTCTGGTTCTGCTGGAGGTTTCTTCCAGCTAAAAGGAAGTGGTTTCTTTCTTTGACACAATCTGTTAGCTTCCTTATATGGATCGCTTTAACTAATTGGCTCTTTATACTGTATGTTTGTGTTTTTGTACAATGCCCTGAGACGACTTTAGTTTTGTTGTGAACGAACTGAATTGAACTGCGGATCATTTCTAAGAGTCGTGACCTTCAGCCTCTGAACCCTGACCTCCTGCTGGGCCTGCAGCTCCTCCAGCCTCCTCCTCAGCTCGGCGTTCTCCTGTTCTGCTCCCAGCAGCCTCAGCGTCGACGCCTCGCCCACCTCCACGCTCAGAGGCTTCTGATCTGAGGAGGAAAAATCCAGCAAAACACAGAATAAAAGAAAAAGGAGTCATCTGTGAAAAGACGCAGTGATTTTTTTCTTTAGAATAAAAAGCCACAAAGAGGCAGGTGCTCTGACCAATCAGGTCGCCGAGCTCCTCGTCAGAATCCAGCTCTGATTGGAGGAAGCGCCGGTGGATTGGAAGCATCGGCACGGGATGGCTTCCCTTGGATGTTCTTCTGTGCCTCAGGTCCGCCTCCAGGCTCATGTTCATCTCCAGCAGCTCATCAACCCGCTGCCTCTCGGTGTCCCGCTCCTACACGTGGAGACGCTCACATTAAACAACACAGTCATTACAAGAGGAAGGTGCTTCCTGCACGGGGAGCTGCCACGAGCTGCTGCTCGTAAAACAAGAAGCTCAGCCTGCATCTGCAGAGAAGAACGTGTGGATGAATGCCTCTGTGTGTGACACAAAAACTTACAACTAGAAAGAGAAAAACTAGACTTTACAGATAAGGTGGTTTGTAAGTACTGAGCGCTAAAGAAACTAAAGAAACTGAACCTGAGCTGTAAGCTAAAAGTAGCAACAAACAGAACACGATCTAAAAAGCTGAAAGTAGAAAATAGGTAGTTAAAAGTAGTGCAAAATTGCTTTAAAGCAGCAAAATATTAGCTAAAAGCTAGAAAGGAGAATGTGGGGGAAATGCTACTTTTAGCTAGCATTAAAATTGGCCAAAAAAAAGCCAAAAGTTGCAAAACACTGTCTAAAAAGCAGCAAAATGCTTGCTAAAAGCTACAAAGTAGCAAATGCTAGCTAACAGGGAAAAGTAGCAAAAGGATAGCTGATTGCTAAAAGACGCAAAAGGCTAAAAAAAACAACTAATCTGCTGACGGAGCTTTGATGTCAGCATTCTGCATCTTAGCTCCACCCACCGCCTCCACGTCCATGATTCGTTGACGCAGCAGCAGATTGTCCTTCTCCAGCTCCCGTAGCGAGGAGCAGCGGGCCCGCGCGTCGGCCAGCTGTTCTTCCAGCAGGGTTTTGGTTTCCTGCAGCGCCGCGCACAGCTGCTGCTGCTCCTGCAGGGGGCGCCCAACACAGGAGACAGAGACTCTCAGAACCGGGACAAGTCGTCCTCTGATCGAGGGAAATTCAAACAGTTCAGGACGAGTGGAAACCGTCTTCACCGAGACTGTTCATCTGTTCCATGAGCGACACAAATGAGTTTATCCACATCACCAGCTGTCCCACAACGTTATTCTACCTTCACAGCGTACCTGTGGCTACCACTCAGTCAATTTTACAGATATTCGGGTCAAATTTGGTGTGGTAGTAGCTGAGAGTCATCCCCAGCACATACTGAAAGTGCTAACAGATCACATAGGATCTATGCTTTAAACCAGGGGTGTCAAACTCCAGGCCTCGAGGGCCACTGTCCTGAAAGTTTTACTTGTTTCCTGCTCCAACACACCTGATTCAAACGGTTTAATCACCTCCTCACCAAATCAACAAGTTCTCCAGCAGCACGTCCACAAGTCCGTCATTTAAATCAGGCGTTTTAAAGCAAGAACACGTCTAAAACGTGCAGGAGAGCGACCCCCGAGGAACAGAGTTTCACACTTGTGCTCTAAACTTTGGTGTTCGAGGTGGCATCTCCTTCGAGAAATGCTACTTTCGTTCTGTGAATGAGGTTGAATTCATTTAAGTTTGCAGGTGTAAAAAATGTGCACACTTTGTGGCAAAGCTGCTGCAATAAGCAACTTATTCAGCCTCTCTTATTACAGATAAAACAGTTTTCAAACCCAGGCTGTCAGAGCTAATGTTTCTGATTCTTTATCTGCTCGAGTTTTAGTCCCTATCAGCTTTTATTTAGTTATATCCTAACTCTGTGCAGACAATGTGAAGAGGAAAGGAGAAAAACTGCACTCCTATATTGGAAAAAAAATAAATTGGCCTCATGCATACAGTCAACTACGGCTGTATGCACTACCCATTACCACAGTTGACAAGAATTGGTCGTTTGTGGTCATTAATAAAACGCAAGAGGGAGAAAAAGCTGTTCCCGCGAGCTACTCTGAGCTGCAGCAGCGGGAGGAGCGAAGGCGTCGAACGAGCCCGAGAAGGTGAGCGCGAGGACACCGGGAGACGTTTTACAGGGACGTGAGCACATTTTCTGCCTCAGAACATTTTCCGCTGCTTCTGAATAAATTTCGTTCGGCTGTAAAAGTTCCAGTAGCTGAAGGCTCCTCGTCAGCCAAGCAGCTCCGAGCCGTAAATCCAGGTGACATCACAACGCGATCCCGTTCTGCGGCTGCGCTCACCGTGGGGAAAACGCTCAGGGCTGTGAGGAGGAATAACACGCCGTTTAGGATCGAGCGGCGCTTTCGTTTTAATAAATAATCACTGAGGTACGAGCTTTGTGACCTGACCTTCAAGCTTTGATTTTCTTGTGCTTTGTGAAGTTTTTGTTCTTGACGGTATTCAAACGGCTAATTTTGTGCCGGGTGGGAGATTTTTACACGTAAACAATGACGATGGAATGTCTTTTCTGGCGTGGATGCGACTGAGCAGCTTGGCGCGAGCGGATCTTCACTTGTCGAGCAGTGTGTGTGTGTGTGTGTGTGCGCGCGTACCTTCAGCTGAGTGCGCGTGAGCTCCAGGCTCCGCAGTCTGTGTTTGCAGCTCTGGAGCTCCGTCTGGAGCTGCTCGGCCCGCGCAGCTCGCTCCCGAGCGCAGTCCAGCTCGTCCCGCAGCGCCCGCATGCCCCTCACCTCGCCCTGCAGAGCTCGGTTCTGGAGCCGCAAACACACAGGATTATAAAACAAACGCTGTGAAAGTGCAGGAAAACGCTGTTTCATCGGAAGATTTACTCAATCGAGTGTTTCTCGGGTGTTTTCGTGTCTTCAAGTCATTTAAATGAAATCACTCCAACATGCATCCGAAACTAAAACCCTCAGTGTTTGGGTTTTTTCTATTCCCTGTACAGATATTTAGCTGTTCTACAATAAAAAAAAAAAAAAAAAATGATGAAACTAAGCAGGGATCTTTGGTGTGAGAGCATGAAAACGTTACGCTGATCCAAAACAACTTTAATCACAAATTAAATTAAAGAAAATTAGACTTCTTTCAGATTCTGGGTGGTGTTTTTTGTTTTTTTTTATTCCTGAACACATTTCTCTTCTCATCCAAGGAGCTCTCTCAATTTTCCCCAATTACCCGATTCAGAAAGCTCCTTGGATGGAAACCAAAATGTCTTCGAGATTAAAACTAGTCCAGCTGCCTTCGACTGGGATGGCTGTGCTGCACGTCTGAAAATCCACACATTAGAACCAATTATACAGGAAGTGAAAAGAACAGCTAAAACGCAATAAAATGCCGTTTTCTGTGTACTATGCTAATATGCAGCACCCCCTGAACATATTAAAGCCCTGTTTTTCCCCTCCAGTAAGACTGTTTAAGTGATGACGCTGCAGAAACTCAAGAGCATCTCGAGTCCAGACGAGCCCAGCTCAGGGTGAAATTGTGCTGCTGCAGGACTCGTGACTCGTGTGAACTGTGCCGGGTTTCAGACATGCAGCACTCGCTTCAGTTCTCCTTTTAGGCAAAGGGCGGGGCGGGGCTTTACTGAAGAAATAACGTAGCGGGGCTGACACAAGCAGGGTTGTTGCACAGGAAGTGCGCTCGTCACACAGAAGCTCGACCGAAACGTTCGCAGCTGATGAAACGTTCGCAGCTGATGAAACGTCCGCGGCGATCGGACCTTCTTACCGTTTCCGCCCTGACGCTCCTCCGGTTTGCAACTTGAGAGATGTGGTTTGTGTGGGTTCGAGGACGGGGAAAGCTTCGGAACTGGCTTGCAAACTTCCCAAACCACCTTTCAAGAATCACCTATGAGCTGCATCTCACAGGGCTGCGCCTGTTGGAAACCACTGGGCGACTCAAACTGCAACCCTTCCACTGCAGCCTCACTGAATTCTGAGTGTTCGCAAAAATAAAGCCGCAGCGCTCCGGAGAGGGGGTTCCAGACGCCCACGACACACTTCAGGTGGGTGCGAGGCAGGCGGGGACTATTTTGAGAGGAAATTTCAAAACCCAAGCGGCTCACAGAAGACATTTCAGAACCCCAGGGAGATTCTGGACGCTCCCTCATGAATGTCGTTTGCCAGCGAGCCGCAGCCCAGAGAGACGCCGCCTAAAACCACTACCTCAAAGTTAACATGAACCAACGTTTCCTGTCAGACGCCACAAAATACCACCCAGAGGTGGGTGCAAAACAAGGCTGGTGGTTTCTAATCTGGTTATTGATCAGGTGTGTATAAACCTGCCTCGGTTTTCCTATTTTTACTTTTTTTGGATTAGCTGGTTAGCTGTTAATTTCTCCTGGGAGAGATGTTTCCCCAACTCTTTTAATCACTTGGCTGTAAAGAGCAAAGTCTCGCTGCTAAGAGGGACCCACTTGGCTGCGAAGTTTTGCACAGACAGAGCTGCTTTTCTGAGCAAAATATGCCCACGCCTTTGCCAAATTATTCACGCTTTTCCAGTCGGTTCGTTCTTCGCGCGCGTCTGCGAGGAAATAAACAACGATGAAACAAACCCCGGCGTGATTTGCGCGTACCTCTTTTTGAAGTTTCTTCAGGTGATCTTCCATCGTCTGAATCTCCTGCTTGTAATCCAGGATCTGATCACCTTTATCTTCCCTAAAAAAAAAAAAAAAACATCCAACCATCAGCAACGCAAACACAGTTAAACACAGATAAATACAGTAACTCAGGCTATTTTTCTGATGCTTTTATTTTGTCAGATCCGGGTACGTTGGTTTCCTCCCACAGAGTAAAAACCTCCATGTTAGGTTCATCGGTAACTCTGAATTGCGTGAGTGGTTGTTTGTCTCGTTTGGCCCTATGTGTCCCTGTGATGGACTTGCGACCTGTCCAGGGTGTCCCCCCGCCTCTCGCACAGCGACCTCCAGAGACGGACCCCAGCTCCCCGCCACTTTGGAACGACAAAAGCGGGCAAAGAAAATGGATGGCTGGATGGTACGTCTTGGCTAATGAATGCAGGATTAAAGTAGATTAGGTTTGCTCGAAGCAGAAATGAAATCAGAGGCGATCATGCCTGACCTTTACCTAAATTTTGACCTTTCCGACACGTTTAAAACACTGTGTGAATTAGACTGTAGCGGCGAGCGTCTCCTGACTCGTTGCTGAGTAACAACTCGTTTTTGTGCGCCGGGAAGAGCGACAAAATTTGCACATTATTAATGATGACCTTTATCACAACTTCGCTAAAGGTTCTCTAGGGTTTACCCTTCACTCATGCACACACACACACACACACTCACAGTTGTTGTTTGAGACGGCGGAGCTTGGCCTTGCTGTCAGCCAGCTGGAGCGTCACACTCTGGGGGGGCTCGTCGCTGAGGCCACCCAGGGGCGCCGGCTTGGACTCAACCTGAGCTTCCTGCGCCGTTATCCTCTGAGAAAAAGGGAGACGAAAGTCTTTTAAGACTCACATGTTGGATTTCATTGCAGTTCTGGCAGATTTAGAGATGAAAAGTAGTTAAATTCTCAAACAGAAACACTTAAAGGGCCGTTATGTGAAGAAATGTTAGGTCCTTTATTAATCTAATTTGGTTTGATCATGTTGTGTTTCTTTGTCATTGTCACTGTATGAAAGTAATCACATTTACGTGCAATAATTCAGCATGTGAGCCAGAACGCTCCTGTACCAGTAATCATCCGGTGATTTATGTGCGCCCGTACCTCCAGGTGTGCGTCTCTCTGCGCCAGCAGGTTCTGGATCTGCTTGGCCATGGAGCTGAAGACCAGCTGCAAGTCCGCACCTTCGGCCTCCACCAACTCCTCCCACTGAAGCGGCAGCACGGCGCGAGGGTCCTGAGTCACCTGCAGCAAGGGCAATTTCTCAGGTCTCTGTGATAAAATCGATGCAAGTTTGACACGACTGGCAGATCTGGGGACAAACAACCCAGAGAGTGAGAGCGCTCCGTGAATACCAAGTATCTGTGAAGATCGGGAAGGGGTGGGGTGTGGGGGGTCCACATTCTGTCAGGGAAACGAATCCAAAAACGCCTGACTAATGCATGCAAAACTAATGATGATGTTGACGGCTTTGAAATGTCCGCAGGCGGACGCCATATGAACAGGAAGCAGGGGGTGCATCCATCCACACCTCTCACCTCCTGTGATTTATTAGGCTGGAGAATTTGGCATTAAAAAGGCTGGCGGGCAAGTTCAGAAACTCAGCCACGCTGGTGCGCTACATGCTGTTTTTGTAATGCTGGCAATTATTCATGGGGGGGAGGGGGGGTGGGGAGTATGATCAAAAAAAAAAAAAAAAAGAACGCAATTTGGTATTTATGCCTCAGAGATGATGGAGCATGACGGAGATGAAGGGAAGATGGTGATGTGACAGAGGTGGAGGTGGAGAGGTGGACACGAGGAGTGGAAGATCCATCACCGGGGGGCACCCAGAGGTCCTTACAGGACCGCCAGCAGAATGACAAGTAGCTCATTTTCACGCTTAACTGGAAGCACCAGAAGCAGCAATAATACATTAGCTCTCTTTGACTAAAGGTGGACATGGAAGAAACTCTTTGCTGTGTCATATTTAGGAACAAAAGCATCCTTTAGACTCACTCCCCGGGACAAAATATTTTCCAGGGAGCGCCTTTTAGTGTTTCGGGGAGGTGGGGGCTGATTGGATCCGTCTCCTACCTGCTGGATGCAGCTGGCGATGGCTGCCTGCGTCTCGATGTCCAGAGACTGGATCTGCTGGATGAACGTCTCCTTGTTCTCACACTGCAGACACCAGATGAAAGGGAGTCAAAGGTGGGTGTTTACAGGCGCTTAATAAAAGCGTTTAATCGCCTTTCAAAGATGCGTCGCTGCGTTTCGCCAGAATGCGCCACGAATGAGAAAATTGCGCTGCTGATCTCACAAAGCAAAACAACCGGAGTTGATAAATCGTCAACAAAAAAGGTGCTTTAAAAAGGTGTCGCTCCACTCTTTAGACTGCAGTGCTGCAGAAGTGAAAGGTCTGATGCATCGGTGGGTTTGACTGCATTCACGAACATGATGAAGAGATAATTATCTCCTCGCCGTTTCCTCAGAAAACACAGAAATGACACGAAAAACGTGAGATGATCGTAGCTGAGAGTCGTCCCCAGCACACACTCTGAGAGCAACTACTACTGGAGTCATCCCCAATCTGTTAGCAAAATATCTCCTGAACAACTGGAAGGATTTAAATGAAGCTCTAACCCCTGAATGGACGTCTGCAGCCGATTAACCTCAGGAGCGAACTCCATTCAAGATGGCCGCCAGCTAATCAACCTTTGCGAACACAAAACCGGCTAAAACTCAAAATGAGCTTAAAACCCTGACATGAATTACACAAATTACCAAATAAATTGATTTTCTTTAAATCAAACATTTTACGTTTCAGTCTCATTTTAAAGCAGATTATTTTTTTTTTTTAATTTTGAATAAGTTTATTGTTTTTGTGTGTTTGATCCACGGACCTCAGCCCAGCGAGGTAAAGATGTTTGAGGCCTGATGTTTAATTTCCAGCTATTTCTGCCTAAACCTCGAAAACGTGCATCAGATTTTATTTATTTATCACTTTATTTTTGCGTCTGCGCTGATTCAGACATAATTAGGATTTAGTTTGAATGCGTTCTACATACAGATGAAAGGACAAATTAAAAAAACCTGAAATTGATGAAGCAATAATCTACTTTTAAGCGTTTTGTCACTTCATTCTAAAAGGCTGAGGCGTGAATAAGACATAAGGGTTCAGATGTTTTTGCTTTGATAGTTGCTGGCGAGCTGCGGGGGTCCCAGCTCCTCTGAATGCTTCACTCTGACATTTTCACCCGTCTCTGATCACCTGAGCTCCTTTGTGGAGACGGGACAACCTGAGAGAAGAGCAGCCATTAATCAGCTGGGATCCATTAATCAGCTTTTCAACGGGAAGACGAGGAAACGGGAGCTGCTCTCTGCAAAACGGGACGAATCACCTGGATGATCCTCAGAGGTGAAGACGGGCAAAAACCTTCAGAGTTTCCAGCTTTTCATGCAGAGGTGAGGGGTTAGTTTAGCAACAAAAACTAGCAGAACTGTTAATAAAATGAAAAAGTCCTTGAGTTTAGTTTGTCAAGGAGAGCAGGTGAACCCAACAAAGATGTGCCGACAATTTATTCCTGCGTGGAACTGAAGCAAAATAAATAAATTCCTGAAAGAAGCTTCCAAATGCTCACATCAGGGAGATATTTCCTGTTTTTATAGTATTTTTATTAATATAAAAAAAACATTTCTGGTTTGTCTTTGTGGAGAAAGATCCAGGGATGTGGAAAAAGCGCTATGTTTAAAATCTGTTCAACTAATGAGAAAAGAAAAGGATTTGGCTGTTTAAAGTTTACTTATCTGTGTTTGTTTGTTGTCTGTTAGCAAAATATCTCATGGTCCACCAGATGAATTTTAAAGAAACTCTCCGAACGTAACGACTGGATGAACATCTACAACTGATTAACCTTTGGAGTCGCTCCTGTCGAAGATGGCCGCCACAGCCAATCAGCCACAGCCAGCACAAAAATGGCTACAACCCAGTCAGTTTTAGAGGATGTTGAAATAGGATTTTGTGTGGTAGTAGCTGAGTCATCCCCTTCAAACAAACCTAAACACGACCAGACTTCGTGCAACAACATGAGTTTCTTCAGGAAATACTAGTTTCCTTTATTTTATTTTTTAACAAATCAGGCCTTTTTCACTTTGTTGTTGTAGAGAAAGATTTAAAAATAAAAAAATGTGACTAAAGGTTTGAATTTTCCTAACAGCACTGTGTTTAAAATTGGTTTAATGAATGAAGAAGGGAAATGAAAGATTCGGTTGTTTCCATAAATAAAAATAGTGTAATTATCAGCCTACCTGAGAGTGTGTGTGTGTGTGTGTGTGTGTGTGTGTGTGTGTGTGTGTGCGTGTGTGTGTTCACCTGCACTGCACATCCCAGTAGGAGCAGCAGCAGTCGCCTGAGCTCCTCCACAGCTGCCTCTGAGGACACAGAAATAACCGTCATCATCATCATTATCATCATCATATCCACCCCCTCCCCGCCGCCGCCGCCGCCGCCGCCCTCCTCGTCATTATCACCTTAATGCGCCTCACACATAGCCCAGATATGGACTCGTGCACGAAGTAACGAGTTCCTCGTGGCACTGATAGGAGCCGAGCTGTTATCTCGTACCTGTTAGGGGGTCCTGCCCCAGTATGGCGACATTCGGGAGGGGCATGAGGATCAACTGCTGCAGGTTCTCCTGGAAGGAAAAAAGGGATGAAGGTGAAGAGTCCAGCACAGATATTCATCCGCTCTGTCCCGCCTGCCTGTCGGCACTGCGGCTGGATGTAAACAGCAAAACTTTCCGTCAGTCGGTTGTAATTTGTGGTGTAAACAAAGACGACGCGCCCGACGAAGGAGCATTTGTTTGTTCTTTCGGGACAAGGAAGTTTTGCTCAATTGGGCTCGACGCATTTCAGGGTCTGTGATATTTTTATTTTTTCAGCGCTCTCGAAATTCCGTAAAAAAAAAACTAAACTGATTGGAGCAATCATCCCTGCGATAAAAATCACTGAAGTATTTCTGCTATCGGCCCTGCGGGTGCAACATGTGGGTAATGTGGGTAATGGGACAGCGATGTGGAGACATTAACTGAGTCGCAAAGATCACAACAGACGTCACACGCGCCAAGGAGTCATTACAGGCAACAAACTCAGGTTTACTTCTGCCAACAAGCTGCACTTTAGAGCCTGATCAGCATTACAAGCTTTCTGAGGGAAGCTTATCACAGATATAGATATATACGTATGTGTGTGTGCGTGTGTGTGTGTGTGTGTGTGTGGATGCCACTGCAAAACAAAAACTGGTAACAAAATTTACTAAGGAATCAGTGTCTCTGTTCCATTATTTGTCCATTACTCAGCTCTCCTTTCACATTTCTCACCTGGATATTTACTGCACCGTGCAAAAGTCCTGAGCCATTCGTCAGACAGACTACGAGCTTTCAAAGAGTTCTTCATCTGTAGTTTCACGTTTTCTGCAGGACTTTCGTAGATTTTTCCTTTCGGACTTTTGAAATTATTTGTTTCGTTTGTCAAAATGCTCAACTCTGACCTAAAAAGTGGCTCCTAAACTCAAAGGATGAACTTGTGTTTAACAAAGAACCAACTCTGAATGTGATTTCTGGGCCCCTTGTTAGCGCAGTTTGTCGGATACAGGCTGTCGCATGTCTCCGCTCCTTTCTCAGCTCTTTGCTGCAGATAAAGACGCTTCTTTCGTCGTTTTCCCGACTTGTCTAATGATCGTTGCGCAACATCACCAGACGTCACACTCAGTGTGTGTGCTGAGGATGACTCTCAGCTACTACCACGTACAGTTTTAGCTCCATAACTGTAAAACTGACTGAGTTGTAGCCATTTTTATGCTGGCCATCTTATATCGAACTGACTCCAAAGGTAAATCAGTTGCAGAAGGCACATCTAATAACTACTTTCTGCAAGTTTCAGTAAAAATTTGTCGAGTGGGGCACGAGATATTTTGGGAACAGACAGGAACAGCCGATAACACGATCGTTCGGCTGGTGGGCGATAATCAGGGGTTTAATGTGTCTGCACAGCATTCAAAAAGCCTTTTCAGTCTTCACTTTCACTGTTCGAGTTAATAGACTTCGAGTGTGTTATCGTTGGCAGAATAAACTCTTAATTCTAGATGTTTACTGAGTGATTCTCTTCTAGAAAGCGTCTGTAATGAGATTTTGAGCGAACGGCGTGATTGAGCAGCAGCAGAAGGCCGAACAACATCGTGGTCAGCTTGTTTCCGGCGAGCTGTAATTTGGGCTTTAAGCTCTTGGACACGTCCCCTGGCTCTATCAAACGACGCTGAATCAAGGCGGACTGCAGACGCCTCCGACGAGCCCCGTCCAGAAACCTGGCTGCTCTGGCACCGAACGGGCAGGCGTCACGCGGATCTGCGGCTACATCCACCGCAGCGAAGCCCGGGCAGCTGATCCTTCTGTCGCCTGCTTTAACTGGTCTTAAACTCACAAAACACCCGAACGGCGTGGCCCCGTTAATTAGAAATATTTCTGTCAAAGAGCCACACGCCGACGCTGGCGAGCTCCCTCCTCCAACTGCTCGGAAAGTCTGCTCACATCCATCAGCGCAAAATCGTCAGAGTGCAGAGGCGAGTCACAATTACAGCTTTCTTTTGGCTGCTTACTGTAATTTATAAACTGTACCGCCAGAGAAGGAGTGAGTTCCTTTAACAACTTTCATGTGCAGCCAACCTTACATTTCTGCTCCTTCAGGGCAGCGCGGGATAATAGCCTCGGCAGCTCTGCGTTGGTCATCAGCAGCCCGTGGCCGCTGATGCCAAATGGCCTCCTGCAGCAGATTAGACAGACTGAAAATTATATAGCAGAGGCTTGTTGTTGTTGGCATGCTGATGTCCCTGTCTGGCGCTACAGCCAAGATACAGTTCGAAGGTTGTATTTGCTCAAATCTCCGCCTGCGGTATAATTTAAACATCATCACTTGATACAGTAACATAACCTCCCAAAGTACGTTAGAAAACAATATGAGTGATGCACTTTGAAGTAATCTTTAGCTATATATATCAAATACAGTGGGTCCCTGTCGTCTTAAAACAGCTGCAATCTCAAAAACCTTACAGCGCCTCATGCTGAACGCTGTTTTATAAACCTTTACGCTGCCGTCAGTTCTGCATCGCAGTTATTCCGGGAAAAATATGTGACCCCGTGCTCCAAATTGAGCGGGAATGATCACACTTGGAGGTGCAAAAAAACGTGAAATCGTTGACTTTTGTTGCCGTAACTGAGACGTAAATGAGTCCCTAAAGACACCGTCCAGTGATCCCAGGAACAAACATAGCAGATAATCTTCCTGATCTACTTTTAAATTAAAGGTTTCCAACAAGTGTGTCTTCAGAAATAATCATTTTAATTCAAATCCTTTTACTACCCTTCAAATTGACCATTCTTCTCTGCTGCCGTGGTGTTGGGAAATCCCTTCGTATAATGTTTGGCATCATTGTGAAGCTTGGGGGATTCCACTCTGTTACTTCCGCAAAGGTAACGTCTGTCTGTCTGCGCTCAAGATTACTTAAACGGCTGTGAACGGATTTTCATGGTACAAGGAACGAGTGATTGGATTTTGGTGGCGATGCTGATCACCGTCCCGGATTCAGGAATTCTATTAAAGGATACAGAGCTGGAAGACATCCCTCCAGACCAGTAAAACCACAGTTTTCAAACAGTCACTCTCATAAATAAAACCAGCTTGACGCCGGGTGATAAATCACCAAATTTCAACAAACTACCTATCATTTTGAAGCTTTTGAGATGAAGAACTAGAACTTAATATTGCAAAATTCCTCATTATGACTCATTTTGAAATACCCCTGCCAGACATGCCATAGCTAGCTGCTGCCGCCACCATTTAACCTTGAATGAACCTAAGAATTCCACATAAATAACTCGATATTGTAAAAGTCTTATAACTGCTATGAAAATATTTGAGACTGGAGTCGTTTCAGGGCCGTTAGCTCGTCAGTCTGATCAAAATTAATCTTTGTCTCCAGACTGGGGTCCTTCAAGGAGCTATCCAGAACAGGTAAGATATTAAGTCTTCATAACCTTTCTACAGAACCCCACTGTCATAAACTTACAGTCAACTACATTACAGAGGAGTGAAAGATACTTCCTGCACTGGCCTTGACAGATATTACTACTTTAAAATGTACATATTAATGAAAGATGCAAACATTTTCAAAGTAATTTCTTAATAATAACCGGATTATCATAAAATTGAGAACAAACTTGGCATATTTCAGTTCAGTTATGTGTTAATAAAACCAAATTTGATACAATATTTAATCAAACATTTAAGTTGAATAACTAGAAAACTAACTTGTGTATCTTTATTTTTCCAATTCATTCTTATACAAACCTTTACATTAACTCATAAAACTGTAACATTCTGCTCATACTTTGACAATATACCAACATTTTTCTGCAGCCGGATGTTTCCTTTTAGGATATTTTATAGCATTAGCACTTTTCACAGAAGAATTCAAAGGTTCCTTTCTTCACACTGATACATTTTTATTGTAAAAATACCTTCATCGAGCTGAATTCATTAGTCGTAACCTTTCTGAAAGCCATTCAGTGCTGCGTGCAGTGGCCCTGAATTTACTCAGTCTACTGCTTGTAGTTGGAGACAGAATTAAAAGCTATTTGCAGCTTTTTCTTTTTCTCCAAAATTCTTTGTTTTCCCTTTAATGGGCGAGAAGATGCTCTTAAGTGAAACAAATTAGTAGAAACAGTATATTGGATGTTCAGTCACCTTAAAAAAATGTCATTGTTTAGCAACAGCGGAGCTCTTCAAAGGCTCGGTGAATTAATACTCAGGTGAAATTAACATTTAAAAACCCCCATTAAAGGGAAGGTTGGGAAGTGAGGGCATCGTTCGGAAGCAGCAGCAGCAGAAATCCAGCAGCACAGCCTAAACAAACCAGAGCAGAGCAACGTAGGACACAATGCAGCGAGTCAAAGCTGCCTCGCGGTGCTCTCAGATGCTCTGCGTCCGCTAACCGCACACCTGAGCGTCTGCAGTCAGCGGACGTGTCGGAGAAAATGAAGCCTTGTCCTGCTTCGCGCCGTTTCCTGGGGCTTAGGGCTCTCGTCCTCGACTCGGACACACACACACACACACACACACACACACACACACACACGGCAAAGCAGCAAGAGCGAGAAGTAAAACTGCGATCAGTGGTGGAGCCACTTCTGAGAGCACCTGGTGAGATTCTGGTGTGACCGAAACGAGCTTCCCGTTTGCTGCCAGTGTCTTTGAGAAGCCCTGAGCTTTCAAGGGACATCGGTGACTCACAGGAAATTAGGAAGCGAAACCTTGTCGGACATGTGTTCTTGTGTTGTGTGACAGGCCTGGCGGGGCACGCTCGGCCCACCTGACCGCGGCTCGGGAATGCTCCCCGGGTCGAGAACGGGGGGCCTGCTGAATCATCCTCCGGAGAAAGAATTGTGTCATTTCCTGAAATGCCGCAGGCGCCAACCCATACATTGTGAAATACACGACACCGAGAGCTATTTGGGAGACTTTTATGCTCTAGCTTTCAACCACAGATGTAACTTTAATGAAAAAAAAAAAAAAAAACCCAGAGCCTGTAACTCCTCCACTTTTTTCCCCTCACCCTATTTGCCTGATAATAAGCGAGGACTTGTCTACTGAGGATGGAAATTTTGTGTTTCATCTTCTCTTTTGTGCAAATGCTCTGTCACCCACATCCCACACACACTTCAAACTTCATGCAATATCCTCGGGCAAAATATTCATGCGCTGCAACCGATAGCTCAGCTACATCTTGTCCTCTATTTTTGCCACCTTAAAAGCAAGGCAATGCTTCCCCGTTCCTCCAGCAACCCCCCCTCGCCATCGCCACTTAGTGTGTCCTGGTTTCAAAAGGACATTTCTGGGTTTTTTTACAAGACTTTTCCGCTAACTGTAAGTCCTGAGACATTTCAGCGCATCCGACAAACGTAATCACACCAGCGTTTATGGAAATGTTTTTGCTGGGATAACAAAAACACCATTAAATAGGGCTATTGAAGACAGCAAATGGAGTTCACATCGAGGTCAAATTAAAAAAAAGAAACGCCGCAAGTCTCGCTGTGGGACAAGTTCAGTGTCACAGCTCTGAAAAGGCTTACCTCTATTAGAATATCCATTTAGGTTTTGTTGTATTGAAGACAGAAACATTCATTAAAACAGTTCAAAATGGAAATTAACTAACACATCTTTCAAACCAACTAAGCTAACAGTTAGGGGACTGTTGGGGTCTGGCAAGAACAAAAAAAACTAATCAAAAAAGAAAAAAAATACTATTTAAAAACATCAATAACACGCAGATTAAAATGTGACATTTAATTTTAAGTCTAAAAGTGAAATTTGGACTTCACGAGGCTATTTCTGGGCCCAATGTGACCCTGTAATGTTTGGGCAGTTTCATGTGTTTATGCTAAGCTAAGCTAAGCTAAGCTAACAGAAGGCTGTGGCTTTACAAGCTGCTCAGCAGACAGCAAAGCAATCTTTTGATCAGTAACTTTCTACAAGAGAGCAAATACTCACTTCTCACAGAGCTAAAAATAACTATGGCAAATCTTCAGCCTGCTTTACGTGTTACATGTCAGCTCTATAAGTCATGTTTGGATGGGCTGCTGTTAGATTCTAGTGTTTGTGCTAAGCTAAGCTAAGCTAACAGAAGACTAGCTTAAAAAGCTGTTTTGCATGCACAAGCACACTGTAATCTCTTTTCTTCAACAAAACAAATGTGCATTCTTTGAACCCACTTTCCATATCAGCCCTGCAAAAAACAAACATACATTTTTATAACCTACTTATCATGTGTCTGACTAATAACTGGAACTTGGTTTTGACCCCCAAAATAGAAAGATTCTGTGTAAACCTAAGGTACTTCTGTCAAACATTGTCTGTTATGTAAACAAAACAAGTAAAATGAGCCGTTTCAAGGAAGACAACCCAAGCCTGTGAGTGAAAACGAAATGTTTAAAACCAAAATGATAACACGACTGAGTCACGGAGGAAAAACAACAGCCCCACATGTGACTCAAGCTCCCGTCGAGCAGCTGACCGTGGGATTTATTTAGCAGATGTCTTTTCAAACGTTTACATTTTCATTTCAATTTATGGACAAAAACCTTTAAAAAAAAAAAAAAAGGGCAAAAATGAAAGCTTCAAACCTTTAAATGTCTTGAAATACGACTTTGCAGCACACTGACATTGAGTTTTGTCAGCTGTGGACAGACTTCGGCTCAGGTCGATCGGAGCGCCACGGGTCAAGCAGCGGAGCGAAGCTGCCGGCTGCAAAAACCGAACCAAACTTTGGGGAACCGAGCTGAGGTTTACCACGACCGATGAGCGTTTCTCACGTTACATGTGGTCATCTGATCACCACGCTGGTTATTACGAGCCATGTCGTGTTAGTCTACGCGTGATTCAGGATCATTCCTTTCTGGATGTTTGTTTTCTTTCAAAGATGTCCAACACTGGGGTTAAAACTTATTCAAAAGAATAAATTTTGACTTCAAATGTGCGACTAAATAACACGTGAACATGTAAATATATCTAAAGTGGAGACAAATGCTGCGAATTAGAAATTAAAAGCTAATTTTCATGGTCGTGTTTAGAATTAAATTCAGCTAATGAGAATGCTCGTGTTCAAGATTGAGTCTGAGAGCAAACAGTACCGATTTCCCTCCTGACGAACCAATCCCCGCCCTCCGGCGCCCTCCCCTACCTGATAAAAGGCCCTGAGGTGTCGATTCAAAATGGAGAAGTTCTGAACCCTCAGCATGTGGTCGTCCCGCTCACTGTCGTAAAGCCGCTCCACCTTGGGGTTCGGGTCTCTGTGCAAACACGAGAAAAAGAAAAAAAAACGGGGGAAAAAAAATGAGAGAGAAAGAAGAAAATCTGCGGCGCGACTGTTGCAGCTCGATCAAACAGCCCGGCGCCACGTCTCTCCAGACAAGAAACTCTTACGCAACAGTTCATTTAAACGGAGTGAATGAAATCTTAATGAGCTCGAGACGCAAGGCGGTGAGAATCCACAAGCAATTATTTGCTGAAATAACGGCTCAGGTCAGCCCAAATTAATCAGCCGCTCCGCAAACACTAAGATCTTGTCTTGCCCGATTGCAGACAAAAGGAGGTTTTTCTCCTGCAGAAATTTGAACAAGATAAGAAATTCGGCTTCATGACTAACGAGATGTGTGCAGAGCCTCCCCCTTTCCCATTTTGCAGTTTTACTAGAAATTTGTGGGTCGGGCGTTCATGCCATCCTTTCTCCGAGGCTGCAGAACAATACGAGGTTATGAAAGGGAGCGTGATGAATGTTACATCACGTTTTAGGCCAGGAGAGAACATTAAGATTCTGCTGCCAGCTCCGCGAGGCTGTGCTGACACAGAGGAAGGAGGGGATAATGTTTGCCGTGTTCAGCGTCTCCGTTCGGCGTTTTAGCGTGTTAACATCAGTTAATTTGCAGCGTACACATGGGAGCCATCTATTAGGGAGGTATTTATGCATAAAACACAAACAGTTCAGTTCGTCTCCAGGAAAGATGTACGGCGTCGGACCTAATGTACCGTCTTTACTTAATAGCTCCATTTATGGGCCATATATTTATTTGGTGCGACCAGTTCCCAGTTCTCCCTCTGAATGTTGCATTCAACTAAAGGTTACGGACGATTACAACCTCACCCGTCGTAGGCAGCTCGTTGAACGGCCTCAGTTTGGAGAAACAGAGCTGAATTCCGACCGAATCGCTAATCCGATCGGAGTCCAAACCAAAGTGGACTGCAGACGTCTGAGCCCAGCCGTGTCCAGTCCGGCTCCTGGAGGGCCTCTGTCTTACATGCTTTAGGTGTTTCTCTGCTGTGAAACACCTGATTTGATTAACAGGCTTCTGCAGAGCCCGGAGACCTGCTTTACAGCAGGGAAACAACTCAAACATGCAGCACAGTGGCCCTCCAGGACCAGGGTTGGACACCACTGTTTTAGCAGAACTCCAGTCTCAAAACTTTCCCAGCACGTCGAGCAGATCGCGTCGTTTTATTAACCTTTGCACCTCCGTCAGTTTTGGATTACACGGTTATTCCAGCAGAAATTAAACTCCTGCCAGAAGGAGTTACAGCTAGCTGCTGCTTTCGTTTGCAAATAACCACTGAGTACTGGTTATTTCCTCTGAGAACAGACAGAGGTAGGAAGGTTAATAAAATTTGTTTTGTTTTGTTTTTTCAAATTGGAGTTGTTTCAAGGAAGTAATAATCTATTTTGGTCTTTACGGCGGCCCTGAAGTGCAAACCGCATCAACAAATCACTAAACACAACGACGAATTAAAAAACACAAGAACTCTGTGACGGGACGAAGATCCGACGGGAAGATCAGGATGTTAATGCTGGAACAGCTGCGCAACATTAATGCATAACAACAACGCAACATCAACAGACAGAGGGGTTAATGGTGATAAAATAGCATTTGCTTGACCTAGGATGAAGATTTTTGACATTGTTGTTCTTAAAAGATGGCAGAATTCCCCTTTTATTTGGTCAGAAATAAACTATTTCTCCAAACTGAAACCCATCTACAACAGGTGAGATATTAACTGCTCAGAACCAGTAAGAACTGGGATCCGTTCTAGTTTTCTAAATAAATCCATGGCACATAAATGCACATATCAAATTAACAGAATGCTGCTTTAAAAGCTTTAAAGCGTTTATTTTTCCCAGAAGCACAATTTCAGTCCAAAGCCAAAACAAAAAGGGAAATAAATGGCTAGGGAACATCACATTTTTATGCTTTATAACTTATTTATGACTTTATCACATGACTTGTCTCTTTCGTTTGCCACTTGTGCTCCTTTCTTTGCATCATTCTGTCGTTTTGTTTTAACTTGAACAGTTGAATTATTGCTCATGTTTGGCTGAATGTAGTTCAGCTGGTGGAGTATGTTGGATCTCTGCTGTTGGCCTCACCAGCAAAACAAACTGTTGTTTTTCCTGCAAAGCCTAATTGCCCTTCTCACTTGTTAAATTAACTGGAAAATTCTAAGCGTTTTTGTCGCATAGAACCAATTTATTATTTTTAAAAAAAGGACGAAATAACGGCCCTCCAACTATGAACAAGGTCGGTTTTTCTGGTTTCATGTAAACTCTAAATGAACGGGGTGGGAGGAACGGAGTTCTCGTGCTCGTAAAGCCTCCTCAGACCTGAGTTCAGAGGCGTGACCTCGTGGTAAAGTCTGCGAGCCGAGCGCAAACCCATCGGCGGTTTGTGCTGAGATGAGTCGGGGAGCTCGCCGTCTACGTCTACGACAGATCGAGCGTTTTCACCGGATTCTCACCCTTCGGGTCCTCGGTTTAATGCTCTTTAAAGTGTGCCCCGGGGATTTAAACCCGTGGAATCGTCTCCTGGTTCCTCTCTCGACAACCGGAGCTCGAAGAGTCGTGTTCAGTTTCTGCATCACGGCGTGCGAATTTAGACGTCTTCGTTGAGTTCGCAAACGACCCTCATTTGTCTCATAAAATGTTAAAACTCTGGCTTTACAGAATAAAATGAAAAAGGTAATTAAATTAGCTCTTTCTTTTTTTTTTGGCTGCCACTCAACAAGGAAACAATGTCTGTGTTAATCTTACATGATCCTCATGACCTCATTGAGGAAAACCCCGTTGGTCAGCCTCCTGTAACGCTCTCGGGCGCTCTTGAAATTCGAGTTCACTTCCATGTACTGGCTGTAGAGCTGGATGCTCCTCTCAGTCTCCACCATGTTCTCAAACAGCAGAACCTGCAAGACACCGGCAGAGATCATGAGGCTCTTTTTTTTCTTATATATGTGTGTGTGTGTGTGTGTGTGTTTATTTGCAGTCAGAAGTGTGAACTAAGAGGTGGGTAAAGACCATAAGGGCGGAAACGGGAGCAGAAAATAGTTCCGAGGGGAGGGAAGGGAAGGAGATGTTGAGGTCCAAATGTTTTCACACAGGAAGTCGCTTGAGCCGGCGCACCTGTCTGAACAGGTGGGATCAGTGCCTTCACGCTGGGAAGCACTTCACAGTGACAGGCGGCCAACCAGGACCGCAGCCAAGGTCCCTCTTTCTGCTAAAGACACGTGGAAAACACGGAGCTCTTCTCCCATCTGCGCCTTCGGGGGAAAAAGAAAAAAACTGCACTGCTGGTCACAAACTTCACCTGAGTCAGCTGATAAAGGTGAGGAAGAGCAGAATGAGACACCCACCCTCTCCCCTGGTGACAGAGCGGCTACAGTGGATGTCCTACGACGTATGAGAGGCGGTGAACGTCAGCGAGTAAACGACCTGACGAAGGCCGTTTAGCAGCTAATAAACCTGCAGCAGATCATAGCAAGTTCTTGTAAATCGCAGACAAACGGAGCTCTGCTTGATCGTGTTAGCAAAATATCCAATGCTGGATGTTTCTCTACAGCTGATTCAAAATGGTCGCCACAGGAGACACAAAAGTGGCTAAAACTTTAGCCAGATTTCCGAATACAGAGCTAAAATTCGGCATCCTGGCAGCTCGGACTCATTCACAACGCATACTTTCAGCGCTTCTTGCTGCGCGGCTTCTTCGCCTATGATTTCAACCTTCACCCTGCCTGTCTGTTAGCAAAATATCTCATGAACCACTGGGCAGATCCCAATGAAACATCTGGACAGCAGTCAATGGATGCACATCTACAAGTGATTAACTTTCTCTGAGTCAGCCCACAACAAGATGGCCACCACGGCTTGTCGACAACAGAAAAATGGCTACAACTCAGTCAGTTTCACGGGTGTTGAGCTAAAACTTGGCGTGGCTGTAGCTGAGCGTCACGCCGTGGCTATAGACCGATCTTGGTCTATGAAAGGCAGCGGGCAAGACGCCGTCCCCTCTTCAGTTCTTGAAGTGGCTCTGCGTCCAGGAAGTCAGCAGGACCCTCGTGTTGTGGATGAGCGAGGACCTGCAGCAGAACAACTCACTGAGCCCACGGGAGGTTTCAGCTCAGAGCAAATCCTCCGGGGCTCAGCCGGCTTCACATGTGGAACCAAACCCCCCCGAGGGCCCGGGGAGACAGCACTCTCCTACAACCGCTGGAGAGAAGTTTGTGTTGTTTTAATTTTTTTAAACAAAAAGCAGCTCAAGGACACGGAAGTGTGGACAGAAAGAAAAAAAAATCCTAAAACACAAAGCTGGCCATTAAGAGGCAAAGGAAGCTGCCAAAAGGAGAAGTATAGAGTGTTTGCTTTTTTTATGTGTCTGTGTGTGTGCACAAAAACAAGAAGCTCTTACTATAATACAGGCTACTAGTTTAAGTTTTCTGCTTAATTAGGAAGCAAGCTGTTCTTAGAGGTGCTTCTGAAAGGCAGTAATAAAGTGCTGTGGTGTTTAACACAGACACAGACACAAGCCAAGGCTGGTATTTTACAGCTGATCATCTTTTCGTGCTAAAAAAACACGACTAGCTTTCCTCTAAGTCAAGGTGACAGATGATAAATGACATACCCACTGCGCCAGCGCACTTCCCATGAATTCCTCTATTATCTCCTCAGAGTCAGAGTCCATGGCTGAGAGACACTGAGGGGTGGAGGGAGGGGGGCAGGAGAAGAAGAAAAAAAGATAACTAATTAGTAAATATCATCAGCTCTCTGGTTGAAATGAATCAGAGGGCTGGGATCCATCTCGTGTTGGGTGAAGCAGTTTGACAGACCTGCGGCCCTCCCCTCCTCCTCCTCTTCCTCTATCGCTGTGCGTCAGGCAGTTCGTTTCATTGCAAAACCGCACCGGAATCTCTCAGAACCAAAAAAAAAAAAAAAAAAGAGCACATGTAGTTTCTTTTAAAACACACCCATGTCGCCTCACAGAAAACAAGGCACGTTTCTGGACTGAAACGTGGAAATTAAAGCGGGTTTTTTTGAACCCAGAATTGCCCGTTTTGGAGGATGGGGTGAACACCTGCACACTTCCGGTGTTGAAACTCCGAGGTTTTTTGAGGTGTTGGGGGGGTTATTTTCTTATTTTACCTGTTCTTCTTTATTGATTTCGTGTCCCTGAAACCACCGTCGCGATGTTTATTTATCACAACAAAGTTCAGATGAGGTGCTAAAGGAGCAAAAAAGAAAAGAAGAAAAAAAGTTGGTGGAATTCTGTCTCTGTGTAACAGCGCCATCTGGTGGTCGGAGTGGGAACTGCGTGTTTAGTTCATAACAAATAAATGAAGAAATTACCTCATTGTTTCCGTGACAAAATCACTTCCTTCACAGAGCTGCTGCAACCAAACCCCCGAGCAAATGACTGTTGTTATTTTGAGCACAATTTACACCCAGATAAAGTTTAAAGCTCGCTGTATTTATAACCATTTCCAGGTAGAGCTGTTATGATTTTACTAACGCCCTGAAACAATTTGAACACTTTTGTTTCCGAAAATAAATGTAGGACTTCTTTTTCTTACACATGACAGTCGAAGACGAGCGATGACTTCCTTAAATGGGTTTTGAGATGATTGCAAAGAAAAGAAGGCGGTGGACAAACAAAGTTTAAGAGTCGTCCCTGTTGCATAATTGTTTGAAACATTTGAAGCAGCAGGGGATAAAGGATCCTATGAGAGATGCTGGTTTCTGGTCAATCTGTGGCGTCGCTCGCTCTCCCTCTGCTTCTCCTGCACATCTGATCCTTGTTTGGTGATTCATCGTCCCACCTGTTTTTAGTCTGGACTCGTCCCTCTGCGTCCCTGCCAGGTTGGCAGGACTCACTTGTCCTTTGTTGTCATGTCCTGGCAGGAGCGCCTCCAGGAAACTTTACAAAGTGGGGGGGCAGTTGGGGGCTGGGGTTATCATCGAGGTGGCACCAAAACCAAAAAAACAGAAGCCAGAACAGAAATCCAGGAGATATGTTATGTTGTCATAAAAAGGAGAATCTCCTTCTGAAATACATAGCTCTACTTTACTTTTATTGTTTTTTACAGCTGATTTTACTCATTAGGAACAAAACAGTCACTCCTCAACCTACTGAAGCTTGTCTTCTCCTAAATTTATATTTATAAAAACAATAGTATTCATATAACCTCCTGAGACCTTTAATCCTAACCAAGGACGCTGGCTTCCTGCACCTCAGGATTTTATTCTGTTCACCTTGGACAGGTTTAGACTAACGTTTGAGTTTTATCTTTATATATATATATATATATATATATATATATATATATATATACTAAACTGTTTAAAAACCAGTGTTTGTTATGTTTGTGAGGTTCTACTAATTCTAAAGAGGCAAGAGAAATTTAAAAATGCAAACTAAACAAAAGCTTGTCTGGTTAAAGAGGGGGCACTAATTTTTATCTTTTCTTTTAAGTGGTGGCCATTGAACCCCTCCAGCCCTCCCTTAGTGTTGCCCCGGTGTCCTCTTTTTGTTTATTTAGGTTTTGGGGATTTATCTGCTGCAGTGCCTTTTTTTTTTCTTCTTTATTAAATGTTTATGAAATTTGTCACCTCTGAGTTTGATTCTTTGATTCACCGTGTGACAATTTGTCAAAATCAGCGAACAAAAGAAGGTGCTGAGCGGTTTACGAGATGCCTTATGCTTCTGCAAACAGCTCTCTGTCGAACTGGTCCATGAAGAATGACGGAAACTCTGTAGGTTCTTCACTGATGTACAGAAGAACCATGTGAGCAGCATCTGTCTGGTTCCATCTTCACTTAAAATGTCATAATATAAACTTCCTCCACATTACTGCAATTTTAAAGCTCTTTTTTTGCACAGAGCTGATTTAAAATAAAGTTTTCAGAGATGTCTCACTGTCATAAAAGGACGTGTTTAGATTGTTATAGGTTATTTGTTTTAAATCTAGATTTTGTAGTATTTAACCGTCAAACTGGCTGGAGTAAATCTGTGCTCTTCTGTCGGCGTTTCACCTTTTTGCAGCTGCTGAAGGCGTCTTTTTCTTTTGTTTTTTGGTCAGGAATTAAAATGAGACATTCGTTGAAATAATTCTGTGATAGAAATTTTATTTCAGAAGAATTTTTGTGCACACATTGGATCAACTAGCACAAACCACCATGGATTCTTTGCAAATGAAAAGCCTTTTTTTTAATAAAAAAACAAAAACCCCTGATTTTCCTCCGTGAATTAACTTACAGACGTGTGTGTGTGTGTGTGTGTGAGTGAAGGAGTGTGTTCCTGTGCTGTCAGGAGGGGGGGGGGGGTTCGCTGATATCGCTTGTGCAGCAGTTCTGGGATTAACTACGCTGTGGATTATCAGATTGTTTCAGAGCTGCCAGAATAAATGCGATGACAGCTTCATATAGGGCATCACACACACACACTTAATCCAACCCTCCCCAGATAACCCGCTGTCACTTTACCTCGTCTTATAATTACAAAAAGAAGCCGACACTACGAAGCAGTTAAAAACTTCTACCTTTAATACATTAATTCATGTGCCGCTTAAACAGGTTCCTAAGCATTTCATGGCAGTTTAGCACAAACTCTACAGCTGAGAGGTGAACAACACAGTGCACGTGGGATCAGCTTTGTGTGTGACTTTTCCAAACTTGAGCCAAATCATGGTTTTGTGTGTTTCTGCTACCCCAGGTTTAAACTGAATGTACTCCCGTCTAGACAAGCTGGAAACTCTACCCGTCTCCTAAGCAGATTCAGATGGAGTCCTGCACAGAGGAGATGTTAAAATATTAGTCACGTCTGTGCAGGGCCTATTTAAAATCTATGTGCTGCCCTGTTCTGGTCATGTTCAAAGGGGGGGTGTAGGGGGGCTGCAGCTGCTTCAAGAATAAAGCCTACTGTGTACCTGCGACCGCCCGAGTCACACCACCAAAACGAAACAGAAGCAACAGACACACAGAACCCCCTGCAGCCTTTTCCTCCTCAGCACATTTTGTATTTTTGTATTTTTTTTTATGTTTTTTCTTCTTCTAGCTGGCCGGAGGCGGGGTGGCAGCCTTCTCCGTGCTGGTGTCAGTCGTTTTCTCTCCCTCTGCGGCCCCCGAGGCCTCTTCGGCGGGGTCGACCTGCCCGAACTTCACCACGTTGAGGACCTTGGCTCTGACGTCCTGATAGGTTTCCTTCACGCCCTTCTCCAGGAGGTAACCCTCGCTCTCGCCCTCTGGGTCCTCCAGGGCCATGGCTCCCTCCACGGCCGTCTGCAGGTACCGCATGCTCAGCAGCACCGACATCTGGGGACAGAGGAAGCGACGGAAACCTGAAGCTGGCAGAAAATATCTAGCTCCGAATTACTCGTCAGACGGCTTTGGGAGCCGTCTAAAGCAAGGGTGTGCAATCCTGGTCCTCGAGGGCCACTATCCTGCATGTTTTACTTCTTTCTTTACTCCAACACACCTGATTCAGCAGTTTAATCACCTCTTCTTGTTCTGCAGAAGCCTGTTAATCACCCATTGATTCAAATCAGGTGTGTTGGAGCAGAGAAACAAGGAAAACATGCAGGATAGTGGCCCTCGAGGACCAGGATTGGAGACCACTGATCACTGATCCTCAACACGTATCCTGAGCACCACCTACAGATCTTTGCCATTAATTGTTTTGAGTCAACGCCGTCCATCTGTAAGCACAATCTGTCCCAAACCACTGGGCAGATGTTAATGAAACTTTCAGGAAATAATCAATGTATGTACGCCTACAACTGACTAGCTTTTGGAGAAAGCCCTGTTTAAGATGGCCGCCACAGCCAGCTGACCCTAAAAAACACAAAAAACGCTAGAATTAAGTCAACTTTACAGATATCCTGCCAAACGTTGGTGTGGTTGTAGCTAAGAATCACTCGCAACACATACTCCGAAGGCTTCTCACTGCGTAACATCTTTGCTTAAAACTTGAGCTTCGGCCGCTGCAGTCAACCCTTTTTGTCTGTTAGCAAAATATCGCATGAACCACAGGATGGATTTTAATTAAACTTTGAAGAAGTAATCATTGTCCATACGTCTACAGCTGATTAACTTTTGGAGTTAATTCAATTTAAGATTGCCACCGCAGCCGATCGATTTTAGTCAACACAAAAATAGCCGTAAGTCAGCCAGATTTACATATATTGGGCTACAATTTGGCGTGGTAGTAGCTGAGAGTCATCCCCAACAAATACGGGCGGATCACATGAGCTCTTTGTTTAAAACGCTGGCATGTAAGGCGGCGTGTGAAAAGCATTCCTTTAGGAAATGCTCCTTTCTAATTTATAAAGGTTAGGGTTTAGGTATCTGAAAGTGATTGTTTAGAGCTTTAAAATTTGGGGTTATTAAGAGGTATGTCCCCAAACTAAGGTCATTCAAAGAGATATCTACAACAGGTAAGATAATGATTGTTCATAACCTTTCCACAGAACCTGACTTCAAAAGAAATTAACTGCTGCTTTAAAGTGTTTCTTTCTCACACACTCATTGAAATACAGCTGAAATACTTCCTTCCTGCTCCTGATTATTTGTCACACAGTTCCTTGCGCAAAACAAGCTTCTCAACATTTTGAAATCCAGACATCTGGTTAGTTTTTAGTAACGCAGTGCCTGCAGAAAAACAAAAAAAAAACTCTGTGTTTATCTCATCTTTCAGTCGGACGTGGGGGGGCAGAACGATTCAGAACCAGTTTGGGCGTCGTGAGGTTCCAGCTGAAAAGGAGAAGCTGTTTCTCTCAGCTTGATGTCTTACGGCAGCCATCATCCCAGTCAATTCAGAGGAGGAAAAAATAAAAAATAAATAAAACACATCATTTGGAGGTATTGATTGTGTGATCAGCTGTGGATGATGTGGATGTGTGGTAGTTTCCTGTTTCGGCCTGACGACTTGTGAAGATGCCCCGGCTGTACGCAGAGATGACAACCAGCGTTTCGATAAAAAAAAAAAACCGGGAGGAATCGATGTGTCTCTGATGTTTTCTTTGTGCCGGTTGTCATGGGAGTGTGTGCGTCAGAAGACAACCAGCATTTTAAAGTTCCTGGTTTGTTTGTGTGTTTCTGTTGCTTAGCGCAGCACCCGTCTTGCTCTCTGCCAGATTACATGGGTCATGGTTGGTACTAGAGGTCTTAAAGTTGACATGGAAGATCTGGAAACCCCTGGTCGGCCTGATTCAGCAGACCACTCAGGCACATCCCCCCCCCACTCCCCTTTCGAGTTGCCCACCTGGATCAAGATGACCGACAGCACTCCGGGGCCGGTGGAGTTCATCAGGCCCATGTAGTAGTCGGTCAGTGCCTGCCTGCAGCCGCGGCTGTACAGGTTGAGCTCCTCTGACTGGTACTCGTAGTTGTAGTGGGCCCTGCTGTCCGTCAGGTGGTACTGCAGGCAGGGCCGAGGCGACGCGGGGTTACAGCAGCTGAACGGGACGCCGTCCAACAGGTAGCGGTTGTCCACGTTACTCCGGATGCGGCTGTGAAGGACAGACGGGAAGAAGAAGCGGAACAAAATGTTAAAGCCACTTTAAACTTAAAGCTACCATTCATCCTGTGCATTAGTTTACCTACATAAAGACTGAAAATAGGTCAACCATAGCAGCGTTTTGGGCTGATTCTCCTGAGTGCTTTGTTTACATTGAGTGCGTACCTGCGTTTCAGTGCATCTGGACTTTGTTATAGCTCAGGATAACCTTCTTGTGTTTGATTTCATACTTGGCAACGAGCACCTTTAAAAAGCTTAAGATTTGTCTCAATCAGCTCCTGGTGAAAAGCGAGCCGCACGATGAAACAAGTGTAAGCGTGTCACGACCTTTCTGTTTACTCATTCCTTTTCACTTTTTTCATCTTTGACCAACCTTCTCCCTTCACGCTTTGACCTTTCTATCCATTCGTTTGAAAAAGTAAAAGGCCAGATCTATTTTTAATCCACTTCCTCCTCTGCTCCTCGCATCACTCTGCCTCCTTCTCTCTCCAACATATCGTTTGACCTTTCCAGAGCGGAGATCTCCTCACGCGCTCTTCCCTCGAACTGCCCTCGTCAGTTCCCTCTCTTCCCGTCTCACCTCGTTTTTAAATCTCGTTTGCTTTTTACCCTCGTCCACTCACTCTTTGACTTCCTGGGAGGTGAAATCCAGGTATCTGTTGCTGACCCACTGAACCTCGAACCAGTCCTTGAAGTTGTTGTTTCCACAGCAGCGAAACTCCATCTGCAGGTGATCGATGGTTTCTTTTTGGAAACAGCGGCCCGGGACGTCCGTGTCCTTGTAGAACCGGATGCCGTTTCTGAGGCCCACCTAACAGCAAACGAACAACTAAATTATTTTTCAGCATTTTGTGTCAAGAATCTGGCTTTGGTGAAATTTCAGTGCGATTATTTTACTCATGTGTGTTTGTTTGTCTGTCTGTTAGCAACATAACTCTTGAACCAACTCAATCAACTCGATTCAAGATGGCTATCACAGCTAATCAACCTTATTGAACACAGAAATGTCTATAACGCAGTCAGTTTTACAGATATTGAGCCCAATCTTTATTGTTTTGTAGCTGAGAGTCATCCCCAACACATACTCTGAGCACTAATAGATCATACAGGATCTTTGTTAGAAACTTTGACTCACCAGGCAACAGACGACTAGTTTGATTTGAAATCTGCTTTTACAAATTATGAATTGGTGTTTTTTTTTCTTGACAGTATATGAATGAACTGTCTTTGTTGTGAGTGAAGGTTGAGAGAGAAACTGAAAACTGTAATTGCTTTTATTAAAATGTTTTTGGTGGGAATGAGTGGGAAATTGTTGATTGTTCTAAAACTCCAAATTATAATCCCTTTTATTGTTCTGCTCAGCACCTATAATAGCCTCCTTCTCTGACTGATTTGCCTTGTAAAAGATGCTTTCTTCGTCTTACATTCAAACAAAGTGACACTTAGAAAGTCTCTTGTGTTGTGATGGTTCCAATAAACATTTAGCCTCCCAGGACCGCTGCATGCGATGACCCTGACCTTCAGGGACTCCTCCAGGCGTCCCTGCAGGGCGTAGCTGAGCACCACCACGGTGAGGAGCAGACAGCACACCAGCGCCGCCACCACGAACCAGGCCAGCAGGAGGACCTTCCAGCGGGGGAAGCGGCTCGTGTCCAGGGAGTCCTGACACACCCGACTGGCGATCCAGTTGGTGCCGATGGAGGCCAGGCCCACCATGATCAGGATGTTGGGCACCACGTGGATCTCTCCGTTGTCCATCACCTCAAGGAAACAGAGAGCAAAGATTTATCTCTGTAACAAGATCCACATCCAACTGCAGGCCACTTGCTGATTCCCTCCACCCACTTTAACAGCATTCAATTAGCCTAATCTGTTCTAAAAAACCATCCTGGAGGCCAAGAGATCCAATTAGCAGCTGACTTGCTGTTTGCAGCGTCCATGAGGCTTTCTGATTAATGTAATTCATCGCCTCTGCTGCGGTAAAAGTCAATCACGCAGAGTTTATCTTATGATGAGGTATCAAGAACCCGCCAGCAACAAAACACCTTTTCCTGCTTCGTCGATAGCACTTTATAGCAGCGCACAGCACATCTGGCCGACGGCAGTTCATGACAAATATTCTTCACCTCTGGATGCTGTTGAGGAAAAACTGTTTGCACTTCATTTGGAATAATCCGTTTCATTGATTAGAAAGTGCAACAAAGTGGAAGCGAACTACAAGCGGCGTGTTTTGTCCACCTATAGAGGAGTATTGACCGTTCCTCTAAACTCTTCAGCGAGACGTTTGCTTTTACTCGACTCACTGCGGCGGGGTGTACGCCACCTCAGTGTGAGGGTTAAAACGACTCAACGTCTCATTTAAAGGCAAAACCCTCGTGCCCTACAGACAGATTTCACTGTTGCCTAATTCCAACGAGGGTCGGCTGAGTACAGCGATCGTTTTCGCTTGAGCAAACGCAGAAGCTGCAACCTTCACCTGCAGGTAGTGCCACCGATCGATACGCTCTGCACTGTAACGATTGCAGGGAAGGAAGTGCTGAGGGTTGTTTAAAACCAGCTTTCTGAGCATAGCCTGGAGAAACTGCATTTTTTTCTGGGAATTTGCTGAAGAAGTTGAAACTTCATTTATAAAGCTAAAACTAGCAGAACACCAGCTAAAAGCTAAAAGGAGCAAAACACTGATTAGTCGCTAAAGTAGTTGCTGGAAACTGAAAGTATCAAAATCCTAGCTAAAAGCAGCAAAAGGTTAGCTCGAAGCTAAAGTAGCAAAAGAATAGATAGAAGCTAAAAGTGTCCAAAGGCTGGCTAATAGCTAATGGTAGCAAAAGGCTAGCAAAAAGCTAAAAGTAGCAGAACTGTAGCTGAAAACTAAAGACCGCCTATGAAGAAAACAGAGCAAGTTTGCTGAAGCAGTTTTCAAAAAGAACAATGATTTTGATTTTGTGATTAAAGTGAAACATTTTGAAAAGTATAAAAAGTTACAGGTGACAGAATGAGCTGAGCGTTTGGGTATGTGACCGGCTAAAATAGAAGAAGGCAAGCAAAATGTACGGAAAAACACAAAATAGGAAAATCAAGCGTGACGATGTTTGTTTAAAGGACTGATAAACAGCAGCAAACTGCAGCGTTTAGGCTTTCAGCGTGACTGGGCCTTCCGCTTGTTGACGCGGCATCGTGGCTCTACCTCATCCCTACGCAGCAGCTCGGTCTTGAGGTAGACCCCCAGACAAAAGACGAAGGCCCCGCACGTCAACGCCAGCCAGGACAGCAGCCAGAGGCCCTGGGCCAGGCGCACCCGCCGCTGCTGGTTGAACTTCATCTTCAGCAGCGCCATTGGCTCCCTGGCATTCAGTGCAAAGACAAGAGGGAAACGTGAGAAAAGGATGGGCTCGGCTCTGGGACGATACTGCAATCCAGATGTGAAAAAAGAGACAAAAGCAGCAGAGCTCACAGAAGCGGGCGATCTCAGTGTTGTAGGAACGTTGCAGGCCTTGTTGTTCGGGGAGTTATAAGCAGCTCATCTAAGTTGTTCCAGGAGGAGAGGATAAGCAGGTAGAACCTTGAGTTGACACAGTCGACTTCAGAGGATAATCCAAATTCTTTCACTCGGCTACTGAAATTGTCCCCAAAAAGGTTCCTAATAATCCAGTTCAGTGCAGCAGCACCGTGGGAAATGTGAGGGGAGAGGGGGAAAAATGATGATTAATGAAATATGAAATAAAAAATGATAATCCTCTTTCCAGAGTTGACAGGTTTTCTCTTTGAAACCTGTTGGTTTGCACCGACGTTGTCCAAGATGAAGACCTCCTCCTGCTGTTTTGACGTTGTCCCCTGATGGCGCCCCTTTGGGTCTCTTGCGAGCGCGGCGCCCCCCTAAACCGCTGTACCCATGGTTGGAGGACAAAGAGACTGGCCAAAGTCGTGAGTTTGGAAGCGTAATCCTCCAACAGAGTCCCTAGGATCCTATTAAAGCCCCGGGGCCAATTGGAAAGCAGGCCACTGTTTGATCAGCAAACTTCTGCTGATGGACACATATTATGGGCGGGGCTTTTGGACCATTACACTTAGGGTCCTCACCTGAACCTGTCAGCACTGGTGATGCCTCAGAAACTGGGAGTTTATTAGGACTTCTCTGCAGATTTTAAGAAATTCGCCACAATATAAATCAGTTTTTTGTCTCTCCATGTATTATTTTTTACTAGCAGACTAAAAAGGAGTTAGAAAAGAAAATTAAAGCTCTTTAAAAAGCTTAAATGCAACCGATTTCTCCGGTTTCTTGTCATTAAAAGGCCTAAACTGAATATTTTCTTTCTGTATCCACCAAACATTTAGTTTGTTTCTGACTGAAACAGAGAGAACCGGAGAAAACGCTGAGAGCCGAAAGATCTGCTGAAGAAGCTGAAACTGAGCTGTGGAAGCTAAAAGAAGCAGAACACTAGCTAAAAGCTAAATGGAGCAGAATGTTAGCCGGAAGGTAAAACTAACAAAAGGTTAGCTAAAGGCTGAAAGTATCGAAACAAAAACTAAAAGTATCAGAGGGCTCTCTAAAAGTAGCAGAACACTAGCTGAAAGCTAAACGCAGCAAAAGACCTGCTAAAAAAAGCAGGTCTTTGTTAGCTAGAAGGTAAAACTAATAAAAAAGGTTAACTAAAATGAGCAATATGCTGACTAAAACCAGCAATAGATTAGCTAAAGGCTAAAAGTAGCTAAACAAAAGCTAAAAGTAGCAAAAGACTAGGTAAAAACAGCAAAATGCTACCCAGAAGGTAAACAGGTAAAGCTAGCAAAAGGTTAGCTAAAGGCTAAAAGTAGCTAAATAAAAGCTAAAAGTAACAAAGGGCTATCTAAAAGTAGCAGAACTGTAGCTAAAAGCTAAAAGTAGCCTAAGAAGACAAGCCAGTGAGCTGAAGCAGATTTCAAAGAGAGCAACATTTTTTAAAGGAATCAAAGAGAACTTTGTGTATTTCTATGAGAAAATTATTTGTAAGTAAAATTAAAAATATAAAAGTTCCAATAACCAAAAGTCACAGCATCCATCTCCTGAAAGAGCTGACTGTTTTGATGTACGAACGGCTAAAATAGCACAAAGTACGCAGATTAGTTATTAGAAGGCTATAAACATACAGAATGCAGATTCTGTGGTGCAGAATCTGCATTCCCACATTAACGTTCCCAGAAGGATCTTAGCGAACGCTCGAGTTCGATGAAGGCTCTGCCAGGGCCAGAGAAAGTAGTGAGTTACGCTTGCAGAGGATTATAAATGCATCAGAGAGGTTAGTTGGGTTAGACAGAGAGGATTAAGCTGTTATTAGAAGTATTTATGACAGCTTGAATCAGAGCGCTGGTTGTCAGCTCTGACAACACAAACAGAAATGTTCCACCATAAAAAATCAGATAGGATTGCTCACATTAACCACAGCAGGGTTTCATGTTGCAGAAATTTGAGAATACGTGATTTACAGGACATAAAACTGGACATATAACGGAAATAATTCAGTGGTGATAATCCCTAAATGGGCTCAGGACGACTGAGTTGAGTGACATGTTTGAGTCTTGAACCTAAATCTACAAATTTCCTTTACAACTTAGCGTGAACAGGGTCCGGTACGTCCAGCTGGACCAGGATTTGGGAGCTAACAAACTGAGGCTAAGGCTGTGGAGTTATAAATCAAAATCACCTCAAGTACTCAACATTTGGAGCATTGGAACACACAAAAAAGGATAAATTATTTTTAAAAAATGAAATGAACTCTAACAAACATTTACTTCCAGTTCTGAAATCTTGTCAATCAGCTAAATTTCTACAGACAGAAGAAATAAAACCAGCATTTCTTAAATAAATAAATAAATAAATAAATAAATAAAATAAAAACGACTCTCAGCTACTACCACACCAAGTTTTAGCTTAATATCTGTACATTTGGCTAAGATATAATCAGTTTTTTGTTTGTTTGTTTGCTGCAAAGCACACATACAGCATGTTAGACCAGGCCTGAATGGGTTAATAACAAATTTATTTCTGCAGCAGAATAAACTGTTAAATGTTAAAATACAACAGCTGAAAAGCAAGAAAACACAAGAGACATTAAAAGAACAAATAAAAGTGAAACAGAGACAGGATTAGAAATATCGCCCCTTCATCTAAACTCCAATCAAAAGCCAAGTGAAAGGATTTTAAAACATTTAATCACATCTGAAGCCGACAGAAAAGGAGATAGACGAATTATGAACAAACAGAAACACTATAATTAGAGCAGCTTGACTTAATATATTTATGAAAATCAGAGCACAGACTGAAACGTAATTATAGAGTTTACCAAGAAACTGGGTCGACAAAGACTAAATACACTTTACTTTATAACTTGAATATTATTTATAACCTGGCATTCAGGATCAGGGCGATCAACATCTTCACCGGGCGTCATTACCAGGACATTTTACGTGTCACATATGAACTCATTCCTGCAGAGTTAATAAATATTTACACGGTCAAGTAAAAGTTAAATGGTATATAAGACGGAAAAATGAAATTCTAACTGGATGCAAGAAAGGTTTGCTGGTTTTTCAGTGAGTTTAAGTTACCAGATTTTATATAAACAGAACAAACATGACCTCAAATTGTATTTTAAAGACGTCACTGTTGCTTTGTTTTGAAATCTGAATGCATTTGAAATGTTTTTAGCCTTAAATCCGTGAGTTATGTCCCCCTTTTTCACTCAGAATGTATTTAGTTTTTCTCAGAGCTTAAGGATCAACAGTAGCTCCTGAAAAAAATCAAACCTAAAGGAACCATTTCCAGGTTTCTGCTTCTCCAAAATGTATTTTGTTGGCATTTTAATTGCTAATTAACAAATACTCCACACGTTCCGAGCCAGCAGTGTTCCAGATGCGGGACATGACATAATGCAATGTTTTAAACAAAAAGAAAAAGATTGTGTACATTTAAAATGGAAGCATAAATCTTTGAATATGGACGTTTTTTCTCTCCTCCTTTTCTTGATGCAGCCTTTGTTTTCACTACCAGGGAACACGTCGTTCTTCATATTGTGTAGAAATTCTGTTTAAACTCTTGTCTTTGTCCGTGTCACGTTTCCAGCTTCGTTCTTCTGCAGCAGCTGTGTGAGGGCTGTGCACCGAGCTCAGCTTCCTGTGACAGATGTTCAGGATTCACGCGGATGAAAACAACCCTCCTCGGACGGCGTCTTCGGTTCATCCGTGCACGCTCTGCTGCTCCTTCCCTCCGTCGGCCTCCTTGCGCGTCTGCAGCTGCTGCATGAAACCATCCAGGATCAGCTGAGCCGACATGGAGTTCACGTCCCCCGCGTCCTCCTCTAGAAGCAGCACCTTCAGCCCTCCCCGACCTTCCCACCTGCTTACGTGGGCCTGCTGCTGCTGCTGCTGGGGGTCCGGAGGGGTGCTGGCGCCCTGGGAGGACTGCTGCTGGTTCGGGGGGTAAACAGGCTGCGGCCCGGCTGGAGACCTTGTTTTACAGACAGAAGCGTCGCCGTCAGACACGGAGAGCGACGGCATGTGGCTCGACTCACGCTGGCCTGGAGGAGCTGACTTGTTTTTGCTCTGAGGCAGGCCCGCTCTGACCGGCATGAAGGCCGTGACCCTGGGTGACCCTGCCTCCGATCGGCTCAGCCAGTCGTGGGCTGCTTCCTCTGGTTCAGGGTCAGGGGATCGGCGGGTCGGAAAAGAGGCGGTGAGAAACTTCTGGACGCCTTCGGCTGAGCCAAAGTGCTTCTCCAAGAGCTCCTTTAGCAAACGGGGGACCTGAGGGAGACAAATTCAGACATTAATTTAAGAAGAACAAATGATTTAAACAGATTTACATTCATGGAGAAGCAGACGTCACGTCACATGAATGGAAACACATGATGGCTTCATGGCAGATTAATAATGTGGAACACGATGCTTTCAGATTATTTACAGTTAGTGTTCAGAGGATGTGTTGGGGATGAATCTCAGCTACTAACACACCAAACTGTAGCTCAGGTCCTGTAAAAACTGCAGCATTTTTTGTGCCTGCTAAGGTCAATTCGCTTCGATGGCCACCTCAAATCAAGGTGACTCTAGAGGTACTTCCTGAGAGTTTCATTAAAATCTGCCCAACAGTTCTTAAGATATTTTGCTGACAGAGGTCTTCACAATATGAGTTGGAATGAACTCATCATGATGCTCACAACCAGTGTTGGCTTAGCGTTAAGCTTTAGCATCTCGGCTGCATTCTTCTAAAAATCGATTTTAAATAAATCAGTTTGGGGAATAATTACATCCCAGTGTTTACCTGGGCTCTGTGAGATATGATTAAGAAACGTTAACATCAGTTTATATCAACTCTAAGCAGCTGGGGGAAAAAAAGGTCTCATCATGCTCTTTTACAAGCTCGTGATTTTATTTTGGCGGGTCTAAGAGGACAGATTTGCCCGCTGTAATCTTCAAAACTAAATCTCATTCCTTACAGTGATTACAGGGTTGGATTTTTTTTTATCCTTCTCTCTTTTAGAGGTTTTCGGTTTTCCTCCAAAACAAAAAAGGCCAAGAGTCCCCTCAGTCAGACGTGGCAGATTGGGAGGCAGCTGTTCGTTCTGTGCTTGAGCTGGGCTCAACTAGCCGTCAAAGCTCACATTCTGCAAATGGCTTCCATGCTGTTAAGCAACGAGACAAGAGTGAGTGAGACAAGTGAGATGTTCCAGAGCAGTGTTTTCTGTGGAAGAGCTTGGGGGGGAAGAGGGTTTATTATTCTGCAATGAAAGATGTAAGAAAAACACTGTCAGCTTCCAAATTCTGCAAAAACTCAACCTTATGTTCCGCTAACAGCGTGAGTGGTTTAAAGGTTCTCAGAACTCCATCCCACCGGGTCCACCTTTGCCTACCGCAGCAGGGATCTCACCTTCCCCTCACCTCTGAAGCACCGACCTCTCGTTCCTCACGGACGGTACGTTTTTATCTCGAAGGAAGGATGTTAACTGAGGAGGCAGAACTCCCGCAAAGCATGCACAATTTTTCTCTCCATTCAATCTGAAACGAAGACCTGATAGGCTGACATCTTTAACGCCTCACTGAAGATGTCTCCTGTGGGAGCCTCTTCATCACCTCCTCCTAAAACAAACCCTCTCCGAAAGTTTTTAATAAAATACTTAAAAAACAAGATAACGTTAAACAAATATACCACATTAGATATGATTGCTTATTGGCTGTTGGGCCCTTCATTTGCTTCATTCTCCATCTGTTGAAATCTAGTGTGTGTGTGTGTGTGTGTGTGTGTGTGTGTGTGTGTGTGTGTAGATGTGGTGTGGTGTCCACTAGATGGCAGTACACTCACATTAATGTTCTCCAGGGCTGTGATGGTCCTGTGGGCCTCCTCCAGCTCTGAGCCCAGCTGAGACACACGATTCAGCAGAAACTTCCTTTCACTGCTCAGACTCTCAGACTGCACACACACACACACACACACACACACAGAGAAAGATGCATTAAAGTGCATGGATTTCAAATATTATTTTACCCACGATTAGCCCATCCCCAGGCTTCTCACCGCCACGTGCAGGTGCTCCCCCAGCAGGTTATCGGCCTGCGTGCTCCCAGAGTGAGTCTGCAGAAGGCTGTGAAAACAAAAAAAAAAGGAACCAAGGTTTCCATTCAGGACACTTCCAGGCAGCTGTTTGTGAGGGCGAGTGGCAAACACAAACTCTCCTAAATGGATCAGCAACACGATACACCCAGCTGGAGCTGGCTGTGAGGGAGCCATTCACTCCAGTTGCTCCAGTCTGCTGAGGAATGTTTGGAATGTGCTCAAAAGGCAGCAGCAGGGGTTTGGGAACAGATACGGGCCTGACCGGGTCAGAGGGGAAGGTTTTAGTTGGTCTGTTTCTGTTAGTCATCCAGGACATCCCCAAAAAAGGGTAAAACTGTGACTCTTGTTGCTGATCCCTAATGCCCCATGGATCAGTAAATCTACAGGAACTCTTATTTGTTGGTTTATATATGTGCACACATTGCAGTCATGGCTTCTGACACAAAGAGTCGTGCTGTTAACACGCAGGAGTCACCTCTTATATTTCTCCTTGACGTGGCTGAGCTCGTCCCTGGTCCTCTGCAGCTCTGCCTCCAGGCTCTCGATGCAAACCACCGTCTGCAGCAGGTTCTGGTGGAGATCCGCATTTTCTTCCTGCAACGCCCTGAGCGCAGAGAGGGAGGAGGAGGAGGAGGGACAGAGTCTTCACCAGACATATCTGCCTCTGTGTGCTCACCAGAGGAAAAACAAAAACACCAAGCTGGCCTAGAATTTGTGCTGCACACTTTCTGTTTTACTCCTTAAATATAAACAATATGGACTTTTTGGGTGTAAAAATGAAGCGCTGGGTCCCACCTATCCAGGATGTATGTCTACAGCTGATCTACTTATGGAGTCAACCCCGTTCAAGATGGCCGCCACAGCTGAGAAAGCTTCATGGCCATAACATAACTCAGTCAGTTTTACAGATATAAGACTAAAATTTGGTGTGGTAGTAGAGAGTCATCCTCAGCACACACTCTGCAAGCTAGCTCGTCTCTCACATGAGACTGTGCATAAAAAAAATTGACAAGGTTCGACCAAATCAGCTCTGACGTCATGATTTTTCATCATGAGATTATCTTAGTTTAAAGATCTGCCATGGAAAGCTGATATGCAGTCCTTCAAGGAATCCTGGGCCTGTAATATTTATGATGTCTTAGAGGTTTTGTTGTAAGAAGATCCACGTCTCTGCTTTTTTAAAAATAAAAATCTTGAAAGGGTTCTTATACATGGTTCATTAACCAAAAAAATTACAAAACTGGAAGTTTGAGTTGTGCAAAATCAGTAAATATGTGGCAAATATTAAAACTGAGGCTTTCAAAATTAGGCTTTGGTAGATCATATGTTGCTTAAATGTTCTTTGTTGTTGCTTTTTTTTCTGCACAATTTAATGACAACATGGAGATGGATGTAAAAATGAGGTCCTCACTGACATCCCCTCTTCTTTAAGGAGAAATGTGAGCAGGCCTGGACTCAAAAAAAAAAAATACACTGGGACAGAGAATAAAACAGACACTTACTGAAAGTGATCAGCATCGCACAGCATGTCCTGGAATAAATTCAAACATAAAAAGACAGTCGGTGAGAAGTGGCAAGAAAACACCAGGATGTTGTTGACAGACAAGAAAAACACGAAGTACGATTTGAGTCGAGTGTCTTGTCTGTGGCACATGGAATCTACAACGAAGTAAGAGGACGTGGAGAGCGTTTTAAAGAGGAATTTGGACATAGTGCTCTTTGAATGTGGGCTCTCCTGTTGCTGAGGACTTCTACCCTACAGGCAGATTTGTTTATTTTGCATTCCAGTGAGTTGGAAGAGGTTCAAGAGGGGGAAAAAAATATGTCACCGTCCAAAAACAGCACGCCCTGTAGTAAACTGGAGCTTCTCAACACGCCCATTTAAAGGAAAGACTGTTATCGCTTTCAGTTCTTAAATTAACGTACTGAATGTCAATTTGATAATCTGCTCTGATTAGACTGACTCAAAGCTTTTATGTCACAAGATTTTAAAAAACAAGAGCAGCAACGATGAAAAATGAGGACAAAAATGAGCACACGTCCACTGCCACATTACAGAGGACATGAGTTCAATAAATTATTGATTTATAGGAGAACTTTGCCCGGGCCGTGCTACGATCAATTTGTTCTGTGAGTCTAAAACACTGCGGGGATTTTCCTCTTTGTTTGTGTGAAGCTACAAAACTGAACAAGTCATGTAAGGCCTGCACCCTACCCTACATGAGGATTTAAAAAAAAAGAGAAAATCTCATGCAAAGCTGGCTCCTGGAGCAGGAGGGGGAGTGTGAATAGATTCTTGCATAAGAAGCCACCTGATAGCTGCTCTAATTCGAGCTTCGTTTCCCTCAGAGTGTTGGCTTCTGGTGCGAACTGCACAGATGCAGCACACGGCCTTGTCTCTTTATCACAGTCGTTTCAGAGCACAAGCACGGAAAAAAGGGCTTTCGGCAACAAGCAGGGCATCGCAGAAAGTGACGCGTCAGGCAGCCTGGAAAGAAATTTCCCCTAAAAGCACAAGGGAATTATCCGCTGCATTACAGTGACTCAGCTGGCAGTGCGGAGTATCTGACACAGCCCACGCCGCCTGCGAGTCAGCTGCACGGCCCGGGCCTCTGTTGCGTTCATTTTCTTCCCTTTACGTAGAGAAGTTAACCCTTCCCCGCAGAGCTATGCATTCAGGAGATTAATCAGCAGCTACGTTTACTGCCTGTTTTGTTTGTTCCTTTGTTCATTTTAAATCCGCTGTGATGTTACCATGGATGGATTGTCACAAACTGATAGATTTAATCCCTAACCGTCCTGCTTCAAATGTACATTGGATCATCTTGTGTTGGTTTTAAACATGTTTTGTACACAAAGTTAACTTGTGTTACGGTTTGATGCAGCTTGCTGGGTTGGTTTTTGTTCATACGCACTTCCTCCTGCTGACCACTTGTTTTTCCATGATTGTGCTCCTTCTTCTTTGCACATTTAAAAGCTTATCTTAGCAAAACAACACACAGTACATCACCTACAGTTACTACTTATTCGTCATGAGCCTTGAAGGATGACAAAGTGGCGAGGACCAGCTTATTATTTCTGACAAACTCGAAATTAACGATGAGGCACAAAGTGGGCCACAGTGACTGATGATGTTTAACAAGAAAATTCATTTTCATAGATGCCTTCTTACTCAGATAAACCAAATGCATAAACTGCACAATCTTGCCCACCAACAAAACCCAGATAAATGGGAATAGGCGTTTAGCTCGGCTGCCATTATAAATGATAAAAACAGTCATTCTTAGTCATTAATTCACATTTCAACCACACCTGATGGCAAAGATATTAAAGAGTCGTTAAAGCACAGCTCTGTGGTGGTGAGTACTCTTTCTTGAAACCCACTGTGCTCCAGTACTTGTTAAAGTTTTCCATTGAATGAAGACACGCTACAGTGTTTTCTCGACATTTTTTGAATGGCTTCAGCGGGATATTTAGCAGCTCATATCTGTACATGCAAATAGAAACCGCTAAAGCAGGAACAAAACCACCTAAACATTGATTCAGAGAAGCCAAAAAACGATACAAAAAAGAGGGAGGGAGAGGAATATGCTCTGACAATGCAACAGTGATTTAAAAACCAATTGCAACAACACCAAAGTATTACAAGAAATATTACTCCCCACCATGTAGCTGTGCCCCGATGACTCATGAATATTTCATCTATTAATTCGGGACAAAAACTGACATGAAATAATAACTAAGAAATAAACAAGATTGTTAATATTTACAGCTTGTTTCATTCAGAGCTGAACTTCATCTATGATTCGTCTAGTTTGGGTCTCATTGGCACATGCGAGGATTGCGCGATTCATCTATTCATGCTGGTTTTTTTATGTCATCTAAGGCCTCAGTTCCTGTCTCATATTGCTGAGGTTTTATTAAAGTGAGCTCACCCTGTGCTGTTTAGGAATCCCTGTGTTATGTGACTGTTGTCGACCGCTCTGCTCTGAGCTGTGGCTGGTAGCCGTGTAGGCTGTTTCTCTGCCTCTGGATAAGTCGGACTTTGTGGATGAGGACTCAGATCCGAAACCTGGTCCCGCACTCTGAGCTGAGGGTGGAGGCGAACCGCTGGGCCCTCTGTGTCCCGAGTCCTGATGGACCTTTTGAGGGAACTGCTGAGTATGCTGGTTGTGGACGGTGCTCTGTTGGTATTTCTGTTGGTGGCATTGTTTGGGCCGAGTTGGTTCGGGACTGGTGCTGGTTCCATCGGTGTGCTGAGGGCCGCATCTGCCGTACCTGTCCCCTGACGTGGGTTTTCCGGTGGGCGAGGGTCTCCTGTCTTGACGGCCGTGGTTGGAAGACGGAGCGTAGTGACGAGGCGGGGGGCTACCACGGTGGTTCCTAGTTAGGTATGAGATGAGTTTGTCAGGATTGGAGCTATCGGAGTCTTTTCGGGAGCTGCTGCAGCCTTTCCCCGCTCTGTTGGGCTGCTTCGGAGGCTGTTCTGTCTCATTCCTTTTCCCCACTCTGTGTTTCTTGGGCGGAAGCTGGGGTTTGACTGGGTCAGCTGGAGGGACTGAGGCAGGTGTCTTCCCAGTTGTTTTATTTTTGCTCACCCCAAAGATGGAGAGATGTGATGGACTCATGACTTGCCTCGTAATTTCATCTAAAAAGGCTGAAAACTGTAACTTCCCCTCGACGAAGTTCGCCCGTGCTCGCTCCATCTCAGCTTGGGTGATCCCTTTCCCCTTCTGCCCACTCTGACCTTCTCCCTTGGTGACTCTGGGGGAGAGCACTTCCATTGACTTAACCTTCCGAATGTCTGTATGATTCCCCTTGTTTTTCAGAATCCCTTTGCTGGGCAGGAGGCTGGAAGAAACAGCCCTCTTCGGCCCACTGGGGACCCCTAAAAAGATGTCTTCCTCACTGAAAGCCAAGCTTCGGTTCAGACTAGTTGTCTTGTACAAGGCCCCATAGTTCATATGTGACTGTTTGGACCGTTCTCCTTCGACATCATCTTTAATACCCTGCAAAAGGCCTTCTTCACTTCGACTGTGACCTCGGTTGAGTCGGGAAAAATCACGGCGCGTGTCGTTGTGCGACCTGCTGACAGCATTGTCTTTTTTGCTGTGCTTGACGGTAGCGAAGACAACGGGCTCACTGCTGTCCTCCTCCATTAAAGCTTTACGCACTTCTGAGATATTGGAGCAGGACAGGGAATGCTGCGGCCGCTCAGCATGATGAAGGGTAAAGGGGTCAATTGAACTTGCCTCGGTGAAGAAGGAAGAGGAGGAGGAGCTGGAGGAAAGGGAAGAGGAAGAGGCCCTGGAGAGAGTTACAGAAGTGCGATGGTTGTAAAGTTTGTCACTTTCTTCGTCGTGGAGAAACAAATGAGGATCGTGGACAACGTGGCGTGGGCTGTCATAGATGTAGTGATTGGGCCGATGGTGCCGACGATGTCCTCTGCTATCATCTGTGTTCCTGTCATCATCATCAGTTGTATATCTATGTCGCAAAAAGAATAAAGAATGTGCACATTTAAAGTGATTCTAAATTGCTTACCTGGCTGCAGATTGGTATTTTTTGTTTGTTTTTTTATGAACATTTTCTCTGAGTAAAAAAAAAAAATCATCCTACCTCTGTTGGTGAGGGTCTTGGTGATGGTAAACCTGACGATGGTGTTGGTTCCTCTGTTGTTTCATCTGATCTGGTGGAGAAGGATTGTGAACGGGTCTAAACAAGTTCTCCATTCCCTGTCTCGTTCCAGGTTCCCAGGCTGTTGATGCTGCCTCACTACGGACAAGTGGACTGTGTTGAATTTCTGTTTTGTAGCATTATTTTCTTGTAAAAGACAATTAAACTACAGTAACTGTAAAGGCTACACCACTGCTGTTTAAAACCATTCTGGCAACAAAATGTATTGTGTAAAAAAAATATTCCTTTGTAGCTTCAGTCTAAAGATTATTCCACAAAATGGTACATACTGAAAATGTAGGCCTAATCCTCCAAAAGGTTTCCAAAGTATGCAGCTGTTGGATTGTTTGAGTGTCTACATATCTCAATAAGTTTGCCTCTGTCGGCGTCCAGCTGCAGAATAAAGGAATCCCAGCTCGTGGACAGAAGTGTATAACTTCCTGGATGGGGGTCATGATGTTTCCTGATGCCTGAAGAGCTGGGTGCTTATTGAACCAACAAAAAGATCGAGAGCTTTGCCCTCACAGAGGACAAACGATCTATACTGCCTCGTTTGAACGCACTGATAAACTGTACAGTCCTGTTTGTTTTGCTTGATCCTGTCTTAAATATCTGACTTTATTATGCAGTTTTATGCATCATTTTATTGCTTACTGATTTTTTGCATATTCTATTGTTGGTATAAATTGGAAAAAGACCCATTTTTTGTCCAGTCAAAACTATTGAGTTGTCTTCTGTTGACTCATTGATTTTACGAAGCTTCCTGCAATCATGCAGTCGAAGTCAGTATAATTACATTCACAGACAATAGACCTTAATAGGTCATGTGACTGTATGGATTTTTCAGCCACCCTAAATAATTATTGCACACCGCTGATAGGCGAAGGTGGATGACACCATTTTTGCCCATGTTTGTGTGTCGGTTTGTTACCAAAATGTGGCATAAACCAGTGGACAAATTTTAATGAAACTTAGAGGCAGTGATCATCGGTTGTACCGCCACAACTGATTCAAGATGGCCGCCACAGCTAATCAACATTAGCTGATACAAAAATAGCTTTAACGCTGTCATTTTAGATATTGACCTAATGTGGTAGTAGCTGATAGGCATTTACAACACATCTCATGATCTTGCATGACATGATTATTATTTCCAAGGTTTGACCAACTCCACAATTATACTTAGCAATTTTGTAAGCAAGCAAGTTAGAGAGTAGAACATGCAAACAAACAGAGCAAATTGTTTACTCCTGAAAGCTTTTCCTGACATTAAATTCAATCTATTAACCATAGCAAATAAGGAGAAACTTCTAGACAATGGCTGTAGTCTGCAAGTAACCACAGGAGGGTCTTGATCATCAGATTGGTTTGAAAGCCTTTGTTTGATTTGATTATCACATAAACAATGAAGTCTCTGTATGGCTTTGACTACATCCTGATTATCAAAAAAAAAGAGATCAATTCATTGGCTTTGGGGTGCGACAGAAACTTGGCCCCAGGTCAACTCCCAACATTTCCACATTTCCTAATCAAGTTGTGAGCAAAAGTAAAACACATAAGAAGAAATTATGCCCAGACTTTTCTTGGCTTTCATAATCAACACAAAAACCAGCTCTTTAGATGAACACAGGGGAGAAAAAAGAAGCATTTTAATCATTGTGAGAGACGTGACTCACTGCACGTTTTTGCACTACACCCCCTGCTGGCAAACAACACAAGCCTCAGTCTTGGCCTGGTAATTTTCCACCAGAACACAGCCATGAGGCACTGGATGTTTCTGGATATTTCTGGTTTTCTCTCATGAAATCTTCGCATTCCACTAACACAGTGTAAACACAGTCGTTATATTTAAGACGACAATCACATTCTTTTAATCCAGTGCTTCATGACAGGTTCTTTTAATAATAATAAAAAATATATACATATATAAGGCAAGTATCATCTGTTTTATAGAGAACATTGGACAGACCAAAGAAAGGAAACTAGAAAGAAGTTTGTGAACACAGGCCATCAATGGTAAAAAGATGAGTTGGCTGTTTTTCTTCTGTTTTTTAATCCCAAACTGCACTTCATTGCAGTAAAGGGAAAGTAGATCCGACAACTCAAACGCATTCCAGTTTGATCCGGTTTGCAGGACCGTTGAAGCTGGCGGATTAATCCGCGCTGCCTTTAGTGTGACGTCAGCTGTTTTTGTTTGAATTTTCTTCCAGCTGCGTTGGTTTTAATCATAATGTGAACGCAGACGATAGACGAAATGTTCAAATATGACTTCTGACAAAGTTGAGATTAGTGTTTTATACGTCATTCGTTTCTGTGATATGAAATGTAAAGAGAGTATCTCTATGTTTACGTCTTGCCCAACCATTGTTCAGGTGGCGCTTTGTTCAATTGTCTGGATCTATCAGTGCTGTTTTGAACAATGCCCCGCTTATTGTTCCACCTCATCGTTCTATTGTTATGGTTTAAAGTGGACTTTACAAGCAGAAAGTCTTTGTCATCGGGAGGGACTAACTCCCTGTCGGATGACCACATGATCTTTCCAGCCGAATCACCAACGAGTATAAATACTGGCGCCGCCATTTCGTTTATCACTGCATCGATATGGCTAGAGCGAGAAGGTGTTAAGGTTGGCAAGCGGCGTAGGTTGACGCGGTCACTTTTTCTTTTCTTTCTTTAACAAAACGAATAGTTTAAATCGTTAGAACGAAGCTCTTTATTTAAATTTTTTTTACTACTTAAGGTTTACAGTTTTCATTGCTGCAATAGCCTGCGTTTTTTTAATTATTTGGCCCTGTGTCATAGACTATATTTGAGCTTTCACTAACGAGTTGAAGTGTCGCTCTTACTAATTCTTTCGATTTTTTTTCATTCAGCTGAATATTTTTCAGATTAGAGAAGCAAATAAGTCACTGAACAGAAACCTTTTTGTCAGTCTTTTTGTTATTTTTTTAAAAGACAGCTCCTAGCTTAAGCTAACGCATTGTTTTGTGCCAACTGTGACCTATGTAAGCTTTTAAAACGTTTTTAACGGGCCTAACTCTTTTGATTTATGATGACAGTCATCTAATTTTTCGAATAAGCAAACAAAGAAGTTATTGAACAAAGACGAGTTTATTTTTGAGAGGCAGCTACTAGCTTTAGCTAACTCCTTAATTTGTGTGCTAATTATGATTTTTTTTTTATCAACGGGTTTTAACTGTTTATTTCGATTTATGTTGTCAGTCATCTGATTTTGCGGTGAAGCAAATATATTATTGAACAGAAATGTTTTTTAATTTTTGAGGCGGTTACTAGCTTGAGCTAACACTTTGTTTTGTGTGCGAAATGCTTTTTGCAAACGCAAAAAATCTTTTTTTAACCATCATTCTTGTAATCCATTTAATTTTTTAAAATCGTCTGTTAACGTTACAGCAGATAAGGAGATGTATTTTTTCGAGAACGTGTTTATTTACGGTTGTCTTTTTAACGGCTGTTGGCCAATTTGGGGGGCTGTGACATGAAAGCTTGTTTGCTATTGGTTGGTTAGAATAACACCGTGACGTAAGCAAGTAGGGCGTGGTCAAGATTTTTCCAGAAGTGCTGAAGCGCATGTTCGGTTGAGCTAATGCTAACGTGCTAATGTTAGATGATGCTAAGCAAAATAACCTCTTTAATGACCCATTCGAGTCAATTTTTTTCTTATGACATCAGAGTCTGAGTGTTAATTGGAGCATATAAATTTTTTTAATCTTTGAAATCTAATTTGCGCTGTGAATTGCGTTGTTCATAGTTGTATGACTGAAAACTTGCATTTTTACTTTTTTTTAAGGAAGTTAAAACACGGAGGAAGATGACAGATTATTTTTACTTTTGGTGGACATTGATTACCTGTCTTTAGCCTTTATTAGACATTTAGGCTTTAATTATTCTTTACTTATTTGACAAAAGGAAAATGTAGCGCTTATTTTGTAGCCTTTGTGGAAAAACTTGGCAACCTAATTAAGCTTTTTCTTTTTCATTTGACAAAACGGCCTTTGTACAATGTTGGAAAGTGCCTTAAATTGTTAGTTCAATTTCAAGGAAAAGACCTAAACAATTTTATTTTTACCTTTTTTTTTGTTTTTGACTAAAAGTTGTTGATTCTAAAAAAAAATTGAAGCCACAGCTTTAGCTGTAATTTGATTCAATCTCATTTGTTGATTCTAAAAAAAAAAAAAATTAAAGCCACAGCTTAAGCTTTAATTTGAATCAATCACATTTGTTGATTCTTAAAAAAAAAAAAAAAAAATTAAAGCCACAGCTTAAGCTTTAATTTGAATCAATCACATTTGTTGATTCTTAAAAAAAAAAAAAAAAAATTAAAGCCACAGCTTAAGCTTTAATTTGAATCAATCACATTTGTTGATTCTTAAAAAAAAAAAAAAAAAAAAAATTGAAGCCACAGCTTAAGCTGTAATTTGAATCAATCAATTTGTTGATTCTTAAACAAAAAAAAAATTAAGCCATGGCTAAAAAAAAAAAAATTGAAGCCACAGCTTAAGCTGTAATTTGAATCAATCACATTTGTTGATTCTTAAAAAAAAAAAATGAAGCCAAGGCAAAAAAAAAAAATTGAAGCCACAGCTTAAGCAGCAATTTGATTCAATCGTATTTGTTGAATCTTAAAAAAAAAAAAAAAAATGAAGCCACGGCTAAAAAAAACTGGCTTATAAAGCGAAGATCTTTTCTTTTTTTTATCTTGTGAAAAAATGGACTGAGTCATTGAGGGGAGAATGGACTTAGTTTGGGGGGAAGAATGGACTTTAGAAACTAGAAGATCGTGGGACCAGCGTGGAGAGGACCAGAATGGAGCCAGGCAGGACAGGACCACAGGGCAAGGAAGGACCCGAGTCGAGCCAGGCAGGACAGGACCAGAGGGCGAGGGCGGACCTGAATCCAGGCAGGACAGGACCAGTGGGCGAGGGAGGACCGAGTCGAGCCAGGCAGGACAGGACCAGAGGGCGTGGAGGCAAGAGCAGAGAAGGTTCGAGAGATCGGGAGCGGTCGGCGAGCTTACACCAGAGGGCGCCAGATGCACAGGGCAGTGTAGCTGAGAGGCCAGCGCCAGAGCTGTTCCAGAGCCGAGCCAAGGGTGGGATGGGTGCACAGATCTCTAGCTTCAACTCTTAAACGGGTCTTTGGTTTGTATACCAGGTTGAGGTATCCCTGTAACGTTCTTGGGCAATTAGATTTAAAGCACTTGTTCTTTTCAACAAATGTTGTAGAACAAAATTTCTTGCACAATTTCTCTTCCTCTTTCAGGCAAGCGGTGTAAAGCGTTTGTACGGTGGTCGCATCTCCTTGTGCGCTGACATGGTTTTTGGGTGTCTGCTGTGATGAATGCCTTGGTAGTGTGCTGGCGGGAAGAGCATCTTAATCGGACTACGGCTCCCCTGCGATCAGTAGTTCCCCCCCCCTCAACCGGATGGAAAGGCAATCCTTTGTCATTTGATAGGTCTTCTACAGAGAAGTGTACAGCACTGGAAGGTGTGATCGTCTGTCTGGCGAATTGGGTGTACTCAGCAGCCCTTCAGTACTTCAGCCTCCCCCCATTGGTACAGATAAGCTCCATCTACCTCTTAACCCAAGCAGTGAGTTAATGCATGAAATGTACATGTGGTGTAACGATCCTGTACATCAGTCGTTATTAGCTCTAATGATGGAACTGTTACAATGGCTGTCTTAAGCTAGCAAATTTTGGGAGTAGGGGAGGGGGAGGGGTGTTAAAACATGTCTGGAGTTTCTCTTTTTACAGGCCTGCCCCCCCAAAGCACACCATGGAAAGAATCCCTGGTTACACACAGCTTCTCTGTACAAGTTGACCCCCACCTTGCGTACAATAGTGGTTCGGATCGGCATCATGTGCATCTGCTGTGATTTAACAAGGTGTAGGAAGGTATTTTGTATGTAACAAACAAGAGATTTTCTTTAAAAAGCCTTTTTATATATATGAAACATTAAATTGGGGTTTCACACAATTTTTGGGGGCCTAACGGGGAGGGTGGGTTGTGGGGCGTTAATCAGTCTCTTCCTAGACTTCACAGCTTCACACTGCCCCATGACACATGGCTTGAATAGGAAACGTCCAGGCGTATCCAACAGGATTCAAGTGGACTCTTGGCCGCACAGGATAGCAACCTTAAAACTAGTCTCCTGAGAGAACAGAACCCGCTTTTGCCCCAGGGAACGTGGTAACAAGTTTCTTTACTAGAAGTAATTGTAATTCTGTTCAACTTGCAGTTGCTTTGTGGGAGGGGGTTGTGTATGTTTGACTCTTGCAGATTTTTATGTAAAGGCCCAACCATCAAATCCACATTCAAGTCTTCAGCTACTGTTAAGGAAGGATTCTTCATGCTCAGGCTTGCGGTATTTGAATACTCCTGGAAAATGGGCTTCCATTATGTGAATTGTTTTCATAGTTCTTCAGTTGTTTAGGCAGTTCATGATTGCTTGCTGTTAACCAGTACATGTTCTGTATAGCTTCATTGTATTGGGGAATGGGGGTCTTGTGGGGAGAAGGCTTTTTTCTTTGCATTTTTTCAGTGTGCTGTGTCCTGTGTGCTTTCCAATACCCAAGACCATCAGGAACTCTCCTAACTCATTGTATGTACAAGTTTCCTTGCGCATCGAGCATCACGTAAGCTCACTAAATGTGTTCACATTTATCTTAACATTCATTGTTTTGCTAGTTGCCTTCATTGCAATTCCTTTGCAATTAGTTGCTGTGCTTTGTATTGACAATACAATGAGTGAACTATCTGTAAAGGATTTTATTTTTGCATAATAAATGCATAGCTTGTCGTGATTGAATACAGTTTTGGTATGCATTTGTTTTTTTGGGGAGGGGCTTGTGTGGGGAAGCTTTTCTTGTGCTTTTTCAGGTTTGACTAAAGCTTGGAGCTTTGTAGAGCACGGATGTGACCTGGGCTCAAATGACCTTGTTGAAAGTGGAAATTGCAGATAAGTTGCATCCATCAAATAATTTTCGGAAAGCTCAATATAGTGAAGTCACTTATCGAAGTGCTCATGATTCTTGAAATTTGTCAACTTGACCGAAGAAAAAGCACTGCTTTCTTAATTCTTGTGATTTTAAAAGGAAGATTTGATGGAGCTTCATTAGATTTAACGTTATCTGCAGTAAAGCATTTGGGTAAGGATAACAACAGTCAGTTCTACGATACTGTGGGGAAGGGCCGGGGTGTCTTTTCTATCTTTTTTAATCTTACAGAAAAGTCCAAAAGAAGAATGCAGTCCACCTTGGACAACACAGGAATCTTCCAGCCCTTTGAACTTGACCAGCATGCAGTTTGAACAGGAAGGGTCAGGTTGTCTGACGTGGTGTTTTTCTATTTTTTATTTATTTTTTGTCATTAGTCCTCAGTTGCTGGCCCTTGTGCAACTGTGCAAGCGGCAGGTTAATCACATTTAATATCTTGACGAATGCGCAACTGTGCGTCGTTTTCCAAATTCAAGGCACTGAGGAACGCTGCGCATTGTGCAGCTCACATTGGCCTGAGATGCAACGCAAATGTGTTGCTTTAGAACATGCACGTTTGGTTGGGCGTGTCCCTCCGCTTCTCTTTGCAGAAATCACAATACGAGACTGGTTCAAGCAAGTCAAGTCCTCCAGCCTGGAGCACGTAGTAAGCTGTTGACTTATCTAAACACCTATGCAATGTGTAGATGACAAACTGACATCTTGGAACTGGCTTTATGTTAACCTAAAATCATTGGTAACAATGCTTTACTTGTATATTCCTCTTTGGCCTTGGGGCCTTATTGCTTTGCATCTTAAGACCACATGAGTAGAACACAACTCTTTGTATTGTGTCCAATGTGTGGTGGGTGTGTTGTGTAGATCACTTTGTTTCAGATCATTCTCGTCTGTCCCCTTCGATCTCACCTGCCTCTGAATGCAAAGTCATCTGTGGAAGCTGTCAGCGAATGCGTGACCCTGAATGAAGTACCAATCCTCTGTACGCTTGAGCTCAAATCTGAACCCCTGGCGTCCTTCGCGAAGCCCTGCTCTTTGTCTTTGTGTGCTTTTTTTTTTTTTTTTTTTTTTTTTTTCTTTTTTTTTTTTGGAAAAAATTTTTTTTTTTTTTTTTTTTTCCTCTGGTTTCTTAGGTGAAAATGTCAATTTCTTTTTGTTATTTTGTCATCTGGGATGGCCTAACCTGTGATGGGAAACTGAGAACCCTGCATTGTAAGATCAAGAACTGCAAGCTTGTTTCTAATACTGCATCACCTCAGTCTCGTGGGTGCCAAGTTAAGTGATTTTTGGTTCCCTTAATTTTGATTTTATTTTCATTTCTTCCAACTTATCGTGGCTTAAATGTGTAACAAGACATGATGCATGCACCTCAGCTCTTCATAACATTTAATTTGCATAACACAACATAATGTTCATAAAGTCGTTGTCAAACATTGCATTAGTGTATGGTCAGGGGTGGGCTTTTTTGGGGGGGGTGCAACACTTGTCTCTCTTTCCCTTTCAGATGTTTTTCATTGAGCTAAGCTTGCTACTGAGCCAGACATCTTAGACTCCTGGGAGGTCGTGAGATGACTTTGGTACAGCCAGCCTCTAGGGATCTGTCTTAAGTGTGTTGAAGAATTGAGCATCGCTGAGGAAACATAGGTGTGGTATATGCTACGTTGGTTGCGGTAAACAAAAACCTCTTTCCTACAATTTGCCATCAAGCACTGGGTTAATTTGGGGGGGAGGGGAGGGGTGGTTAAAATTGTCCTCTTCTTTCCATTACAGCTTTAGAAGTGTTCAATTGACCCTCAAATCCTGCCGAATTACAAATGGAACCGACCAAGTATGACAAGGGATGCTGGTATTGTGGCGTTGGGTTTATGGATAAGAAATTTCCTGGCACAAGCTAAATATGGATATTATGGGGGAAAAAAAAACAGGATCGGGGGGGAAAAATGTTCTGCCTTCTAGTTTCAGATTCATGATCAAGAGAAAAGTCCGTGTGGTGACAAGAATATATAGCAGCTAAGTATTAAAGGGCTTTCTTTTCCTGAGGGAACAAACTTGTTTGTTCCTTCAGGTTTTGCTTTTGCCCAAATTATAGCATAAACAAAAAAGCAAAAGACTCCGGTGGTGGCACTTCTGACCTGTCAGAACGGGGTTCAATTCCCTGCGGTGTCTTGCTTTTACTGCGCTATTTGGGTGAAGCTGCAATAAATTACAGCACATTCTTGATCTTTATTATGATTGGGGGAGCACGGGCATCTTTATAAGTTTACACTTGATGGATATGAAGGTTATTTTATTTTCAAACATATGAGTTTAACTTTTAAGTTTAGAATATAAATTAGGCAAATGGCTTCAAAATCCCTTTAACCTCTTGAAGATAAGTTTCTGACTTTCATAATGGGATAATATTTGTATTTTTGTATACTTTACTATATACTTTTTGGCATTAAATTATTAAAATGATATGGTAATGGTATGAAAGAGCTTAAAAAATACCCATTGATGTGTAGAGGGTCACCCTCAGGGACTTCGAAATGGTAAGATGTCAGAGCAGAACCTGGAATTTAAAGCTAGAAACAAAAGCAGCTTGTCTCTGTCAGCTTCTTCCTGCCTCCTCCATGTAAACAAACAGGACATTGCTTATGGCGTGGCTGGAGATCGCATCTTTCCATTCATTTAGTCTGGATAATTTTCACTACGGTCTGCCGCTGAACGTTTATGGCAAAGTTTAGCTGAGAAATAAAATGAATTTGTAAATATGTTCATTTTCTAATAAACTAATAATCAATTATGTCATGTCTAGGGGCAGCCGGGACACAACATGGTGTTCCATCTTCTGCACAACTTGAGGAGCAACAGAAAATGATTTTGAATAAGTTTTAGCAATGTTTTAAATTAAGTTACTTATGTACAAAAATATTAAACATAAGATCATTGCTTACCTTCCTGGGCTAACTAAAACAGGATGAAAGGATGTTCTATTTAGATGGCAGCTCACCCCTAACTAGTTTGCTGACGTGGCACAGCAGGTCTGGTGTGACTGGTTGAGACACGAAGGAACGGAACCGATGACATCGCTTCTGCGGCACTGTCTCATCAGGCAGCCAGTCCCTGTTCGGCTCATCTGCGGTTTCTGGACCAATCGTGGCTGGGTTACCTGTACGCTCATTACCATATATTAGATGCACGTGCACACAAACACCTTACAGCAGCCACAACAATCACGAAAACAAAACAAAAAACTAACTGTGACGGCGATGTTTCCTGGGGTTGGAGATCACAAATTCTGGGCAGGAGCTACATGCTCTCCTGATTGTGTGCTTAAATGTATATGGTACATATTAAGATCTTTATTTTATTTCTTTGTCATGCTGGAGTTATTTTGGAGTTAGATACTGGATATTTAAGCAATTGTGAATTGATGTTCACTGTTTACTTTTTGTGATATTTTCTGAATTTATTTTTAACTTTTATTTTTATTTATTTTTTTTATCATTACCTCTGTTTTATTTAATCCTTTTGTACAGCACTTTGGTTAAAACCTGTTAAATGTGCTTTATAAATAAAGTGACTTGTAATTGCACACTAAATCAGTTTTAATGGTTTTTAAAACAAGATTACATACCTTTTCTAAAAAGGAAACATCATAATCAGGATCTCTGCTTATTGTCAGTATCCCACTATGAATCACTGACATCCTCAGTGGTATCAGAAGTATTCTTCCTTCCTGTCATTATTGTATTTGAAATTGTTTGAAAACTCTTACATTCCCCAATCACAACGAGGTACATATGACTCGAAATAAAGGATTGTACTACCATTAAAGGTGGGCAGTACCTATTTAATATTCTTCACGTTCTCCTGGAACGAAAAAGATGGCCAAAACAGTCAGGATTTATTTCTGTGTGACACAAGCAATATTCTAGTGGCTATCTGAACTCGAATGTGATTTACTATCACAAAGCAGCAAAGATAAAACATAATTTATGTTCATGGCTGCATAAAGTCAAGTTTAATTTTGCTCGTCTCTGACGGCTGGTTTACTAAAACTAAGTGAAAATATAGGTCGGCTTTGCGGCTCAATGAGATGAATAATGTCACGAAGTGATGACGTACAATTTCTGCGACAAACCAGCCGGGGGATTTAAATGCCCAAACAACATGCTGCGGATTTAGGAGGACTATGTAGTGTTGTTGTTGGTGTTTTTAAAAGTCATTTTACGGGGACAGTGAAGGGTGGACCACTTCTGGAGAAACTGTCCAAATTACTGCAGGAGCGTGGATTCAATAGAGACAAGAAAAGAGTGACATCCAAATTAAAAAGAAATACAATCAAGTAAACGGTCACAAAGGTCGCAATGGGAGAAGGATGCACTGGCTGTATTTCGACTTGTGGGGGTACAAGTCACTCAGATACAGACTGGGCGAAACTTAGAACCGATTAGGTAAAAATGTCTCATTTTCTCCTGTGTTGCTTAGCGTGGACACACAGCTGTGTTGGTTTATTATTTTGTGTTATTAGGCTGATTATCCTCCACCGCAGAATAGGGGAAAACAAACAAATCTAAAAGAACTGTTTAGATTTTGCTAAATTGATGCAACTGAATTTATAGTAACTGAATCTTTTGTAACTGAGCGTCGACGGTTGATTTCTAGTCTGTGGAACCAATGCGCATAACCAAAGTTCCCCCGGACCCATTTTTCACTTGCGCTAGTTTGTAGTTCCTAGTCACAGCTAGCATACTCTGGCATCAGTCTGTACTGGTCTACAGCTGCATGCGTGTGTTTGATGAGGTTCGGAAATAAGAGGAAATGTGGTCATTTTTTGCCAGGGATCCCATCAAAGACTTCGCTCATGAAATTCTCCCGGACAGCCCGGAAAAGTCAGGAATATGGACACTGCATTGGGGGAAACGAAAGGTAGGAGCGGCTAACGGTTAGCATTAGCTCGTTTGTTTATCAAGGCCTGTCGCCACGCAACATTTAGAGTTTAATTTAGCCTCCTTGTCAGATCTGTTAGTGCCTACTCGTGTTCTGTCGTCCTCATCATGTCGTCCTAGTTTTTTTTTTTTTTTTTATCTTTGAAGGGATTGTCTTTGTCTCGTTCGATGTTAGCTCAGCCTCCAACAGACAGACGCGCATTTCTCGCCACGTCACCTCATGTTAACCGACTCGACTATTATTAAAATCGGCTAAAAGCCCGTTCTTTCAACCCGTTCACACGCAGCTGACAGTGTGGGACAGACTGTAATGATTATTGTCTCTGAGAAGCTGAAACTGTCCAGGGTCTATCGTCATCATCATCTTCATCTTCACTGCAGGATCAGATGACTGCTGGGCTTCAACTTCCTTCCTCTTCTTCACTCATTACTGAATATCCCATTGAAACACAAGTCTGATAAATTAACTCGAGTTAAGTGTTTGGTGTGTTCACTGTCCCTCACCCTGTCCCTCACCCTGTCCCCCACCCTGTCCCCCCTCAGACTACAGGAGATCCGGTCTCTGTGTTTGTCTACGAGGTGGCTCAGGGAACAGAGCAGCAAACCCAGCTGGCCAAAGCGGCCTTCAAACGAATGAAGACCCTGAGGCATCCCAACATCCTGGCTTATGTCGACGGCCTGGAGGTATTACTCAAATCTGAACAGATCTGTGTGTGTCTGTAGTTTTCCTAATATTTGGAGGCGAGTAGCCTTCTTCCCGCAGAGCGGCCATCCGATCAGCTGCGTGAAATCTGCTTTTTTTTTCCTTTGCCTACCTGTTTTCAGAGAGAGGTGAGTTAATTAGCCTTTAATAGCTGCTGTCCATGTAGAAAATAGTGTAGCAATTACACATATTAGTCACCCAACTAATATAGAGCTGATCACCTCTTTTTGACACTAAAACATCTCTGAACAGTCAGGCGTGTCCTGTCGTGTTTGAGGCGTTAGATCTCGTAGGCCCTTGGTGTTATAGGGAGGGGGTCTCTGAATTGGGTTTGTGTCATTGTAAATCCTCAGGCAGACGTAAATGCTAAAAGATTTAATACCAAGAAAGGAAGTCCAGTTGCCCTCGATTCAAGAGGTCAGACTATATTAGACATGCTTCCTATGGATGTCCTTGGCTTTTCATTAAATTGGTATCTTGGGGGCTTGAAGACCAGGTGAATACCCCAGAGTTTGGGTCATTCCTTAGCAGATTTTGTGGCTTGTTGATGAGCCCCGAGTGACAATGATGGTTTCCCAGGTAGAACATTATGTTCCAATAGAGTGTGCAATATTTCCAGCTTTAGTCAGTGGTTGTAATGTTATAGCTGGTATATATAAATATCAAATATAGCAAACTATCTCATAAACTAGTGGATGAATTTTAATGAAAGTTTCAGAAAATAATCTTTTAATGAACATCTACATACAACTGATTAACTTTTAAAGATACCCTTATTCACGGTGGATGCCACAGCTAATTGACTTTAGCAAACACAAAAATGGCTGTAACTCGGTCAGTTTTACAGATATTGAGTTCACTTTGGTTTGATGGTGGCTGAGAACCATCCTCAACACATCTTGTGAGATTCTGCAGTAATACATGAGGTCGTGGATAACACATCAAGGTTTGATCAAAATGGCTAAAACTCTGTCCCTTCTCAGCATAAGATGATTTTATTGTGAATGTCTGGCGCTCTATTAGCCTCTATTATAATATTATTATTAATGATATTGTGTCACAAGCACTACATAATGAATATTGTCACATTTAATCTTTTCAAACTAGACTTGAAATCCCACTTTTGTAATAGTTTTTTTTTAATAGTGAATGAATGAATTAGGTTGCTGTATGTGTTGAAGGGTGCATTTGTTTTCTTTAAATTTCCTCACTCGTTAAACTTGCTACAGATGGACAAGAGTCTTTACGTGGTAACTGAGCAGGTGACGCCGCTGGCAGTTCACCTGAAGGCCCAGGCAGAGAAGGGCGGTGCCGGGGAACTGGAGATTTCATGGGGACTGCATCAAATAGTGGTAAGAATGGGGCGCCATTTTCATCTAGTCCTTCAAAGAGAACCGTAGTTTCTGCTTTCTTCACTTCCGCCGTTTGCCTCGCCTCGCAGAAAGCTCTGAGTTTTCTGGTCAACGACTGCCACCTGCTTCATAACAACTTGGGCATCTGGGCTGTGTTTGTGGACCGAGCCGGGGAGTGGAAGCTGGGGGCCCTGGATCACCTGGCTCCGGAGCAGGGCGACCCCAGCGGCGTCTCGCTCCCCAGCCCAAAGGCTATTAACCCGGACATGGAGAGATACGACCCACCGGAGATGTCCAACAGCAGCGGAGAGAAATGGTGAGGGAGGGTTATTATATATTGTTTAAAAAGTCCAGGTTTGTGTGGGAGGAAAGGGACGGAGCTGGATGTGTTTCTGCTGCAGGGCAGGGGAGGTGTGGCGACTCGGCTGCCTGATTTGGGAGGTGTTCAACGGGCCGCTGCCCCGGACCTCCTCCCTCCGTTCGTTGGGAAAGGTACGTCTTCTCTGCACTTCCTTTGTTTAATCATCAAATATCACCGAGTTGTTTCAGCAGCACAAAACTTGAATTTGCGATGGTTTCATGTAAATGTTTGTATTAAATGTTTGCAATAAGTTAAATATACTGTAAATTAGAGAGATTTATTTTGTTATTACATTGTATAAAGACATTTGAAAGGTCTTCTTTTCTTACTGTTTTTTTTTCTATGGTGTGAAAGACCTTGTGACTTTTATCTTGAAAGGCACTGTATAAGTAAAAAGTTATTTTGAAAAAAAAAAAGACAAATTAACCTTGTAGTGAACAGAGAGTATAAATAAAGTACTTTCATTTAGTTGCCTACAAGCAGGTGTTGAAATATTTCAAAGGTTTATTTGTTTTATTATCAGCTAAAAGCGTTCCTTCTTTGTGATTCAGAGAAATGCTTTCAGAAAGTTGTTTTTGTTATCTCTATTTTCCTTTTTGTTTTTTCAGATTCCCAAGTCTCTCGTCCCCCACTACTGCGAGCTGGTCGGGGCCAACCCGCGAGCTCGACCGAACCCGGCCCGCTTCCTCCAGAACTGCAGAGCTCCTGGAGGATTCTTTAGCAACAGCTTCGTGGAAAGCAACCTCTTCCTGGAAGAGATCCAGGTTAGCAAACTCATAAAACATTCGTTAAGGAGCTCTGCCAAGTTAAAAGCAAACCATATGGATTTATTATCTTCCCTGTGCGTGCGTGGGTTTGTTTGGTTAAAGACGAGCCAGCCTTTCTAATGTAAACAACGCTTAACTTCAACCATTTTAACCAGATTACTGGTTAATATGAACATAAATGTTTGGTTTTTTGCACAACAGGTGCTGCTTAAGAACATTAAGAGTCTCTGTCCTTCTGTAGATCAAAGATCCAGCTGAGAAGCAGCAGTTTTTCCAGGACCTGAACGAGAATTTGGACTCCTTTCCCGAAAACTTCTGCAAGCACAAAGTCCTGCCTCAGCTGCTCACTGCCTTCGAGTTCGGCAACGCGGGAGCCGTCATCCTCACGCCGCTCTTCAAGGCAAATCCTCACCTCTCCTGGCAGCTTTCGGTCCTCGCTAAACAGGGAAATGATCCCAGAACGTCTGTGAGCTAACGGTCCCCTCTGTTGGTCCGCCAGGTGGGGAAGTTCCTGTCAGCAGAAGAATACCAACAGAAGATCATTCCCGTCATCGTGAAGATGTTTTCCTCCACAGACCGAGCCATGAGGATACGACTTCTGCAACAAGTATTTTCTGTTTCCGAGACTCCTTTTAGCTCACATGCAGGACTTAAATTAGCTTGTGCACACAGCTGCAAGCAAAATAAATTCAAAGTCTGGATGTATAATGTTTATAAGATGTTTCAAATCTGGTGCTATTTGCTTATGATGTCCCATAGTTTTTCCTTTTTAAAATCTGTAACGTGAGTTTATTTGTCCTTGTTTCTCTTTCTCAGATGGAGCAGTTTATTCAGTATCTCAACGAGGCAGCGGTTAATTCACAGATTTTTCCTCACGTCGTTCACGGCTTCACAGACACCAACCCAGCCATCAGAGAGCAGACCGTCAAGGTACCGAGTTTAGACTGGAAAATCTGACCCGTTTCTGTCACTCTGAGCATAAAATCAACCTTTTTGTTTTCTTTCTCCCTGCAGTCGATGCTGCTGTTAGCTCCCAAACTGAACGAGGCCAACTTGAACCAGGAGCTGATGCGACACTTCGCCCGGCTGCAGGCCAGAGACGAGCAAGGTCCGATCCGGTGCAACACCACCGTGTGTTTGGGGAAAATCGCCTCCTACCTCAACGCAACGGTAAAGCACGTTGATCATTTAACGTGATAAACAGTTGGGATGGGGTGAAAAAAAATACAAAACGAGTTGGATTGTCTTTTTCTGCACAGGCTCGAGAGCGAGTTCTGATTTCGGCCTTTTCCCGAGCCACTAAGGACCCGTTTCCTGCTTCACGCTCTGCTGGCGTGCTGGGCTTCGCTGCGACGCACAACTACTACAGCGTGACGGAGATCGCTGGCCGAATCCTGCCCACCCTCTGTGCCGTCACCGTTGACCCTGATAAAAACGTCAGGGATCAGGTACAAAACCTCATTAGACTTTCTTTTTTTTAAAAACAAAACAAAACAATAATTTCTTGTCTTTTTGAAACGAGACAAACAGCAATAATTCAGCACAGCCAAGTCTGATACAAATATCAGTATTATCCATCAGGAAACAGGTCTATGAGTTATAAATGTACACATCTGGGTCAAAGTGTATTATATACATTTTAAACCAAAGACACAGTCAGACATCAGTTATGTTAAAAAAACAAAATATGATCCTGCTTTCTGTAATAGCTCAGCAAGCTCATTAGGCAGGTAATAAAGTAGAGGCTGTCATATCCTGTACAACATAACAATTACACTTAATAATGGCACTGACTGTGTAACCGAGGGAGGCCGTCCCTGAATCCACTGGAACAGAACACACCGCCTTGCCAGATGTAAAAGTTTGCCCAGTAGAGTCATTTGATCAGACGATGAAGGAAACCCGTCCACAAACAGCGCCGGGTTCAGGGATTGTCTGGTGGACGGTCGAGCCAAGTTTTGTTTAGAAACTCTGGCGTGCTCTGTAGTCTGTGTAAAATTCTGTGTTGGCTTTCAGCTTTCATCTTCATGATGTTTCTTATGACCTGAACTCGTTGCTTTTATTAGTTTCTGAGGAGGTGAGAAAACAGGACACCGCTGCCTGTTATTTAAAATAATATACCTAGCTTGTAAAGTATTGATCAGTACGAAAACTTTCATATTTTTTAGATTAAAGCTCTGATTTTTGCAACATTAGCTGAGTAATGACAGCCATGTGAGAGTTTGTCTTCATGCAGTGACAGGAAATGTTAACACTGCTTTAAATATTTGCTGTCGGCTCTAAAATAATCTAAACTGAAGTTGAACAACTAAAGTATTGTTACAGCATCTTTAAATAAGTAAACTTAAACAATTGGGTAGCTTAAATTTGTTGTGTCAAAACAAGGAAGTGAGTTAATAATGACTGGTGACCCTGACAGTTTGAGAAAGGTTCATGACACTTTTGTGTCACATTAACTTGTTTTTTGGTGTCTGATTAAGGTTTGTTGGTTTTTGTTTTCTTTCTGTCAGGCATTTAAAGCCATAAAGAGTTTCCTGTCCAAACTGGAGGCTGTTTCAGAAGATCCAAGCAAGCTGGCAGAGATTGGTGAGAAACAAACAGGCTCTCCTCGATGTTTAACGTATTATTAAATCTGTTTAAATGCTGATCTCAGTTTGTTGGGAAAAGAAAGAATTTGGTTTGCTGCTAACTCGAGCCTTCCTGTTTTTGCAGGAAGGCTCGAGTTAGTGGCATTTTTAAAGATTTTCAGAGTTCTCGGAGTTACAAATGAGTCCAACATGGCAACAGAAATCTAAAATGTTCTGTAGGGATTGTTTAAAAGTGTTCTGTCATAAAAACTCGTGCTTTCATCCGAGGGTGGATTATTTGTGGTACGACTCTGCAGATGAGTGTGAGAGGGTGGGACGATGAACGTTACATTCACCCCAAATAAATACATTAATTAACAACAAATAGTAGGACCAAGAAAATTCAACAGGTAACGTTGTTATTCTGTAGTTATTTCTAAAACCCTCGTATTTCAAACCTTCCTCTTGTCTCTCGTGCAGAGAAGGACGTAGGATCGTGTGCTCAGCCCGCGGGTTCCTCCTCCAGCTGGGCCGGCTGGGCCGTGACCGGCATGTCCTCGCTCACCTCCAAGCTGATCCGCAACAATCCAGGCGCGGAGGTGGGTGCGGCAGCTGAGGGCGGCCGGCCGGCGGGTACGAGTCCGACCAGTGCCGCTGATGGAGCTTCAGCCCCGAACAAAGGTAGAAAAACACCCGATTCGGCCTGTGAGGCCTTAAAGTTGGTGCTTAATGAGAATAAAATCAAATTTGTGGCATTTCTCTCCCAGAGAAACTACTGAGAGGAATTATCCTACATCCTCTGAGTAAACATCACTCCTATTCACAGATTTTTATTGCCTTCAAAGACCTATTAAGAGCCACAGTCTTCAGGTTGGCCCTTCGTTAGAGTCCCCAGGATAAAACTAGTCTCATTTTCTACATTTTTAAAAAAAATTTAATTTATATTCGATGTATATTGTTGATCTTTTTCTGTAACAATGGCTTTAGTTCGTCTGCTCGTTGAATTGTTACAGGATGCAAACTACTTCCTGCAAGCATCTAATCCGTCGTTATTTGGGTTGTAGGTTAGGTTAGAGGTGAGACTATGACGCCATAGTTTTCAAAAGGTTGCGTTTAGTTTTTCCACATGAGAACGCAGTTTTACGAAGAAGAAGTGAGGTAGCTTGTTTAATGAAAGCAAACTTTTATTAAGAAACGATATCTCAGAAAAACTGAGGTTCTTCAAAGTGAAGTTAAGATTTCCCCCTTTGGGACGCCTTTATATTACATCTTAATCATGGAATCATGTTCAGGCTTCACTAAATGATGCTTCTGTGTCTTTGAGAGTTTATATAAAGTCTTCTGTAGCTGAAGAGTGGAACTGCTTTGTTTTATGTTGGTTCTGACTTGTTTCAGTTCTTTTATGTATTTAGATATTAATATTTTCTTGACCAGGTCTCCTCAGACAGCTCAAAGTCGGTTTTTCTCCCCCTTTTTTTGTCTTAAATCCTAGTTCTGTTAGTTTTAAATGCATCTCGTGCCTTTTGTCGTTTGTTTCTCCTCAGGTTCAGAAGATAAAACTCACCGAGCTGCCTCCGGTCGCAGCAACCAATCAGAGACTCCCGACGTCACCGACAACGACGACGAGACGGTCGGAGAGCGCTGGGATGACGAGGAGGACTGGGGAAGTTTGGAGGTAGAGCTTCTTTAAAAATCGTGAGAGTGTGTGTTTCTCTGTGGATTTTTCAGCCTCTAAAGTGTGTTTGATTCTCTCCAGGAGCCGGAGAAAGCTCCCACTGACGACTGGAACACCGACTGGTCAGAAACGGCGACGTCCAAAAAGAAGAGCAATAACAGAGGAGTACGGGCTTTTTGTTCGCCACCCGTCTCACGCTCATTATTGGCACCGCCGCCGCCGCAGGTGATAACGGTATAGGTTTGTTTCGATCTGCAGGCGAGCCGGTCGTACGCGTCCGCGGCGGTGAAAAAGCAGAGCGCAGACTGGAGCAGCTCGGGCTGGGACGCCGACGACAGCTGGTCCAACGAGAAGGAAGGCCAGGGTCAGAGCTCCGCGGGCGAGGAGGGCTGGGGCAACGACTGGGGCGAGGAGGAGACGGACACCACCTCCGCCAGCACGGCGGTGCACCTGCCTGAAGGCGTGCGCCTGGCCAGCGAGTACAACTGGGACTCCAGCAGCGGCTCGGGGAGAGGAGCCAATCAGAACGATCTGTTCGCCAGCGTGTCGCAGAGGAACGCCGCCGCCGCCACAGTGATTAACACTAGATTAAACCTTTTTCATTTGACCTGAAAACATTTTAAACTTATTATCATTTAAAATAATAATAATCTTGTTATATAAGAGAGAAATTTAAACCTAAAGTTCCTAAAGCTGAGGTTGAGTTCCTGCTGTAGGTCATGAAAATTAAATGTTAAAAGATTGGTAATGATGTGTTTCTTTGCCATAAATATCGCACAAATCATACAAAATTCAGAAAGTAACAAATTAGCTGCTTGGATTATAATTATGCCCTTGTTTAAATATTATTAGCAAAGGTTTTATGCTTGAACCAGTAGCATTTATGGTCTGAAGCTTCTACCGTTGTCATTTTGAAGGGCCGGAAACCACTGATCTGCTGATTCTGCTTCTGCTACATTAAAATAAACATCAATTGGTCTCAGCTGCAAAATTCAGATAAATTGTATGTTTATGATACTTAAAGCAGGTTTCAAACACAGGCTTGTGCTCAGCCAGATAATTTAAAAGGTTATTAAAACACCGTGTCCTGGCTTAGCTGCTCGGTGATGTTTTTTTTTCTCTCTTTGACAGACTGGAGAAGGCTGGGGCTCAGACATAGTAGGAGACTGGGGGACCGAGGAGAGCTGGGAGTCAGTCGAAGGAAGCCAGAGTAAGTCCTTCAGCTGAAGTCAGATCAGCCTGTTCTCCAAACAGGTTCACCAGTCCGATCAGGGGACGCGGAACCCTCTGCAGGCTGTCCAGATGGCCTTAAATTAAACAGAGAACGTGTCGGGAAAGTGGAAAATATCAGTTCCTGTTTCCTGACGGACGAAAGAATTAATAACTCAAGCATTCACACTGTGGCAGGTCAACATCTCAAAGAGTTTGACTTGTTTAAAATAACTTTAGATAAGCTTCACTGAGGTCAAACCTTTTTAGAACAACAGTAGTTCTTTTAAAGCCAAAACATACTTGACTTTAGTTAAATGTTTGCGTGGTTTTGAGTGCGACCTTAACAAATATTCCTCTTTGTTGAGTGTTGATGGCACACGATGCTCTGCTGATGCAAGCTGGAGCCTTGCTGGTCAAAGCAGTGATATCTTAGATCCTTGAATGCCAAATTAAATATATGAATTTTAACCGTGTTCAATGTTTTTTTTTTTTTTTTGTTGCACAGATCTCAGCAAGGCAGAGCTGTCCAAAAAGAAACGCGAGGAGAGGAGGAAAGAGCTGGAGGCTAAACGGGCCGAGCGCAAAGCCGCCAAAGGTCCCCTCAAGCTCGGAGCGCGCAAGCTGGACTGAGTCCGATTCGGGTGGACCGTGGGGTCGCAGCGGGCCGTACGGAGGTTCTACGGGCTCGAAGTGAAGGACCGGAAAGAAGCGACGAGCTGACCAGTCGTTGGACAAACGGAGGTGGTTACTGGTGCAAGTGAATGACTTCTGTGGGGTTGGGATTTTTCTGCCATTCCTTATTAAATAACTGACGAAGATGAAGGCAAAGACGGAGAAGTGACAGAAATCCAAAGAGGCCTGAAGCAGCGCGGAGGCGTGTTAGTTTAACAAAATGTTCCTGTTATTCAAATTCCTAAATCCTAAAGTTGCTGTTATACAGTAAATGTAAATAACCGGTGCATCTTGTCTGAAGAAGTGACACTTTTTTCTTTTTTTTTTTTAAAGGAGAAATACATAAAAGACTTTCTAAATCAAACGTATGAATATACTGAATGTTCCTCGGTCCGCTGTCTGCACACAGTGGATATGCATGCAGGTGTGACCACAAAAAGAATGAAACTACACAGGTGTTGTCTTTACTTTGCACAAATAGCTCTGTATGTTACTGTTGAAGAAGTGATGGAGTTGGGTGTAAATGGAAATCGCATTAAAATATATGGCATTCTGGGGCTCCTAATGAAGCAGCGTAGTCAGAGAAACGTGCTGATTTAAACACGAGAGTCCGGTTTCAAGCCCAAAAAACAAACAAAAAAAAAATCACATTTTGTGTTTGTCGTCTTCATGTCTGACACAGACTTTGTGTTTTCTAAAGATTCTTGAAGAAGAAGAATCCAAAGGAGGACAAATTTTAACCATCAATAATCGGAGTGTGTTTGTTCTAGGTACGCTTTTTATTCTGCTTCCTGTTTGGTTTGGCTCCAGAAGGCTGTTTGAACATAAAACGTGTGGACCTGAAATATGTCAAAAGCAGCAGATCTATCGAGAGAGTGTGACCTTTTTATTTTTATTTTTCTCTTTGTTGAAGCATCAAAATGCAACACTGGTGGTTTTATCCTCTAGACCATTGGTTCCCAAACTTTTCAGCTTCCGACCCATAAAATAACAGTGACAAAGGTGTGTGAGCCCATCTGTTGGCTGTTTAAACATCCAAAAATGCTGATGACTCTATTAAATAAGGACATAATGACAACACAAACAGTCTTAACATCCATTATGTATTTTTTAAATCACTTCATGGACTTGTATTTCAAGTTTTTGTAACAAATATGGTGCAAACATAGCTTAAAAACAAAGTTTTTTATTGTAAGTTGATATCTGGAGATTATCTAAGGACCCCTGCTTGGTGTCGAGTGACCCACACTGGGGTCCCGACCCCAACTTTGGGAATCTCTAGATGTTTGCTGGTGACAGATTTATTATCGCCCGCAGCGGTGATGTCTGTGTTCATTACCACAGTAATCATTGGAAGTTCATTTCCAACCGGTTGACTTTTAGAGTCAACCTTATGTAAGATGGCTGCCGCAGCTAATCAACATTAGCTCCCACAAATGTGCCTATAACTCCGTTTTAGAGATCCGGAGCTGAAATCCGACGCCTATAATTGGCCTTTTGGTTAAGAAAATACTTGTGGAGAAAGTCAGACTTGCACACATTTTTCTTTATTTAAAACATTAAATATCAGAGGAAGACAAAATGGCGTTATTTGACACGTATGTGCTTTTATCAAACATGACACAACACTGAATAACAATGTAGCTTATTAGGTATTGATCAATATTAGAGATCTGATTCACGAGCGAGATAAAACATTTACAGAATCTAGTTACAGCTGTTATTTCTTACATATTTACTTTAAATATTTTAGGTTTGTAGAAGATTAAAAACTCTCAGCACATTATTTACAGACTAAAATATACGTTAATTTGAGAACATCTGAAAGCATTTTAATTTGGCAGCTTTGAAAAGTTGAAACATCGTGAGTTAAATTTGTGCTTTTTTTATTATTTAGAAAATGTAAAGACCCCAAAATGGAGTTGTTGTTTTTTTGCCTTGTTTTTTAGTTTCCCAAACCAGCAGGAGCTTGAGGGGCAGTTAGCTGACGGTCCTGTGAAATGCCAGGTTCGGGGTGATAGTTAGGCGCTGTTAGACGTAGGTTTCCGTGACGACTCCCATCGACGCAGCTCTCAGTCACTTCTCGTTTTTGTTTTCCTTTTTGCTGCCTCCGAACAGAGCTCCCGCCAGAGCCACGACGCCCAAACCCACGGCGGCGGCCACGCCTGCCATCATCATCACCTCTCCTGCCTTCTGCACCTGCAGGGGGGAGAAACACGAAGCAGCTTTGATTGTTTAAATTCCTCCAAGTACACACATGAGTCACTACAACAGAAACAACAACGAGGTGGATAGTTCAGGGCGGATGAAACGGGTGTGTGTGCTGAAGTCCTTTTCATTCACTTGTTCCTCAAATGCTTTGTAACAGAAACAGAAATATTCAAATCCACGATTCGTGGAAGTTACACCTACAGTCGCTCCTTTTTAATTCTAGCTTTGGACGTATCAGGACAGGATAAAAAGGACATAAAGAAAAAACTCGCAACCGGTTCTGCCGAGTCACGATTTATTAAACAAAGACAAAATGGAAAAGTTGTGAAGGAAAAACTGGGTTCACGCTGCGATCCAGAACTCTAACTTTTATAGCGAGGATCACTCTGATGAGCGGCTAAGAGCGGACTCACTGCCGCTGCACTTTTGTTCATTAAATAATGGCAAGGAGCAACCTGTTGTGTTTTGTTAGGTTTGTTTTTCATTTTTATTGTGTCCTGATACGTCAAACTGTCTAACTGAAGGACGGGTGGATGGATTTTCTGTTTCCCCATGAGAGGCTGGACTTCTCTTAAACATTCAGTCCTCACAGATGTAAACAAAACACTCATTTCTCCTACTGTAGGAACAGTTATTTCTCCAAATAATTTCATATTGTCTTGATTAGGTCGGTGACATTTGTTCTTTTGTACCTGGACCTCCCTGGACTAGTTAAGTTGTTTGTTTTTTTTCTATTTAAATCAATGTTTGCCATATTCCTGGAAGCAAACATCACAGTTACACTTCACGATTCTACAAGACCGGCGCCGAAGCGACGTAACTCTGGATTTGTTGCGTTCTGTTCGCCGCCCACCTGCCGGGACTTGGCCGTGCCGTAGCGCAGCTCGGTGACAAAGTGCTCGCAGTTTCCCCTGAGGACGCAGTACGGCAGCTCCTGGCCGACGGCGGCGCAGGCGTCCCGCACGATGGCGTGAACCGGCCGAGGTTTGTACTCTTTGTCCAGGTTGTTGTTGATCTCCCACCGGTCGGTCCCCACCACGTCCCACAGCTCGTCTTTCTGAACGATGGCCTTTTCACAAAGCACCGACATGATGCTGCTGGACCCTGCGCTCCCGACCTCGGCTGTGGAAACACCAACAACAGCAGGAAGACGTGTGAGGGGCTACAGCGGGTTTCATCATTCAGAGCAGGGGTCTCCAATCCTGGTCCTCGAGGGCCACCATCCTGCACGTTTTCCTTGTTTCTCTGCTCCAACACACCTGATTCAGTGGTTAAATCACCTCTTCATGTTCTGCAGAAGCCTGTTAATCACCCATTGATTCAAATCAGGTGTGCTGGAGCAGAGAAACAAGGAAAACATGCAGGATGGTGGCCCTCGAGGACCAGGATTGGACACCCCTGATTTAGAGACTACAGATATACTTGTTTTCTCTGAAAAGCCTACTGTACGGTGAATATGTGAGCCGGCATAAGCTGCTTTTTGTTTCAGACTGGTATTTGGGACACAGTCCAGTGTGTGTGTGTGACTCACAGGGTGGTGCCAAGTGCACAACGAAGCCGTCGCCTACGTACACAGCCCAGTGCTGATAGGAGGTGCGGAAGATCTCAATCAGGTCCCCGGGCTCTGGTTTCTCATCGTACTGGGATTTAAAAACGCAGACAGGAAGTGTTTCACGTTACAACAGATTTGTCTTTCCTCGACATTCGACCAGACGAGGGACGTGGGGTGAAAACGGTCCGAGACTTTTAATTAAAAATGAATCAAAAACGCCTTCAGTCAAGCTGTTTAAAAAGGGCCCCGCATTCATCCAAAGAATGCATATCGCCTACCGACTTTTACAGCAACGTTTTAGACTTTTAGATCATTTTCTGCCGAGAAATGGCGACATGGTAGATGTTGGGCTCAAAGCACGTGTTGTGAATGACTCTCAGCTACTACCACATCATGTTTTAGCTCAGTGTCTGCCACATTTCCTAAAATACAGCCATTTTTGTGTTTTTTAAAGTGAGTTGGCTGCAGCGGCCATCTCGAATCGAGTCGACTCCAAAGGTTAATCAGCTGCAGATGTACATCCATTGGTTACTTTCTGCAAGTTTCATTGAAATTCCTCCAGTGGTTCATCGGATATTTTGCTAACAGACACAATAATAAGTAAGAAACCTTGTTTGGTAGCAGCGACATGAGAAAAGCGTCTAAAAATACAACTGAGTGCTTTTCTTACCAGAGTTGGAGCCATGTCAGGGTTTCTGTGTCCTGAAAGGTTTTGCTTTCTGTTTCCACCTGCAGGAAAAAACAACATGTTACTCCAATTCTAATTATAGCTCAGAGCATTGGAGTGAGGGCTTGTTTTATTATTTTTTCTTGTCTATTTTACATCAAATTACAGCGTCCAAGTACAGCCTAACCCTTAAAAAAGAAAAAAAAAAAAAGATTTTTGAGTCTCATGTAAACAATAGTGCAGATTATCTGCCATTATGTCTTTATATATGAAAATAAATACCAAACAGAATAAAACCCTCCAGTTTTACAGATCCAGCAAACAAAATCGATGATAAAAACGGATGAAAGCGAGCTGTAGCCGCTAATATTGGGCTGAAATGGTTCAAATCGTGAAAACAACACAACAAAACAACATAAAATAAAAGCCTCCGTCTACTGATCTAAACTCTGAAACCCTCGTTCCGGCTAAAAATTGGGATTATAAAGGTTATTCCGTCTTACCTGGTAAGGTTATCGACGGGGAGGTTGTTGGTAAAAGAAATAAAGAAGCGACTGACGCGACCAGACACCAAGGAGCAGATGGGAGGGATCAGCTGATCGCTCCGGTCACGTGACCTCCAGGCTAACCAAAGAAAGAAAACAAAACCAAAACCTACATTTCTAGTAAATCAAACTTAAAATAAGCCTGTTTTGCTTGACTAAAGGGATCAATCAAAGGTAGAGAAATAGCTACAATTACATGAAAAAAAGCTTAATATTTAATCTTACATTTTAGGAGCCTTTCTCTCCAAATCTTTTTATTTTTAAATTAGATATCTTATACAGCTGTTATGGATCGTTTGTAACACTATGACATTTTTATGCCATGCTTATTAAATGACACTGACACTGTTGAGTACAAAATCAGAAAGTTGGCGGTGAGAAGACTTAACAACCCCGACAATTATCTGTAATTTGAGAAGGAATTTATTTAGTTATTTCTGACCGTGGGTGCTCTGGATACACAGTCAGAACAGGTTGGACCAACATTTATCACTCATGAAGTGGCGCTTCAAACAGCATATTGGTATTACCGACAGGAGAAAGAAACTCCTATCAATGGGTTCAGATGATATCTCTGGGTGTGAATGATTTACATCTAAATGATCAGCAGGTCAGGGTCCAGCATGATGAGCGACCTCTGACCTCTGACTCATACGTGCATTGACATTTCAGATGACAATTCAGTGATGAAACATTGCCAGAGTTACAAATGAGAAATGTTTCGTCTCCCAGTGGTAATGATCCGTGTCTTATTTTGCTTTATGTATTTTAGGATGCCCATCGGAGAGAACTGGAAGCCTGAAATTTTTCACCAAGATATTCATATATTTATAAATGCCATAGTTCCAAACTAAATATGTTACTTAAATATTAAGTTAAATATTAGTTAGCAAGCTTAATATTTAGCTTCATCCTAAATATTTAGTTTTACAAACTAAATGTTGATGTCCGAGCTAAATAATTAATTTCCAAACTAAACATTTATTTTGCTAACTAAATATTTAGCTTCATCCTAAATATTTAGTTTTACAAACTAAATGTTGATGTCCGAGCTAAATAATTAATTTCCAAACTAAACATTTATTTTGCTAACTAAATATTTAGCTCAAACCTAAATATTTAGCCAATATGCAAATTCGAAAATACGAAAAGCGGAAGTTTCAAAATAAAATCCGAACCTCTATATACACCTCTTGCCAAACCGCCAAAACACTGAATCGCTTCAGTTTTCTCCTGTTTCGTATTTTATCATCATTCTTTTCCTGTGGACATGTCAAACGTGTTAGCAGAGAACATCAGACGAGCTGTTTGTTATAACGGCTATACAGATTCGGCTTTTATTTTGATAGTCTTTTTGGCAAATAATTTGCATATTGGCTAAACATTTAGGTCTGAGCTAAATATTTAGTTTGCCAGCTAAATATTTAGTTAGCATATTAAATGTTTAGTTTGGAAATGAAGTATTTAGTGTGGAGTTAAATATATATTTGGTGCGTTAAATATTTCTCATTTATTTTTTTATTTAACTTATTTTTATGAAGTGTAATAGATGCGATGAAAAGGCTTTTAAAGAGAAGATATAAATGACATATTATAAAGCAAACAAAAGAAAAGTTATTGTTTTATTAGTAAAGTAGAATAATGATAAGATGTGATATTAAAAGGCCTCTTTAATGACAGTGAAAATGTAATATCCGCTCCGACCACTAGATGTCGCCACCGATGGCACGCAGCGGATATCCTGTTTCCTTTTTGTGACGGCGAAAAAGCTCCAACTTCCGGGAACGGACCTCTCCGTTTCTTGAATGGTGTGCCCAGTTTTGACTGGAGAAAACGACAACAAAAAGCTGTTCCAGTGCTACGTTTCGGAGCTCCAGAGCCGAGAGGCGGGTTCAATGCGAGGCCCCGCTGTTCAGGGAGCGAATTATGTCGGTGGTTTTTGACGGGAGTCCGCTGAAAGCGATGCAGAGCTCCCTGAGCCTCACCGCGCAGACTCAGACTGCACTGAGGTGAGAACCGTACAGACAGAAAAACTCACCCAGCTCAGGTTTTCTGTTTCATCTTAGGGGTTTTTATATCAGGTAAAACCTTTATATGTCGCCACACCGTCCCGTGATAGCAGTGTGTTGAAGGTTGGGGCTTATTAGCTGGATTTTATGTCATGAACTCGGAACAGGGAGCACATAAATTTAACTGAATTTACAAATAAATGAATATTCTGATGTTTAGCAATGTTTAACACTGATATTATAGTCTTAGATCAGTTATAACAAAGCAAATATCTCTATATATGTACATTTTGTTGCAGATCGCAAAATGTGTAAATCTAAGGGTTACTTACCTTATAAATAATTTATTTTATAAAGCCAAGCCAGTTAGATACTTTTATTGGTCCCAGAGGGAAATTCAAAGGTCCAGCAGCATCATGACGTTAAATAAACATATTAAATGAACCTCTTGTAGCTAATTTGAAATAAAAACATTAATAAGCTCTTTAATTTTTATAAGTGATAATGAAAATCGCTAGTTGGAGCTCTGAAATATGCATTTCTTGTTTACTTTTGTGACTTCAGGGGTTTATTCATACTTGTATAGCTTGTGGAAGCCAGTTTTCTCACTTTTCTCCTTTCTGTTCTGTAGTGCTCAGGAACTTTCCCAGGAGATAAAGTCTTTCATCAGCGGCATTGACGCCGTTCAGGGCCGGAAGCTCAGCGTCAGGGAACACGCCCGCTGCGCTGTGCGGCTGCTGCGCTCAGTCCCGGCCTGTCGGGGAGCGGTGCTGGAGCATCTGAGGGGCGTGTACGATGAGCACGTGTCCATGTTTCTCCACAACCTGGAGACGGAGGGGAACGCCAGCTCCGGAGTGAGCACCAACCTGGAGGACATCATACAGGTGAGAAGGAATCTGAAAATTGACCTTGTTTCTGAAATATCCAAAGTTCGTCTAGATCAAGAGACGATTAATATTTTTCTTGTGTGTAGGAGGTTCATGGCGTGCTGTCAGAGTTCATCCGTCTCAACCCCCGAGCCTGGGCCCCCCTGGTGTCCACCTGGGCTGTAGACCTCCTGGGACAGCTGAGCAGCAAGGACGCTGGGCGCAGGGTAGCCCCCCACTCCTCCAGCCTGAATGAGCTGCTGCAGCTCTGGATGTCCTGCGCTGCCACTCGGTCCCTTATGGAGGCCTACTCCCAGTGTCTGGCTGCCATGCTGGCCTGGTGCCCTGACGCCTGTGTGGACGCGCTGCTGGACACCTCAGTTAAGCACTCGCCGCATTTCGACTGGGTGGTAGCTCACATTGGCTCCGCCTTTCCAGGAACCATCATCAGCAGAGTGTTGGCATGTGGACTGAAGGACTTCTGCTCTCATGGCGCTATGGACCAGGGCCTGCTGGTGGAGAAAGGCAGCAGGGTGCCTAAGATCGGCTCCGTGGTGGGAATCCTCGGACATCTTGCAGCTCATCACTCTGAAAGCATCAGAAAGGAGCTGCTCAGAATGTTTCAGGAAAGTTTGACTCCATCGACGCCTCTTTCACCCACTTCGTCGTCAACATCCTGGGAAAGTTCCCCCCAGCTTCGGCGTGCTGTAGTTCCCTTTCTGCTGCAGTTAGCTGCGATGTCTCCAAACCTCTTTGGCGCTGTGTCTGCGGAGCTAGTAGAGCTGTTACGGCCTCCTGTTCTGCTCCAGCTACAGGCTCTGCTGCAGGGCCTCCTCAGGGAGGAGCTGGATAGCATGCTGGGTCTGGCTGTCCACCTCATTAGCCAGAGTCCATCAGGAGGGGCACGGGTCCTCCGATTTCTGGCAGACACAGCAACTCCAGCTTCAGTCATCATCTCTGGCCCAACACCTTCACCTCATGAAGGAATTCGAGAAGGCTGCGATCGCCTTCTCCAGATGCTGCTCCTGCATCTCCACAAACTAGTCTTCAACCGCTCTGATGGAGCTGAGGTCAGCCTCCTGAATTCATCCTCCTCTCAGCCCCAGCGGGCCATCCCCTTCCTGGAGGAGCTGCGCTCTCATGTAGGTCAGCTGTGTGCCGAGACACTACGACTGGAGAGGAAGCGCCACCTCTGGCTGCACCAGCTGCTCTGCCTGCTCTCAGTGTACGGTGGTCCCAGTGTAGCCACAGAGACCCTCTGCCAGCTTCTCACCCAGGCCCGTAACCCAGAGGAGTTGGCTCTGGCGTGGCAGCTTCACACCACACTCTCCTCCTGCATGGTGGGCCTCATTCCTGCTGCTGTGGCCCACTGTGTGGCCCAGATCCACACTCACACCCTGGGGCCCCGGCAGCTGAGGCAGCTGCTGCTGAACCTGGCCGCCGCCATCCAGAGCCAAGATGAGGAGAAAAGGGGAGCGTCAGGAGCTCAATCATCCATGGCTGTCCAGGTGGGCTCTGCAGTTTCAGGACACCTTCATGATTTCTGCCCCCTTCTTCTCCACGGTGATTCAGCTGTGTCTCACGCTACAGTGCGCCTGTTGTCCTGTAGCCCGCTCCCTCGAACATCATCCCCAGCTCACCTTCTCCTGCTCTCCAGAGCTGCTGTCACTCATTTCTTTCTAGTCCTGCGGCGGAGAGGTGAAACGGGAAAGGTGGGTAGAGATGGGGGGCAGGCAGCCGAGTCTGTAAACTGCTCAGTTTTGCTTCTGTCCCGGTTTGCAGCCTACTCCCCTCTCACTCTGAAGGCGATACTTCAGCAGCTGGTGGAGGGAGCACTGCACAGAGGGAACGCTGACCTTTTTGGTGGACAGATTGCGGACATGTCTGGCGCGCCTATTTCCTCCCCGTCTGTCTCTCCTGACCTGGGAGCCTCGTTGCTCGACATTAATTGTCGGTTTGGAACCACCGTGAATTTTTCTGGCAGCGTTTGGTCCGTGTTTCACGGAGGTGTGATTGGAAAGGGACTGAAGGTTCGCACTGCCGCGCATCTGCTCGACCCATCTGGAGTCACCCAGGTGAGTTGGTAGACGTTTTGTTGCTGATATACAAATCAGAGAAGTGAGTTTTTTAATTTAGTGTTTTTATTTCAGAAAACACTGACATTTCTCCTGTTTTCTCTGTAGAACATCCAGACTCTGCTGGCCGTTATAGTCCAGTGCTGCAGCTCGTCTGGTCTCAACGCCTCACGATCACCGTCTGACCCCGATGATCCACTGCCCATCAACGCAGAGGCAGCAAAAGTCATTGCAGTCACTCTGGTGGAAAACGTCTGTCCAGACGTGGCCAATGGGGAGTTGTCCTGGCCCCCCGAGGAGCACGCGCGCACCACAGTGGAGCGAGACATCCACATTAGACGGTGCTTTGAGGCCCATCCGGTGCTCTTCTCTCTGCTGCAGGTCGTGGCAGCTGGACGTCCGGCTCTCTGCTACTGCTCGGCTGTGCTCAGAGGTCTCCTGGCCACTCTGCTGGCCCACTGGGAGGCATCCCGTGAGGCGACGTCCACTGACTCGCCATGGCACCTGCAGGCCTCCTGCCTCCTGGTGTACTGCATGGGAGAAGGCCAACTTCTACCTCCCGTGCTGGCCAACGTCCACGAGGCGTTCCCCCTTCTGACTCCCTTCGAGGTGAGGCTGCTGCTCCTGGCTGTGTGGGAGTACGTTCGGGGCAATGGGCCGCTGCCCCAGAAGTTTGCTTTCAGCTCAGAGAAGGGCCTGTTCTACAGAGACTTTTCACGGGACGGCGACGTGGCAAGATACGTGGCACCGATTCACAGCGTCCTCCATAAAAACATTGACAGACTTGGACACCTATGCTGGCGGTTTCAGCTATAAAAATCAAACTGTGAGGAATCAACAGAGCTTCTAAAATGGAGGGAAAATCGTATTTTACTTTAAAAAACGACTGCAAAGTTCTTGTATAGTTCTATAATAGCTGAAGTGCGTAGGTGTGTGTTTAGCTTTTGTATGGTATTTTGAGACTTGATATATTTCCAGCTAGTTTCTTTTCTGTACACTAGGGCTTAATAAATGATGTGCTTATTATTTGTAAATATAGAGTTTGATCAACACAAAACAGCCTTAAACCAACTAAATTCTGCTAAATCATTTGTAGAATGCTTTGTACAATTTTCACCTTGTTTGTGCTTTGAAATTGTATGTACAATGTTTTACATCTCTTGTTCTATACACAAACCTGTTTTGAACCACTTTACAAAATAAATCTTCCTTTTTTTGTCCCAAACATCCACTAGTTTTGTGTATCTTTGTCGATCACAACACAGGTGGTCACTGCAGTTACAAACTGCTGGGGTGGTGTTTTCCACGTGTGTTAGTAGTTCATGCAAAGCACCAAAACATAGATGAGTTTGGTTACTATTAACTGCACTTGTATTTCTTCTTCCAGTGTGATCTGGACGGCAAGCGTGGCAGCGTTGTATGCTCAAGGTAGGGAACTGAAGCTAAACTAGACTGAAAAGTGTTAAATTTCTAAACGGTTCCTATTAAACATGTAATATACTCTAGGGTCTAGTTCCACATTAAAAAGGACAAAAAAAAATCCCCACAGGATGTAATCCTAGTCAGTTAACTGGGATCTAATGTTTATGAGCAATAAAATATTCACACAGCAGGAGCTGATGAGGAGTGAAAACAGCTTTAAACCAATGTAAGTAAAAAAAAAAAGAAATGTGGATATTAGATTAAAGGCTAAATTTGAGATATAAAGACGACAGTTATGATCTTTTGCAGTGTAGTTGCTCAACAATGGCCTGACATAAATCTGGTGCAACAAATCCGGGATGAGTGTGTGCGCTTCTATGATAGGAGCTTTGGAGAATGACGTGTCCGTGCCTGAGACTGAGTGGGCATATATATCCGCGCGAAGTTCACGCGAATCCTCCGTTTATCATTAACTCGACAATCAGACGGCACGGATGCAATCAAAGAAAACCGTTAATCGTTTAAAACACAGAAATCGGTCGAAACTGAGCGCTAGTTTTCCCCCCTCGGCAGCTGGTGAGAATCTTACTATTTAACGATCTTTGTTGCGGAATAAGAAAAAAAGGGGGCGGAGCCAAGCGGCTAGCATAATCAAGATGGCCACCTTCACTGAAAGGTAGGACAAAAAAAGAAATCCTGTTCCGCTCTTTTATCATCGATTTCATTTACGGCTCGTTTTCAGAGGGGTCGGGAAATATCAATCCGTGGGTTGCAATAAGTAAACGACAGGTGTTTTGAGTTTTAAACACCGCGAAGTAAAACAGCTATAAAAGAAAAGTCGACGTCCTCCTTCAATTGAATTATCGGCTTAGCGGGCTGCTAGCAGGATTAGCATAGTGTCTTTGATTCAAAGAGGTAATTCATACATAACACTGCTGCCGCACTTTTTGTTCTTGTTTAAAAGAGCCACGCTGTATTACTGAAATATTTACAAGTGCCTGGCTTTCTGTTGTTTAATTTTTGTATGCGCAGATCCGCTTTAGCTCACGGTAGGCGATGTTAGCTAACACGGTCTCTGGGCATCAGTTTAATCATTTCACATCCGTGGGATTTGGCACTAATGGAGATTAAGTGTTCAGCGGACCCTAGCATAAATAAGAGGCGCCTGGGAGTTTTTTTTTAATTATTTTTTTTAAGCACACTGTGTCCCTGCAGCAGCGAGATGGGGAAAAACGGGAAATGATTTATCTCCCTTGTCTATAGAGGGCACATTTTACCACTGCAGAGAGCTCAAAGTCCGCCTGAATGTGTACAATTTAACTCCAGTTTCAGCTCGGTGTCTACTATAGTTTGGTTAGGATCCTTTCGGGCAATCGGGGCATTGCTTAACATGATTGCACGAATTGGGCTAAGATTAGTGCACTTTTAGGATGTTTTGTTGAATTTTTCTTTCTGTCTGCAGGATGGCGCCTGTCTTGGTGCTCTGGCTGGCTGTGTGCCTCAGCGGGACGTGGGCTGTGGACAGGGGCAACTTCAAGACGTGTGACCAGAGCTCCTTCTGCAAGTGAGTGCAACATTTAAAATGAAAATGAAGCCACATCGGCTCACACGAAGGTGTAATCTTTTCAAATAAAGCACACGTTTGCAGAAGTCTCGTAACCGTGTTGCTTCTAACCAGGCGTCAGCGAGCGTTGAAGCCCGGTGAGTCCCCCTACCGAGCCCTGCTGGAGACCATGGAGCTGACAAACACCAGACTCACCCTGCAGCTCATCAATGACAACAACAAGGTGAATTTCTGTGCATCATCAACACTGACACGGGTTCATTTCAAACTGGACTTTGAAATAAAAACCAACCCCGTGCAGACGTTCAGCTGAGCGCAGATTCAAAATCTCCAGAATGAATCCTCAGCAGCAAGCCTCTGATAATGCATATCCCTTTGAATGTTTACGTAATGGACTGGTGCAGGACAGTGTAAATAGGAAGCTGAAGGTTGACTGCTTTAGCTGTAGATAAACACACACTCACACATGCAGAGGATAAAGAAAAAACAACAAAAAATATGGAAGCTTTTAATGGCAGTTGGCAGCTTTGCGGCGTTTACTTCCTGGGGCAGCTGTGGATCAGTGGTTAGAGCAGCCGTCCTCCAACAAGACAGCTGCAGGTTTGATTCCTGGCAGTACGCGGTCACATGCCGAAGTGTCCCTGGGCAAGAGCCTGAACCTCTTGTTGCCTCCAGTGTGCGCTGTCGGTGTATGACTGGGATCTAAAGCACTGATTAAACCCTACAGAATGATTTGTTCAGATTATCAGAGTGCTGTGTGACTGTGTGTGTGGATGGGTAAATGAGGGCACAGATTGTGTGCATCTATTTACCATTTACTTCCACTAAAAGTGTGGAAAAACGCATCAAAAGGGTGGATATTATAGCTGGAAACTGAAACAGATTTTTATTTTTTTCAGTTCTTATTTAAACTGATATTGAAGAGGAATTGTCAAAAGAACGACACATGTGGGAATAAGAATTAGGAATTGGTTAAAAAGTTCTTTCTGAAAGATAAAGCTGTAAGTGGTTATTTCTTTGTTTACAAAAAGGCAAAAGTGTCTCTGCCATTCAGTTTCTGACGACCAGATTAACACAGTATTTTTTTTTTTTAATTGGAGCTGGGCTCAAGTTGTTTTTAATCAAACAGTCTGGTTTAAGAGTCCCAAAATGCATTTGCATCATATTTTTGGTTTCACTGTGGGCCTCCCTTTGCCCTTATAATACCTGATGCAACATATGTGTGCTTTTACCTGTCAAGCCTCGAGAGAGCGAACAGATGAGAGACCATATTTATATTTTTTTTAAAAAAGGATAAAGGTTGAGGAAAAGTCAGCAAACACTCAAAGCAGAAAGTTGTTTTTCAAGCTCTCCTTTTTTAGACGAAGGAAAAGTTCCTAAAAACAGTTTTAAGTTTTCCTGAAAACAGAAAATTGACAAAACCTCTGTAAAGTAAATTCCTGCACGTGGAAGGTTAAGTTCTAGTGATTAAATAGTGCATTGCTGTTCTTTATCTGTGCAGCAGTAATGTCAATTTAAAATTGTCCAAAAATCACCTGTTATGGCCTCGTTTAAGTCTTTAAATCAAATGCTTCTATTGTAATTTGTTGACTTTGCCTCAACTTTTATCAGTGTCTTATACGAAAATAAAAAACATGAAAAAGAGTGTTATATCCTGATGGACCTGGCTGAAACCACGTTCTGATGTGGCTGTATAAAGAAAGCTGTTGTCTCGTCCTCATCCTCCTTCCTTCTTCTCGCTCACTGTTCGTCTGTCAGGTGCGTCTGCTGCTCGAGCTCTACCGTCTCCAGGGGAACATAACGAGGGTGAAGATTAACGAGCTGAAGCCTCTGAAGCCTCGCTATGAAGTCCCAGACGTGCTCGTCAGGGAGCCACCTACCGAGCCGTGAGTGTCCCGCGAGATTTTCCACACACGACTGGAAGAGAAGGGAACGTCAGGAGGAGGAATACCTTCTTCAGTTCACGTTCAGACAATAAATATCAGCAATATTCACCTCTTCTCCTCACTTTGGTTTTCTTCTCGTCTCTGTCTTCCCTCTCCCTTTTAGCCTGTCCGTGTTGTCTCAGGATGAGAACGGGGTGGTGCTGTCCTTGGGGGCGGAGTCTCAACGGGTCATCGTCAGCGCCCGGCCCTTCCGGCTCGACATCATGGAGGGGCACGACGTGCTGATGTCGCTGAACTCGCGTGGCCTCTTGGCCTTTGAGCACCTGAGGATGCGCAAGGACACGTGAGAATCCACGCGTGCACTCACACACACTTTAAATTTTTTTTTTTTTTTTAAACCACTTCCTCACTCAGTGGATGATTTCTGTTTTTGTTCCCATGATATGTTTTTTTTTTCTTTTTCTTTTTTTTTTTGAGTATTGTCTCTGACTCGTTGTTCTGTCCTCTTCTCCCTATCATCCTAGTTTCTCCTATAAAGTAACTAGCACAGTGGCTAGCGTGTGGGATAATATCAAGAGGGTATTCTCTAGGTAAAGACCCTTAAGATTTGTGTGTATTCTGTTCCTTGTACTGATATTGCCAATAGTGACATAAAATGTAGGGTTTCCCATCACACACAGTTTGCATTTACCCTCAAATAAATGTGACTGCAAGAGAGGGTGTGAGTGATCGTGTGCATGGAGGTGTTTGACTTAATTTCGGATTAAAATGGAGGTTATTACAGCCCAGAATGTTCATGTACAGACAAATAAACACTCGTGTCATCCTGATTATTAGATAACTAAGTACAGAGTCTGTATTAGCCCTGGGAATGATCCCCACTCTGTTCTTTTGTTAAATCGGCTTCTGATGAGTTAAATCTTGCACCCATAGTGTCGCTCCAGCAGCTCCAACGCTGCAACTGCATGATCGTGTGGGTTTTGTCAGACAGCTCTATTGAATGAATGCTTAATTTATTGTTAAAGCAGAAGTGCGGCCATCTAAACATTAATTTCAGTCCCAAATTTGCACTGGTTTAACATCCAAATTTTAATGTACTGTCTTCAGGCACTTTCACAAAATAGTTCTGCGAAGTGACCACAAAGGCCCGTTTGTCTTCGGTCTGCCTCTGACCATTCATAAATCACAAATACAGCCGGCCACATCCTGCTTTTAGGAAAAAAGCGAGCCTTGGGTCAGAAAGCTGTGTTGAAGTGGAGCGCGACACTACATTTGTTATAAACGTCTTCCTCGTACCTTTTTTAAAACATGACGAATTAACTCGGTGTAGCAATCCCATATGTGACTAACGGAGTTTAATAACGTAATGCGAAGTTGCCGTGCATCATCGTCACTTCCCCTCTGGAATGAATCCATTTATTGTTGTTTGGGCCTTTAAATCCAGGCTGTCGCACAGACCGGATATCATCACATTACTGAGCCGCTCTCACAGGTCGACTGTTATGGTTCTGTTTCTATCTCGCTTGGCGGCACAAAAGCGCAGCAGTGGCAGGTTGTCCCCCCCCACCCCTACCCCCTCCAAATTGCCACCTCAGTCCAGCCAGAAATCACACCGGGACGTTCAGAAGGCGTCTCGGCGTGAAGCGTTTTGTGAAAGTGCCTCCTGTCCCCTCGGTGTCGTGTGCAGGCTTTGCTGCCCCGCCCCCAACCCCTACAGCAACATCTCTCTTTGTGGTTATTATTCAGTTTTACATATTTACATATTTTGCCCCTTTAATTCGGGGACACTTTACCCAGAATGCAGCACTTCCTCAGGTCTGGTCATCTCTGTCCACCGATGAAGATCAAGCAGTCCCGCAGCTGCTGGCGATGAATAAAACTCTGACTTGTGTAAAGGTTTTTTGGAAGGGGATACATCCCGGTATTTGTCGGATCCTCTGGGTAAAAGCTGGATCCTAAAGGAGCCTCGAGGGCGTTGCATGCTTCGGTCCCTCGATGCCGAGCTTAATGTAGCCACAAGGCAGGGAGTTGCTCATTCCCTTCTGTCATTAAAGTTCATGTAGTTTTTGTTTTAGCCGTCAGTTTGGAGTGAGGGGACAATCACCGACCCCCTCCCCTCTGTTCGTATGTCGTTTTACTTTAACCATAGTTTAGCCGTCTTCGCACATATCGTCACTCATGTCTGACTTTGCTGAAGTGACCTGTCTTTTTTTTTTCCTCTGCATGTTCTTCTCGCTGAGCAGCCAGGCGGAGCCAGAAGCTGAGAACAAAGAGGAGGCAGATTCGGCAAACCAGGCCGAGGTACCGGAACATACTTTCTGTACACAGTTCCTACATTTAACCAAGGGCTTCATTGTTCATTACATGGCTGTTTTTGCCGTTTGTCCGCCAGACTGCCAAGGAAGAGGAAGAGAAAGTGGAAGAGGGGATGTGGGAGGAAACTTTTAAATCTCATTCAGACAGCAAGCCTAACGGTACGCTGTGGTGTTTAGCTTTTTACAATTAATGTAATGTCTTATTTTGTTGTTTTAATATGGTTTTTGTATCCTCTGACTCCTGATTGGCCGTTGTTGCTCTTCAGGTCCATCTGCTGTCAGTTTAGACTTTTCGTTGCCGGGGGTGGAGCACGTTTACGGCATCCCAGAACACGCAGACACCCTCAGACTCAAAACAACAGAGTGAGCACCAACAGCAGAAATTATTTACCCCGTTCAGTTTGACTTCACATGAAGGCTGCGTTATTATTTTTCTGCATCTGCTGGGGAGCTTCGATGTGTAATTCGGTTTTTGTTTGTTTCAGTAACGGAGATCCATATCGGCTCTATAACCTGGACGTTTTCCAGTACGAGCTCTATAACCCCATGGCCTTGTACGGGGCTGTCCCGGTTATGTTGGCGCACAACACCAAACGGACCACGGGCATCTTCTGGCTCAATGCTGCAGAAACCTGGGTTGATATAAGTTCAAACACAGCGGGAAAGGTACAGTTTCTTTCTTTGCCAGCGTATTCTGTTCTCCGTCTGAGTTCAATGGACCTCTTGAGCTCTAAACAAGCAATGCTGTGTGTCTCTATTTTCAGACTGTGTTTGGGAAAATGTTGGATTATGTTCAGGGCTCCAGTGAAACGCCACAGACGGATGTCCGCTGGATCTCTGAAAGTGGCATCATCGATGTCTTCCTCATGTTGGGACCGACTCCCAAAGACGTCTTCTCTCAGTACGCCTCCCTGACAGGTGAGCAGATGGACGAGTCGCGTTTAACAGCGGTCAGAGAAGACCGCTCAGTTAATTTACAGTAAATGCTGAAGGCGTGGGGTCTTAGCATTTGATATTCATGTCTGTTTTTGAAGCTGAGCCATAAATGATCATGTGAATAGTTAGAATTCATCATAAAAAGCCTCAGGATTTATACTGTTTTCAGACATACAACCTCTACTTTACTTTATAAAAGTATAACCTTTACTTCATTTAATCAACCTTTAATGGGTTAATGGCTGACCCTTTGTCTCAGCGTCCTCCTTCCAGCCATCTGACATCCCTTTCAATCTGTCCCTCAGGCACCCAGTCCTTCCCTCCCCTGTCTTCCCTCGGCTACCACCAGTGCCGTTGGAACTACAACGACCAGGAAGACGTGCGCTCGGTGGACGCGGGCTTCGACGAGCACGACATCCCCTATGACTTCATTTGGCTCGATATCGAGCACACGGACGGGAAGCGCTACTTCACCTGGGACCCTCACAAGTTTGCGACACCGAAGGAAATGCTGCAGGGTCTCCTGGAGAAGAAGCGCAAGGTGCCCGCAGTCTGCCATCGCAGCCGTTCTTCCAGCAGTTCGTGACAGAAAACCTAGGCTGCAGCTTTCTGACCTACTTGGCTTGAAATCACAGTTATCACAGGCTCATTTTCATTTATTACATTTTTTTCTAGATGGTTGCCATTGTGGACCCTCACATCAAAGTAGACAGCAACTACAAGATCCACAATGAAATCCGCTCTCGGGGCTTCTACGTCAAGAATAAAGATGGTGGAGACTACGAGGGCTGGTGCTGGCCCGGTAAGAGACGGATCACCTGAAACCACTCGCCCAAAAAAACATTCCACTTTATGAATTTGGTGAATCGTAAAGGTTGTGGTGGCGTGTTTCTTGTTTTTCCTGGGTGGATTGTAGGTAGTGCTGGTTATCCGGACTTCACCCGTGCGGACATGAGGGCCTGGTGGGCCAGCATGTTCGCCTATGATCAGTACGAGGTGAGTCTTTAGGAAGCACACAGTCAGTAACATCAAGTATGTTATAAGGTTATAGATGCCAGCTTTACAGCATGAGGTGATTAGAAACTGAAGAATACTTGGATTCATTTGTTAAACTTGTGTATAATGAAGGAGCATCATTCTCTCATAATCTTTTCTCACATCGGAGATTCCACTAATGTCGATTTTCTCCATTTTCACAGGTTTTATTGAATCTGTTGTTACTTTTTTTTTCCAAAATGGCACCTTGTTTGTCATAATGACTCGGCTGTCGTGATTACAAGCCCTCCGTCTCCTCTGCAGGGAACCATGGAGAACCTTTACACGTGGAATGACATGAACGAGCCGTCGGTCTTCAACGGGCCGGAGGTCACCATGCACAAAGACGCCATGCATGGATCCTGGGAGCACCGAGAGGTCCACAACCTGTACGGCTTATATGTGGTGAGTGATGGCTGTTCCAACACCACGCTGTCAGAGAAATGCAGACAACAATAAAATGAGTTCAAATATAATGAGTTTTGTACAATTTTCTTTTTGCTGCGACTTATCTAAGAGAAAAAGTGATAAATAATATTAGAAGTAAAGCCTAAATATCTTTTGGAGTTTTTATCAAACAGTTATGTTGAAAGAGACTTAAATGTGCTAAATTGTAAACCAATTATATTTTAGATTCCTTTAAATGTTTGGGGGTTTTTTGTCTGCAGCATAGGGCCACAGCAGAGGGTCTGATCCAGAGGTCGGGTGGAGTCGAGCGACCTTTCGTCCTCACCAGGGCGTTCTTCGCTGGTTCCCAGCGTTACGGTGAGGCCTGCTCCTGCTGACGCACACGTTGAGTTTTTATGTTTCAGAGTTAAATTAGTTTTCATTTCGTGTTGATTAGAAAGAACTTGAGACATTAAAGGATATTGCAACGGTCAAAATTAGCCGTGTCTGTCCATAATATCGTGTTTGTTCTCGAGCCTTTTTTTTAGTGCCGGCTTTGAAATCACTGAAAACGGTTTTCTGTGAGTCCAGGTGCTGTTTGGACCGGAGACAACGCTGCTGAATGGGACCATCTGAAGATTTCCATCCCCATGTGTCTGAGTCTGGGCCTGGTTGGGATCTCTTTCTGTGGTGGTGAGTTCGATTATCTTAGCTTATCGTTTCTGGGCATCATGTGATTTAATCTCTTTCCTGTATTTAACACAGATATGCAGATATTTGTGGTTTGAAATGATCTGTTTATATTTGTACTTTGAAAAGTTTCAACAACAATAAAAAAATAAAATCTATAAAACCATCTAGAGTTGAGTTGACATCGATCTGGCTTTTGTAAAATAACTTAGAAACCCCTAAAAACCAAATATAGATTAAACAATTGTTAAAGCTGTATTTAAGTTGAGAATGTCGACTCATCTTATTATGTTTTTAAATAAACCTTTTAAATGTAAACTGTCCCATAAAATCATAAACGCAACAGATTGTCTGTTTTACCTTTGTAACCATTATTAGGCAGCAGTATCTGTATCTGTAATTTAAAGTTCGACATGTTTAAAAACACAAACCTCCTCATAGAGCTTAAATTTACCCATAATATAAGAAGCAAATAAAGCAGTTACTGAGGCTCAGCTGGTTTTTGTAAAGGTGAAAAAGCGTCTCTTTTGCGCTGTGATGGTAATTAAATCTGTAGACGGACATCTCTGGGACGTTGGGTGGTGTTGTCATGGAAATGCGCCTGCAGTGTTGCCATAGTGATAGCAAATGTTTCCTTGGTAACCGAGCCACCGCTCTGTTTACCAGTCATGCAGTTTCAGAGTATAAAGCTGGTGGTAATGACGATTCTTGTCTTTCAATCTGTTATATTATAATTTTTTTTATATTTAAACCAAGCAGACTGCTGTTTACGCTAAATGTAGAAAAGCTGCAGTCGACTGATCCCCCCAGACGTCACTGACAATTACCCCCTCTCTGTCTCGTAGCTGACGTCGGTGGTTTCTTCAAGTCTCCGAGCTCCGAGCTGCTGGTGCGCTGGTACCAGACGGGGGCCTACCAGCCGTTCTTCCGGGCCCACGCCCACCTGGACACCCCCCGCCGCGAGCCGTGGCTGTTCGGCCCCGAAAACACGGCTCTGATCCGTGAAGCTGTGCGCCAGCGCTACACCTTCCTGCCCTACTGGTACCAGCTGTTCTACCAGGCGTATCGCACCGGAGAGCCCGTCATGAGGTTCGTCTGAGCTCACACAGATGCAACATGAACCACTTCCTGTTAAACAGCATAGATTTTCTCCCATTTTCTATTTATAATAAAATGTATTGATACCAGGCTTTTACCAACAAAATTTTGAAAAAAAGTACTAGTATTTTATAGTCATTTCATTATACGTTACTGCTGTGGACTACTGCCTGAAGTGTGGTGTTTATCAGTAATATTTGTTTGTTCCAGACCACTGTGGGTGGAGTATCCTCAGGATCCCGCCACCTTTGCTGTGGATGATGAGTTCTTGATCGGTGAGACGCAGAACACTGACATGTCTTCTTTTACTCGGCGCAGACAGAGAGATTGTTTTATGAATCCAGTTGGATGTGAAGGGAACTCCAGCTGCATCTGTTGCACCTTTTAGAAACAGTCAAGTTTTTTGGGGTTTTTATTTTCTATGCCTATAAGCGTAAGAGTTATTTTTTAAAATTTATTTTCGGTATCTGTTCATAGTGGGGGTAGACAAGTTCACTTAGCGTTACAGAAGCAAACAGAAGCAGTTAGTTCCAGCTAGCCGAACATACGATGGATGGTAGATGCTGGAGTTGGATTCACCAGCTGCCTGCAGATGCTGTTACTTTCTGACAGCTGCTTTATTTATTTACTTCATCTCCTCTGAAGGTTAATGCCAGGACTGAGCACATAACTTGTTTCTACTGCCACCGTGTGGCCAACAGCTGGCTTAAAGATGTTTGAGCTTCTGATCAAATTAAAAGCAGAACGTCTGCAGCTGTTGCTGCTGTTAATAAACTCGTGATGTATTGAGCATAAGGCTCGTGGTTTGGATTGGTAGCTGCTGAGTAATAAGAGAACAAACTGAGATAAAATCTTGAATTTGTTGTTTTTAATTGTGACGATCTGTTCTGGTCTAACTCAGGACGGGACTTATTGGCGCACCCTGTTACTGAAGAGGGATCCAGGGGAGTCACCGCCTACCTGCCTGGAAAAGACGAGGTAAAGCGTTGTCTTTAAAACCATGTCGGCGTTTATGGACGTGTTCAGGTGGCGCCGTCCTCACCTGCGTTTGTGTTTCAGTTCTGGTTTGACATCCACACCTTCCAGAAGCACAACGGGGCCCAGAACCTTTACATCCCTGTCACCATGAGTTCTGTAAGTCCGGTTTTAAAGCTTGGCTGAAATGAGTTTTCATTTTTCCGGCGGCTCCTTTGGGTTTTGTGCGTGCAGTCATTTCCAAACCTTTCCGTTTCCCCTGACTCTGACAGTCCGTTGTGTTTTTTGTTTTTAAGATTCCGGTGTTCCAGCGCGGCGGCTCCATCATTCCCCGCAAGCTTCGAGTTCGTCGATCCTCCACCTGCATGGAGAACGACCCTTACACTCTTTTTGTGGCTCTTAATACTCGGGTAATGAAACCGTACATTACTATTAAGACACAGCTGACAAGCAGATATGTGATGCACAAAGTGCGATTGTCTTAATTCATCTTTTAACATTTGCTGGTCAACAGAGAAGCGCGGAGGGTGAGCTCTACATAGACGACGGCCACACCTTTAACTATGAAAAGAAGGAATTCATCCACAGGAAGTTGTCCTTTGCCAACAACGTCCTCTCCTCTGTGTGAGTGGCACGTGTATTACACCATTCTGAAATGGGCTCCGAGATGTTTCAGTGCGGCTCAGATGTGCCCAGAGAGCACCCTGCTTTCTGTAGGTTTATACCTGCATGATACTTAAATCGTGGCTCCGCTTGTTTCGCAGTAACCTCGCCCCTGATGCCCAGTTTACAACAAAGTCCTGGGTGGAACGTGTCGTCATCCTGGGAGCCAGTAAACCCGGCAAGATTACCCTGAAGACCGCTGGTGAGCGAAAGACACAATTTACAGGACGGCGTGCTACCTGTACCGGCATGTTGACCTTTTACGATATGTGTGAAACAGTAAAAAATTTTCTTTTTTGTTGTTGTTTTTTATTGAACAGTGTCAACCATTTTCTACCTGTAAGTCAAACAAAGCAGCAATAATGCACCGATGTAATTATTTATTGGTACAAAAGCAGTCGAGTTAAAATGGAAAACAAAGAGTGAAGTAGTTGAGTGGATTTAAAGGAGTTCAGATATAACTGAGCTGCTGTAGGTGACGGTGAGTGTTGGATAATAAAGGTTTTTAACAGCCAGTAGAGTGGATTGTTTCAGACTGTATCACTGAAACGGAAGCTTTAAGACATTAAGAGTCTTCATAGGCGCACGCCTGTTTTCTTGGTTAATAATTTACAACTTTTTCTTTTTGGCAGATGGTGAGGAGAGCCAACTCGACTTTGAGTTTGACGCCTCCATGTCCGTTCTGACCATCCGCAAGCCCGGCATGAACGCAGGGGAGGACTGGAAGATCACCCTTAAGTAACCACAGAAACAAGAGAGGAAGAAAAAAAAAAGAAGTGACTCTAAACTAAAACTGAACTAAAGGAGATAGAGAGATGAGCGAATAGACACAAGCCCCTAATATTCCAGACTAACTAGAACAGGAAAACAGAATAACATGTAGAAATCCACAGAAACATCAGTCAGTGAGCTGAGACGTCTTTCACCATTTCCTTATGTTCAGTCACACTGTAACACCTGACAACCAGGATTCAAGGTTACTGCTAGATAAACGTCACGTTTCAGAGGAACGGGGCGGTTCAAGTCATGTCATTTTCACAAATCTTTGGGTTTGAGGGGGGGAACTTTGCTTTTTTAAAAATATATAGTTAACTACTTGGTTTTAAACACATTCTGCCTCAGAAAGGGAAAAAAAATCGCTGTAGAGGGTTGTTTGCCATTTAAAATGAAGGTTCACATTCAAATCCACCTGCTGCTGATTCCTTTTGATACAAATAAACAGCATCATTCCCCCCAATTCTGTTTTTTTTAGGTTGAGTCCTTAAATCAGCTTAAAGAGCAGCCTTCTTTCTCGCACCACACGTAATTTCAAGGGAGGGCCAACAATCGAGCATATTTATGTCATTTTCCTTATGCCGCAGGAATAGATCTTTATTTACCACTCTACCAATTTATTTGTATAAGACTTATCCCTGAATCTCTTTGTTTGTGTGAATGGAAATTATTTCTAATCACTGCTTCCTTTTTGAAGCGTTGAGGTCATTCAGCTGCTGTACAGAAGGGTTTTTAAGCTGATTTGAAGAGACTCGACTTTGTGAATCACTTCAGCGGACCGAATCACTGACTGTGGATCGTTCTTTTGATGTGCTTTCTCTGTTTCATCAAGGAATTTTTTTTTTCCAAATTTGGGTTAACCAGGCTATTTTGAATCCTCTCGAGGAAAGGCTCTTTTTAGATTTTCATGTGCTACTAGGTATTCGTAGGTGTTCTGTCCAGACGAACAGATCGGCTTAAATAACTGAATTGAACTTGCAGAAATCGGTCTAAAGCTGTCAGATCTGCAGAAACACCTGTTCTAAACGTACGGGGGGGGTCAGTCGGGGGTCTGAAGACTGCTCTGTGCCATCATGTTAAATCTGGTTTTGCTCAGGGGGGTGGGATGGGTTATTTTGCAGGGTTTTTTTTTTTAAGATCATAAATGTACACGTTTGCTGCATTTCTGTTGATGGCTTGAACTGATGGAAGCGGATGTAAAGAATTGCACTTCAGCTGTCAAAACTGTTTGATGTACTCTAACAGATGAGACCAAGTGAAAATAAAGTTGACCAAATTTGAAGAAAACCAGTTTTGACTGAACTGCTCCTTTTTGTGCAAATGTTTTATTAACGGTCAAGGAACGGATGTTAATTGAACCATTTTTAGTTTAATTTGTTGCCTACAAACATTTAAGTTAAACAGTTCTTGAGAGAAATGCATGCGTGTGTGTGTAATTTTATTTTTTTTTTAAATATTAAAAAGACATACTAGAGCTGCTGTCACCAAAGGAAATTAACTTGATTTAATCTATCTTTACCTCGCAATAATGTCTTAATTAATTTTTCATAAACGAGGCACAGATTATATCAGGTCGTCTGTTAAAATGTTTGCCTCCCTCCAGTTTTATGATTGGAAATAATAAACTTGTTTTAAAATTACCTACCTATGTTAACGCAACTGTGTACGATACTATATTAAGACATGCTGTGTAATAATACAGCACGTTAATGTAAGTTTGAAATAACAAAACATTTGCTTGTTTTGGCCAGGCTTTCTAGGTATTTGTATGATGCACTACATAATTGTTTCTGTTGCAAAAAAGAAATTTTAAACCAAATGCTTTTTGGGGAGAATCACTCGGACTTTCAACACCCAGTCCGGTGAAGAAAAGCATTTATTTGGTCCCAAGAAGTAGGTTCTGGTCACAGTCATACAATTTATTTACAGACATATTTTTATTTTATTAGCTTTTTGAGAGAAAGATATTTTGTAATGTAGATCTGCCTGCTGAGCGCCATCCGGTGGCGGAACAGATTATTTCAGGGGTAACTACTATCGGCACGACACCTGTCAAAACTGTTGTTATTGCGGGGGAACGCAATAATATTTTTCCTCAAAATGTTCCTTACGAGGCTACGTAAGTTCTACACTTTTAGGGAAAGTGAAGTATTTTCAAGTTATTTTTAACCACAGACATACGTATTTATGTCTGTTTTTAACTCTCGGTATTTCGTCGCTCGACGATGACGTCATCGATTCATTTATTTTCCTTTTTTTTTCATCATGGCGGCGGAGGGCTCTGAGGAGATAAGCGGCAACGGAGAGCTGGAAGAGACTTTAGGTAGTTTTATTTATGACTTCAAAGTCCAGAGTTTGTTGCAGTTTTTACACACATTGCTGTGTTTACGACTGTGTCTCTGGTGTTTTAAATAAAGCCGCGTATCGGGAACAATTCTAGGATGAAAACACGAGACGCTAGGCTAAGCTAAACTACACAACCAGCAGCAGCATAGCTGTTCTTTCCCACACTCACTCTGTTTCAAGTGTTTTTAATGACCGAACCAGTTCTCTGCAAACCCAGTTAAATGTAATTCCTATTTTTTTTTTATTCTGAAGACCAGCCACAGTACTGCGTGGGTTTTGCCCTCTTTTTTAGTACTTTCATTTGGGACAGATTTGTTTTCACATGATTTATCAATAATGTCTTCAAAAAATTAAGTATATTTACCATACTTTAACAATGATGTGCAGTAAAGGGAAACATGCAGTGATTTTTGCATCAGAATTTAAACTTAACCTTATGGAGTGATGAGCATATTAAGAAAAGTTTAGAAAAATGCATATACTGTCTTTTTTTTCTAGTTGCATAAATATCCCCTTTGCATTAACCTAGTAAACTGGATAACCTTAAGAGATGCTGTATAGTTCATTCAACTCCTGAATCAGGTGTGATGGAGCAGGGAAACAACTAAAATATGCAGGATAGTGGCCCTTGAGGACCAGGATTGGACACCACTGGTATGACCATAGCTGATTTAAAAGTGTTAATTGGTGTAAACACGTCAGCTCAGGGGTCTGCTATGTGTGGTCTGTTGTTAAAAGAAGCTAAAAATGATTCTAAGTTATACCGTTGAACAGTAATTTTTATTTATTTATCTTTTCCAGCCATGGATGTCCCTGATGTTCCACCGCCGCCTCCACCTGAGATGTCAGAGAAGAATGGCGGTGCAGCTGTGGCTCCCGAGGCTCCTGCAGGTCCTGATGCTGTTTCCTACTCCGTGGCTCAAACTACAGTGTACGAGGAAGGGGACGGGCTACCTGCGGACTTTGAACGTCTGTGGAAGGCCGCACACGACAATCCTCAGGACTTTACCAGCTGGACGGATCTGCTGCAATACTGCGAGCAAGAGGTGTGTGTTTGTGTGTGTGAGCCACTGGAGCTAATTTATTATCAGTCAGAACTGCTTTAAGGTGGTAGCATTACATACAAATTGGATCTTTATTTTCTCAGGGCCACATCACAGCTTCACGCAGAGCACTAGAGGCCTTTCTCGTCCGTTACCCGCTTTGCTACGGTTACTGGAAAAAGTTTGCTGACCTAGAGCGCCGCGCTGGGTACAACGATAAAGCAGAGGAGGTAAAACGGGATGGCCTCACATTTCTGTTCTTCACACTGTGTATCAAACGAGTGTATTTTATACCGACACAAAGCAGTTAACATTCGTGGCTGTGCTAGGTGTGTATTCAGGGTCTTCAGGGGATTCCCCTGAGTGTAGATCTGTGGATCCACTACATTAATCTTCTGCTGGGGACACTGGACATGAACCTGCCCGATTCACCCAGGCGGATACGCAGGTGAACAGAACTTCACCCACACATCCGCAGCTGACTGGTTGAAACTCTCTAGCATACATTTTTGACCTTTTGGAGCAGCTCAGCTTTAATTCTTAAAACTTAACGTTCATCTTTATTTCCAGTCATTTCAGTGCCTTTGTTTTCTAAAATGTCGAGCAGGATTTGGTGCAGAACAACAGAAAACAGTTTTGTTTTATTTCAAACCCTCAGTGTGTTCGAGAACGCAGTTGCAGCAGCTGGTCTGGACTTCCACTCAGATCGACTTTGGGATCTCTACGTAGAGTGGGAAAAGGAGCAGGGGAACACGAAGAACGCAGCAGCCGTCCTGGACAGAGTCCTCAAAGTCCCCACCCAGCTCTACAACACCCACTACGACAAGTAAGACCACCGTATTTCTGTGAGCATCACGATCAGCACTTTGTGAATAAAAAATTAAATGTTCTGGACCAAATACTGAGTATTCTCTTCATTCTTAATTTGTCTTTTTTTTCCTGTGTCCTCCGCTCTGCCTGGTCTCAGGTTTAAAGAGCACCTGAACAATAATCCACCTAAAGAGGTGCTTTCCTCTGAGGAGTACGAGGAGCTAAGGACGTTTTGCCGACAGAGCCAGAAGGCTGAGCGTGCAGAACAGGCTCAGGAGGTAGAGGAGGAGAGGCCACCGGGCGAGGAAGAGCCCGCCACACCTGAGGGCACAGACTCAGTAAGTGGTATCCATAAAACAATTATTCTCCGCAGTTCTAGTCAAAGGATACATTGACATCAGTGAAATATGCTTCTGTACCTCCCCCAAATCAGGAATCAACCAACTAACCTTTTGGTTGTAATAACTGGATGATTACGTCTCTTCAGATACGGAGCTTTAATGATTTCTTTCAGCTAGAACTGATGAAATGTAAAAAACGAAATGTAAAAGTAGATTTTTTATTTTCTTATTGTGTTTAGGAGGAACTAATGCAGAAAATAAGGGAACAGGTGTTACTTCGCAGGGACAAAGTGTACCAGGACAACGAGGGAGAAGTTCGTAAGAGATGGCACTTTGAAGATGCTGTAAGTTTCTGCTGGTTTATTTATTTTACTTTATTTCTTAACTGTTCCTTGTCTTTGTCTTTGGTAAGATAATACTTGCTTTACAACTTGGGTATGAACTAAAGTTTCAAAAGTCTTTCAACCTGAAGTTTGGTTCTTCACAGAAAGGTGTTTTTTTTGTTCTACGTGACTCAAATTTTGCTTTTATTCTGCAAAAGCTCGATTCAGGTTCTGTAACTGAATCATAAATAAGCATCAAGTTTCTCAGATACATCTTTGGAAGCAGTTTTTAAAAAAGTGAAGTGTTTTAAAACTTCTGACTTTAACCAGTCATTTATAAAAGTTTTAACAGTTTATGCACATCCTGTTTTCGTTCTCTTATAACAGATCAAGCGGCCGTATTTTCACGTCAAGCCGCTGGACCGCCACCAGCTCCGGGCCTGGCACTCCTACCTGGACTGGGAGATCTCTGAGCTCAACGGGGACACCAAAGATCCTGCACAAGGCGAACACACACATGGTGAGGATCCCCCGTCTGTGCTGGATAATCGTTTTTCTGAGTTTTTTTCTGAATCTGTAATTTGTTTTCTTTTTTAATCGTTTCACAGTAGAACCAAACCAGGAAGCTACAGAGGATTCAGAGGTCGCAGCCCAGAATCAGGAAGCATCAGAGCGCGACGCGGTTGCCCGTGACGACCACAGAGTTTGCATCCTGTTTGAGCGCTGCCTAATCGCCTGTGCTCTGTATGAGGAGTGCTGGATGAGGGTAAGAAGTGTTCAGACAAAGCTTGCACTTCTTTACAGTTTAGTCTGAGTCGTTATCAGATGTGAGGGTGACGACGCGTGACGCGTACCTGCGTGTGTTCAGTACGTTCAGTACCTGGAGCCGCACAGCGTGGATGAGGCCCGAGCTGTTTACAAACGAGCCTGTGAGATCCACCTCCCCAACAAACCCAACATCCACATGCAGTGGGCCACCTTCGAGGAAAGGCACGGTACGACGAAACACCAGCGCGTCTTTATTCTCCTAAACGCTCGTAAATATCTCAGATCTTTCCTGTGGACAGCTGGTGACACGGGAAAGCACTAAAAAGTTTTAAATTCTTTTAGTTATCCTCGTGTTTACTGCCTCTCCTTCTCTAACAGGTGACCTGACGGAGGCTCGGCGAGTGCTGGAGGCCCTGGAGAAAAGCCTTCCCGGTTTGGCGGTTGTACGTCTCCACAGGGCCGCTTTGGAGAGGCGGGCGGGCCAGCTGGAGCAGTCGGAGGCCTTGCTGACGGAGGCGGTGGCAGAATCCAAAGAAAAGCCCACGTTACATGCCTTCTACTCCATCAAGCTGGCCCGTCTGCTGCTGAAAGTGGGCAGAAACCCCAGCCAAGCCCGCAGCGTTTTACAGGAAGCGCTGGAAATTAGTCCGGTGAGATGATTGACGTCCACAATAACTGCCGTTATAAATAAGCAAATGGGTGACTTTTCAATTTCTCGTTGTTTTGGAGTCACGCTCCATCTTAATTTCTCACCTCCTGTCCTGTCAGGACAATGACAAACTACACTTGAACCTGTTGGAGCTGGAGGCGTCCGGCGACCCCTGGGCCTCAGCTGAGGCCGTGCGGGAATGTGTGACGCGAGCCCTGGCGGCCCCTCTCACCTCACACGCCAAGCTGCTTTTGTCACAGAGAGGCCTTCAGTTCGCCGAGGATTACAGCAGCTCCATCCAGAGGTCGGACTTCAGCATCAGCCTCCCACCCCCCCTGAATAAAACACATTTCAGATCACCCTGAAAGCCGCCGCGATCGTCTGAATGAGAACCTTCCCTTTTCTGTGTGTTCCCGTGCTCTGCAGTGTGCTGTCTGTGTATGAGGTGCACCAGAAACTGCTGGACGAGCTGGGAGGAACAAAGAGAGAAGCTGAGAACGGGTGAGACGGGAAGGAAAAACTGAAACAGAAAGGGTAGAAAGAAACATTTTTGTGAGAATTAAAGTAGTTAATAATAAATGGTTTCAGCAAGGTGATATTAGTTATTTTAGTCATTATAAATCTGTCCCTGAAAATCTAACACAGCTCTACTTTTCCAAACCACTGCATGTTGAAGGAAGACATCTAATGAGACTTAAAGGCCCTTATCTTTTAAAATAACCTCTACTGGAGGGTATTGTTAATTCTGAGTCTAATTTATTATCCAACATGGCTCCACAGTTACTGACTTGTCTCCTGGTGCGAACCTGGAGCTGTTTTTACAAAAATACTTTTTATAGTAAAGAAATTTTGCATCTTTTTTTTTTTTTTTTAATATTTGCTTCAAAACAGTTGGTAAAACTCAGCGTGACTTTCTGAGGGTTCGTTTCTTTGTTCTGGTCCTTTAAGAGATGAGGATCCACAAAAGATGATGAAAAGCGACGACGGCTCGTCTGCCGCTGCGTCCGAACAAGCCCCGCCCGCCATGCCGCACGTCCCCATCACCACGCCGCCCCCGTCGATGGTGGGCGCCGACGCGAGCGCACAGGCCGGATACGGAGCGTACAGCAGCTGGTATCAGGTAGAACCTTGGCTCGTTTTAAAATCATAGCTTATATAATTTATTAATTCACCTGAAAAGGTTTCAGAGACAGAGCTGGGATGACTTTTTGTGTTTTTTTTGCTCCTTTCAAGCAACCTCAGTACGGCAGCTACGGGAGCTACGGCTACCAGAACGCCTGGAACTACAACCAGTCTTATTATCCACCCAGTTAAAGAGCCTCGGCGTGTGCGGAGGCGGTTTGAGCCAGATAAACAGACTTAACCACACAGACCCGCAAGTCCCCGCTGATAAAACGTATCCCAGCATCCCGCAGTCCTCCCCGTCCTTCCTCTGGATTATCTCAGTCCTAAATTTGTGAAAATGAGAGGAGAGGAGCTCATTAAGTGTCCTCGTTTCTGAGGGATTTTTAAGTAGATGGAAATATGACAAAAGGAAACCGTGACTTGTTTTCAGTACTGTTTGCATTTTAATCAGAATTATTTTCGTATTTGTTGGCAATTCAGCCCCTTTGCTCGTGTTTTAAAGTCATCCACTGTATCCAACTTTACCTTTTATTGTACTATTATTATTATTATTATTATGTACCATTCCTCTGTGTTGGCTGTGTTTTCTATTGTATATAAGTGTTTTACAGTGCCACTAAAGTGCTTTTTTTAGGTTGTTTGTGGGGGTGAAAGGTCACAGGTGGACAGGGCTGTGGCCTGCACATATTTAAATTTTACTATACAGAACAGTACAAATTGAAGAGAATGACAAATGTTTAAAAAAATAAAAAATAAAAGCGCTTGTTTGAAAGGTGGGTGCAAAAAACAACGAGGACGCTAAAATTCTCATTTTTGATTTTTTTCCTAGCCAAGCTGGACGCAGCCTTTTACACAAGGAGGAAAACAGAGAAAACTATACACAAACTCTACATGAATGTGTTTACTTTGACAACTGAGCACTATAGTTTTAGGCAAAAGTCCAAACTGATATAAATAATTCATTTTAAGATGCTGGAGAGACTTTTTCTGAAATAGAAAACTTGTTGGCATTAGTTGAGTTTATTTCTAGGTTTAAATGTCTTTAAACACGATAAGAGATTTTTAAAAAAACTAGTTAGTCCACCAAATCAATTGACCAGGTCAGCTTTATTGTAAGTGGGTTCTTTGTAACCTTGTATACATACGTGTCAACAGATCTGAACTCCTTTAAAAAATGTCACAAAATCAGGAAGATCACGAGGATTAAACTTAAGGCCCTTTCAGAACCATTTCACAAGTTCTCATGTAGTAATTTAGGAATCAAGTTGAATTTAAACAACTTTCTGTGTTTACTTTTTTATGTGTTGTTGAACTGTATTATTATTTTTTTTGAAGTATCAGTCAGAAGCCAGCTTTTTTTTTTTATCCTTTTTTGATTGGTAAAAAGTCAAGGTCCAACTCATTTTCATGAAGCTTCTCTGCGAATTCTGCATTTCAGCCACTCTTTACGAGACGCTCTTCCTCGTGTCTGAACGCAGCTTGGGTTTGGTTCGCTGGCAGCCCTGTTCCTGGATCAGTCTGTGTCTGGAGTCGATGTAGTGGAAGTGGTGAGGTAGGCTCACAGAGCAGATCCGTCTCTTCTTACTTTTTGGTAACAACCAGCACAGCTGAAGGCACCAAACCTGAGCAAACGGGGGGAGGGGGAAAGAATTACAATACAAGGCTGATCAGAGCGTTCTGTGTATCTGCTCATATATGAAGCTGTTTAATATTACGCGGGAATCACTTCTGAACGAATAAACCCGCTCTGACGAAGACCTGCTCACCCAGCTCTTTGAGGGGCTTCTCCATGTCCAGTTCAGTGTAGACGTGACGGGGGTAAGGTGACAGCAGCGTAAAGTCCTGGCCCTCGGGCGTGTTGCCGTTCATCTGGATGTAGACGCGCACGGCCGCCAGCGGCTCCTGGGCCTTGAAGACCGTCGTGATCGTGGAGCCGTCCAGAAGACGAACCTGGGGACGGATCGGCAGAGAAATGAGAACGAATAAAGACTCTTTAAAGCATAACTCAGTCCGTCTCATCTTGCCTCTGAGGAAACTGATATCATCCTCTACAAGTAAAACCAGCTGATTTTACTTTGAAGCTTCAAAAAAATCCATACATTAACAATTTAGATTTTACCTGTGACCATAAACTGACATATTTACCTACTATAACTAGAAAATGTTGCCATTTTTCTTTTTCCTTTTGGTTGATAACTACGTGTTGTCAGCTGTAATTTACAGATAAACCAACAAGCACAACTTTAGAAAGTTTGAGGTGTTTTGCAGGACAGAGAAAAGTGGTAAAACTCTACAGTTCGCCCTGTTCATCCTCGTGCAAACGCCGCGTTGTACGGAGAGATGCGGATATAAAAAGCGTGAGGTCTGAACCTGTATCCTCGACTCGTCGTACTCTTTCTTGGTGGGCGGAGGGCCCTGACCGGTGGGCGATGACGGGCTGGGTAAAGTCGGCTGCGACGATGCAGCCGCGCTCGAAGACGCGCCACCTCCAAACTGAACCACGAGGCACAAAAAAAAAAAAAAGGCAGCAATAAGAGTTACAGACTAACTCTGTCTAGAAAGAACAAGAAAAAGCAAACATGATCGCTGGCTGATGTACCTTTTGTGCTCTCTCCTCTCGGTCTCTTGCTATTTTCTCTTTAACCCTTTGCCTGACAAGAACAAACAAGAGTTAAAAACCTTAAGAACCACTGTAATAGTCGGGAAAAAAATCTATGCAATCAACGTCTTCATGTAAAATACTCAGATAATTTCAATTAAAATGTTATTATAGAAATTGTGTTCAACGAGGAACACAAAACTCTACTAAGCACATATAGTGTCAGTCTGAAGTGTCTGCTATGAATCAATGAAGTTGTTTACAAGAATTAAACCACAGTTACAGCAAAGTTTTCACATAAATCTCTGGACTGAAAGGTGGCAAGGAATGCTGGGCCTTAAAATCAAAGTGGATCCAAACTTTTTTTTTTCTTTACCCAAAGATGTAAGTTTTACAACGAGATCTGACCTAGCCATTTTGTCTTCCATCTTCTCTCTCCTCCGCTGGTCAGCAAGTTTCTTCATGTCATCGTCCTGGATCTTCTGACGGATCTGCTGCAGCTCTTGGCCCTGTTTCCGTCGCTGTTTCTCCCTCTCCACCTCCTCCGCTCTCTCGCGCTCTCGTCTCTCGGCCTGCTTCACCCGCATCAGCTCCTCTAGCCTTAAAAACAAAAAACAGAGATGACCCAGGTATAAACGAACAGCCTGGTGTTATAACTGACCTCCACATAAACGCCGTGACATCGGTCACACTGACTCTGACCTTTTGACTTGGTCGCGTTTGTCCTCTTCGGTCATCGGCCGCTTCGAAGTCTCCATGTTCTCATCGTTGCTGTTGTCTCCATCTGCATTTCCTGAAAGCAAAATAATTACTTAAGGCAGTGACAACAAAAAAAGAGAAACAGAGTAATATATAAGGGGCATGATGTGTGTCCTTGTCAACTTAAAATTAAGGAAAAGGCTCGTAATGAGATCATCTTAATGACCCAATAAAAAACACCTCACTCAACATCAACACAGTAAATCTGTAGCTCAAAACACATACAGAAACAACCTGAACAGACTACGGTACTTGAACTATCTTGGTCAAAGTTAAGAAAATAAAAAGAAGTTTCCGAAAGAGCTAAAGAGACAAACTGCTTTCTTACGTTCAGTATAAATTAAAAAGGACTTTTTTCACTCATTAGCTCTAAAAATGAAATTACCAGATTGAAATTATGTTGTTTTTTCAAATACAGAAATAAAATATATCATTACACACACAATATCATTACACTTTGGATGTCAAAGTCGTAGCCATAATGTCATAAATATCCCAACAAAATGTTTACTTGCAGAAACATTTTCATTGTTTGGACATTACTTGGTCCGCTTAACCTTCATGCTTCCCTTACAGTACCACGATACTCGGATTCCCCTCCCTAAAAGCACAACAAGCCCTGACCTTCGGGGGTTTGCTGCTCTACGTTGGACTCGGCTGCTTCTCCCAGGACGTTCCCCTCAGGAGGCACATAGGGCTCGTCGATGTCTGGGTCGTTCTCGTGTTCCATTAACCTAAAGAAAGCGGATCAGAAAGATGGAGAGCAGCCAAACTACGTTATTAGTTATTCCTCAGAGCGTGATTTAAACCAGCACCACTGAGCTCTTCTTTACTTTGCTTCTAACTGGGTATAAATTAAACACCCCACTGTGTGTTCACAGTGGTCATGACACTCTGAGCAGCCACTAATGTGCCATCCGTGTACACAGACCGGCCACCGGTCCGATAGTTTTCAACCCATATCTACAGTTTTAAGTGTGTCAGTGTCCGTGCCGGCACAAACAAGTTGTTGCTGCATCTGCAGGTGATGATTCACGGATTGAGAAAATCACTGTTTAATTTCAGCTCAGCTCCTTTGGAACATCGGCAACTCTAAAGCCAAAAAATCTTATCATGCTTTGCAACGAAAAGGGAAACTCACCGATTCGCACGAACAGGAAAAATGACCAGAGTTGGCTGACTTACAGGGGAAGACAGGAATGAAGCGGTGACAGGTAACTACAGTAATTTGTTTATTTTAAGGTTTCCTGTCAGACTCACCAGTCCATGGCTTGCTCTATTCCCTGGTTTCCTGATTTGGCCACAGCTTTCTCCCTGAAAAAAGTGAGACGTAAAACAGTTTTGCTTTCACTTGTTTAGAAGCCAAAGTTGAAACCTGAGTAAATAAAGTCTATGTTCAGGTTTTGTGTCACTCACGCTCTGTTTTTGTCGAAGCCCATCTCCAACAGGCTCTCTAGAGTTGTTAGCTCTGCCATGTTGACCTGAAACAACGCAGGTTTGTTTTACAATTTCATCCACTTTAATTCTGCCACATTTACTTCTAATGAGGGTAAATAAAAGACTCGCGAACTCGATACAAACGCTCCTTTCTATTGTTGCTCATTTTGACATAAAGCTACAACATTCCCGTATGTTTGTAGAAAAACCACAACGGCAATAAATATTAACCTTTCCTCGAGAAATCGTTTTTTAATGCCAGCTCCTCAGTTTTTAGTCAACACTTAGCAACAATGCTAATAGCTGAAATTAGCATTGTCGCTGCTAACGAAGCTAGCTTCGCTGGATACAACGACTAAAACGATCTGGTTAGTAAACCGCAACCTGACTGGATAATATTTATTTATCTTACACGTAAAGAGAACAAGTAAGTTTCATTAATGCTTTAAAAAATATTATTTATTAATGGTAATACTCGTGAAGAGAAACGCTGTTTGGCTACTCACATCAGTCTACACCACTTCAACAGTACGGAAAGCCAAGTGGGTCAAAAAGAACGACGTAAAATATAATTTTTTTTTTTTTTTTACCGCTTTTGAAGTTTTTCATTATTATTATTATTATTATTATTATTATTATTATTAGTAGTAGTAGTAGTAGTAGTAGTAGTAGTAGTAGTAGTAGTAGTAACAGTAATAATATTAATACCAGTATGACTATTATCTTACCCTTATCTTCAAATTCATCTAAGTAAGTTATAATTTAAACAAAAGCTGGATTTGGCCAATTTCATATTTAATCTCAATATTTTTGAACTACAGGGTTCATCATCATGAGCAGAGACAAGTTAATTAAATGGATTCATACCTGTCATGAATTGTTTTTTCACAAAATCTGTCATAGATCCAGATATTTAACACCACACTAAATGCTAAAACAATACTGAAAATGATATAAACATCGTAATTTGTAGATATATTTTGACCAAAATGGACAGTAAACTTATTCTCCCACTCAGATGTTTTGATCTTTAAAAGTGTGAAATGTTGGCTTTGAATTTATTTTAACTACTCTGTTGAAATTGGTTACATGTTTGACTTTTTCTTCAATGTAAATGACTGTAGAGGAAACTAAGCGTCCATGACATGTTAGTTTTCTTTGCCCACAGGTCTGTCTCTCTCCGTGGGCTGGCAGCTTCTCTCTGCATAAAAAAGCAGATGTAAACCCCGAGTCACGTGGGAATTATCATAAATGCCAGAAAAGCTGCGCCACCTTTGTAACCATAAGTGCTAAGCTGTGCTGCTTAAAATCAGTTACCATAAATGCTGGAACAGCTGTACTGCCTAACATACATTACTGCAAAAACAGGTAAATGTGTGCAAGTAAAACATGTATATATAAAAAGATATTAAGAATTTAATTGTTCTAAATTTACCAACCGATTTGGGTCCAGAAAAAAATTTCTTTTGGGTCCGGATCCAGTCTGCGGACCACTGTTTGGGGACCTCTGGTGTCAGAGGCCGATCTGAAGCGCAGCGGTTCGTTTTATTGGTTCATATGATTTCATCTCATCATCATGTGTTCTTGGTGTGCAAACAGAATATAATTTGCTGACTTTATGTGCAGGTTGGGTCTGTTACATATTTACAGTAAGTGTAATGATTAATTTCTCTCTCCCCCACGCAGTCTTAAGCAGCCCTCCGTCATGAGTCCGCCATCACTCAGACTCAGATTTCTCTCTCTGCTGGTTCTCTTCTTTCAGCAGATTCTCCACTGACTGATTCTTGTTTTTAATCCTACATGTACCATTTATTAGTTTACTCAGTTTTTCTTTTCTCTCACTTTTGTGTCTGTTTTTGTTGTCTGTTTCTCCCTTTTCTCTCAGCACGATCATATTTATCAGGTGAGTTTGACCTTTATTTACACATTTCAAACACTTTACTTCACTGTAAGTTAAGTTGTAAACTACCGAATTACAGTTTTAGTTTGCATTTACATAAAATTGTCTAGAAATGTTTTCAATTTGAGTCGTTTAAATGTTAACAGCTTTTTCACTCTAGGCGACTTAACTTGTTGGTAGAATTGCATTTGTGTTTGTAGAGAAGCAAAAAGTCAATCATCAATAATAATTTAAGCAGTTTTGCTTCTGATTTCAAAGTGAACTTCATATTGAAAAAGAAAATTTGTAAATTAAATGTAAACAGCATTAATATAGAAATGCTTTAAGCCAGAAAAAAAAAGTTTTTAGCAACAAGTGTGATTCTTGTTTGTTTGAAAGTTGATAATTATTAGTGATTAATTTACACCTCTATTCGTTTCCTATCTAAATCTGTAGATTTTGACAATATTTTACCTTTAAACAAGACGTTAAATGGGAAGATGTATGAGCAGATCACATAAATGTTGTCTAAGATGTGCCAGTTTTTTTTATTGTTACTGAAAAATAGTCACTTTTTTATTAGAAACACACTCATTCAGTGCTGACAAATCAAGGCGCTAACAGCCGTTCACACTGGATTTATCTTAACAAAAGAAAAATAATATGGCCAGGTGGGCAAAGTCGAAGAAGACAACAGGGATAAAGGTCTTTTTAGTCTACATTTTAATTGCTTTATGGCTCTGCTTTTTTTTCTCTTCTTCTTCTTCTTCTTTTACAGGGGACAAAGTTAAGGGTCAAAGTTCACCAGAATGAGTCAAGCGAGATCCTGAGGAACTAAGGAGATGAGATCTGCTGGAGGAAATGTTGTGTGCTCGTGTTAAATTGTGTCCAAAGGTCGAGTCAGTGCCTAAAGAGTTGAACATTAATTTAAATAACCTTAAGATTGTAGTTGTTTTGCTCTGATCGTTGTACATGTTCATGGAGTAAATTATCCAGATTTTTATTGGTGTCATAGAGTACACTGTAATCTTTGAAGCAGTAAAAACCAAGATTAGATGGCTGATGTTTTACTAATCTTTCATCCCGTGGGGCTGGTATCACATGAAGGCCTGGCATATAAAATATGCAATAAAATGAAGTGAAATCTCGTGTTGAGCAAGAAGTGGGCAAAAGAGGGCAGCATTATATTGTATGAATTAAACTTTTGTCACACAGGTGCAGTTTTTTTTTGATGAAACTCCACTTTTAAATCCCCGGCTGTGTTTTAACCAGTTTTAACCACTACACAAGGCTTTCTTTATAGTAGATGTCAGCAACAGACTGTGGTGGTTTTGTTTATTCATGTCGGCTGTGTTTTTCCTGCGGGTCTCACCAGCTGTAACAGCATCTCCATGTGGAAAAACTCTGACTTCCAGTGAAGCTGCTGTTATCCGTGGAGGGACGCCTCTCATCACCTGAACGCAGCGTGAACTCTGGTTCTCGTTTCCTATTTGTTGTTCTCATGGCTGGTGCTGTATGTATGCCGATTCTGAGGTTGTTTAGCCATAAAATAAAAGAATAAAACTAATCTTGTGAGTAAAGTTTTGATGTTGATCTGTTTTTTATTATTATGATTGAACAAATAAGTAAAAAAAACTGAGTTGAGGGATAATTATCTTTGCTATAATGTAATTTTACACACAATATTATAAGAAATCAAAACACGTTTTCTGTTTATAGTAAGAGATAAAGTAAAACCAAAACTGAAGCTAAATTTAGGCATTACTACACCAGTATGAAATCTGATAATGCTGTTTGAAACTAAAAGCAAAAGCATATAATTCTCAATATTGCAGAAGGTTTTACAGTAATAATGGTTGAATTTATATTGCATACATCAGAGTGTGTAATGGCTGTATGTGAAGATGGATAGCTTTAACAAATACCAGATTTTTAGAGCTTTTAAGAGGTACTAAACAGACCTACAGGCCAAAGGGCTCGCATGATCTAGAAAAAAAAGATGGAGAAATAAGATATAGAAGAAACACATCAGAAAGACAAATGGAGCAGAAAGTCTGAGATGTATGACCAAATTACTTAAAGAAAAAGTAAAACTTTGAAGCCATGCAAACAGGACCCATTGAATACACAAGGTCAAGAGGAAGTTAGAAAAATAAACAAATTAATCAGTTAAAAGAAAAATAATATCCAAAAAAGTAAAATAACCAACAAGTGACACATCATGACCACGATGGGACCACTCTATACATTCAAAATGGCCAAAAAACGCTTAAAAGTTATCAGAAAATAAGCATGAATCACATCTGGAGATGCCCCACAACCTTATTGACATGGTTTGTGTTTTTATTCTTATTTTCTTGATCTTGGTATATAACACAAGGTGGAAGACTCATTCAGAATTCAGCATCATGACTAAAATAAAATTTTAACACGGATTTATTTATACAGTAATATTTATGGTGCTGTAATTAAAAAAAAAGTTGATCTGTAGGTGTCTGTGTTTGTAGATGGCTACCAAATGGGCTGTAAAAACAGAACAAAAAAAAAGAAGCGCAATGACATTAGATGCGACTTTTAATGTGAAGGTATTTCCGGTTTCCGCCAAGGTGGCTTATCTTATCTTCCAACTGCCGGGTTGCTAAGCTAGCGGCTAGTTTCCTAAAGCTTCTAACGGTTTCCCCGCCTTCGGTCGCGTGGCGGACGGTGAATATCCGCCTCCAGTTTTGATATTCGTGGTGGAGTGTCGCTGACTTACTCACTCTAACTTAACAATTTTGCCGAGGGGAGTCCTCCCTTTAATGACTGCGGCTCGTAGTGCGTGGCTACTGGCTAGCTTAGCGAAGAGGGTGGGGATAAAAACTTCCAAGACCTCGCCCCAAGTCGTAGCGTTCACTCCAGCGGCAGGCAGCTCGTCTCTGTGCGGCGTGAGGGACCCACACCTCTCCGAGTTAGGCCATTATTCAAAGGGGGGAGAGACCGGCACAGCGGCGTCAACTGAGGGTTGAGATTTAGCAACGATGTTCAGAAAAACGCTGAAAAAGGACCCCGAGCTGTTCCAGAACGTGTCGGACGGGCTGCGGCGGCTGTACCGAAACAAGCTGTTCCCGCTGGAGGACACGTATCGGTTCCACGACTTCCACTCCCCGGCGCTCGAGGATGCCGACTTCGACAACAAGCCCATGGTGCTCCTGGTGGGCCAGTACTCCACCGGTAAGACCACCTTCATCCGGCACCTCATGGAGCAGGACTTCCCCGGTATGCGGATTGGCCCCGAGCCGACCACGGACTCTTTCATCGCGGTGATGCACGGCGAGCAGGAGGGCGTGATCCCGGGGAATGCCCTGGTCGTCGACCCTAAGAAGCCTTTCCGCAAACTCAACGCCTTTGGAAACGCGTTTCTCAACAGGTAAAAACCGTCTGCAAACTTCAAGTCAAAGTAAAGCATTCCAATTGTACAAAAAAGAGCTTTCACAACCCCTCAAGTTATTAATTGATCCGCATCACGTGAGCCTCTTAAACAATAATTAGTGCATTCGCGTGTGAAGAAACGACCCATATTAATCCACCATATGTGAATTAAATGCTGCAAGTGCTAACACGCACCACACCTTTTTTTCAATGGCAAGCTCCCAGAATGCTGTTGCGCAATCTTTGCCCAAAAAAGAAATGTGTGAGAATTTCCCCTCTTTCATCATGGTTTGTGAATGTGTGTTTGGTGTCAATAGACAGGTGGTAAATGCACCCAGTGTATAGGAAAGCAAAAGAGAAAGGGGGGTACTTTCCAGCACAACAAACAGCTAATTTCCTTTCACTTCAGGCTAAATCCTACCAGCTGATGTAAAAACAGTATCTGTCTTCATGATCTTCTTTCAGAATCACTCAGTAGATTAGGGGTTCCCAAATGGCAGACCGTGGCCCGCAAATGGACTCGAAACACGCCTTTATCTGGGCCCAAATCGGTGTTAAATGAAATTATATATGCTCTCCTGTATTTAGAGTAGTTTAACTTAGGCGGCGGAGCTTTATTACAGCTTATAGTAATTCATTCTAGAGGTGGAAGAAAAAAAACAATACAGTGAAACGAGAAAAGTAGCATGGCTGTCACTAAAAGAGAATTTAAATAAATCTATCCAAGATAAATAAGTTTCTTTCAGCGGACCTCGGTGAGGTTTAATCAAAGACCAGCTGTTCCCATGGCACTTAGGAATAGTTTTGAGCTCCGCTGCTTGGGAACGCGGTGACCTTGGGTTAGTGCTGTGAGTTTCACGTCCTTCCGTCTGTAAGTATTTCCACATCAGCACGAGTCGACCGGCCAACTCCTTCCAACCTGTGAACGTGTCCCGCAAGGCTTTATCACAAAGGGTTAAAGGTTTTTCCTGCCCGTCTACGCCGCGGCAGTGTTATATTTGCATCAGTCGAGTGATTACGTTAGCAGGTGTACTATCATTGTTAAAAGGTTTTGTTTGACGAGCTCTGTGGTCCACGTAGTGGAGCTTTTTAAAACTTCCTTTACTGTTTCCTATGGTATAATTCAAATGGATTTTCTGTCTGATGCGTAAACTTAGTCATTCCAAATATTCAGATGAGTCACAAGTTTTCCACGTGGAGCTTTCACATCCAGTATTGCAGCAGAATAAATACAAAGAGTTACAGTACAATCTGTAAAGTCAGAGCTAAACGTGAACTATTTTACCACAGTTAAAGTTATTGACGTGCTATAAATGGGAGAGAGAAAAAAAGAACCAAGGACACTTGAAAGGATCCTAGCTTTCCATGATTTAATGAGCTGAGCTCCTCCCCTGCTGGCGTCAGGAGTGCAAGGCGGCGTGAGTCAGAGCCTGAATGGCTCTCCTCCGTGAAAGCTGGGCCACTTGAATCCTGCTGCGCCGTGTGTGGATTTGTAGTGACATCAGGGCTCATGAGACTTGATCCAGTAACTTCCTGTAGAGGATGTGGGGACGTCCCCTCTTCAGCGGGAGATAACATGGCGTCACCCTGCAGCTGAACAGATGGGACAAACTACGCCCAAACAAACCCCTCGCACGTGGACGGTCATGGCCCTTATCTGGCATCGGTGTAAATAACCAAGTTCTGTTTACTTGTCTTCTGCTGTAATAGGAAAAATACTCAAATTGAGACCTTCAGTCCACTTGTTATCAACATGTTCTGGCGTCCTTCCTACAATTATTGTCGAGTGTTGCCCTTTTCTTCCGCAAGAGCAAACTCCTTCCAAGTAACATCATTCAGAGTGAGACATATTAGGTCAAGCTTTTCCAAGATAACTTTATAAATGAGTAGGGGGGCATTTGACTCAGCGGGCCATCGTTCACCTCTTGGAGTTTATTAAATACTCAGAGGAAACCAGATAAGGCTGCGTATAAACAAACTGGCTATTGTTCATTGTTGCATAATTTGTCAAACCGTTGGGAGAAATCCTTTGCGTCATGGAGCTTGTGACTACATATGAATTCAGTCTGCATCTTTGGGTGGTCAGACATCCACTCAAAGATTATATTGATCTTTATATCAGTGTCTGACCACCCCTTGATGCACATAAAACCAGTCATGGCTAATAACTGGTCTAGAATAAATATTTTAATGTCAAACAAAATGCTACAAAATATTTGGATTTGGTTATTCGACCCCCTTTTCCCCCTCATTCGCCACATTTGGTCATTTCTGTATAAGTCTAGTTGATTCAGTGTCATAAGTTTAGGTTGGAAGGAGATAATGGAGTCAGATGTTAATGGAGTGATTTGAGAAGACTGTGATGGCACCTCTTTGGTGTGACTCCTAACTATAGTTATTTAACTTGTAGATTAGCCCTTAACTACCAGGCTCAGATGGGATTTGGCCCTAGTGTAACCAGTTATTTATGAAGATGGTAAACAGAAATTAGCCGTGGGATCCTCACACTTTGAGCTCACTTGTAGTTTTAGGCAACCTAAAAACCTAAACTTCACATTATTTTGTTTAGTAGTTTCACCTTTTGTTGCCTGTACCAGGTGTTCCTGCTAAAGCGCTATAATAACTCCTCACACCTCCTGTCAAATGCGCTTTTTTTTTCCTCTTTTTTGTTTTAGTTCTTTTAATTTGCATGCCACTGCAGTCTGAGGGCCCCATTGAGTTTCTGCACTCTCTGTAAGCCATTAGTCAGTAAAACTGGAGTCAGCAAAGCTCAAGTTCCGCTCTGACCCACCCCGGCCCACCCCGGCCCACACTGTCCTGTTCCGTCCTGTCCTGTTGTTCCAGGACGCTGACTCTGCACTTTACCGAGGCACAGAGGGATACTTGCACAGCCTTACAGGGCAAATAGAAAATATACGCAAATGCGCCAGCATACCTGGAGAAGTAGGTAATTCAGTCACCTGCACAAGCCAGAATTTTGCACGTGTGTGTGTGTGTGGGCGGGGGGGGGATCACTGCCGTTTTAACCCTCCCGTTCACGTGCTCAGTAGTGACCGTCCGGTTTCCTCTTCGCTACGGGAAGCAGAGGTCACGGCGTGAAGGAAAGGCTGCAGGTCAAGAGTTGGAGCAGAAGAGGAAGACCTTCTGCTCGGAGTTGGAGAGAATTTTAATCGTAGGGCGAATTCGATGGGAACTGTCCTCGCGGAGAAAACAAGTCCCCCGTTTTTAAACCGTCTCAGATGAGTTCTCGGACCTCTTCCGCCTGCGATGATCTTTGTTTTTGAGCTTCAAATATGTTCTTACAAAGCTCCACGTGGAAAAATGTTGGAGCAGAGAGCCGATTGGAAAACCTGAACTGAAGTCCCAGCGGAACATTGTATGATATCAGATATGAGAGGGAAGGGGGGAAAAATGTTGTCTTTGTTGGTCACTGTTGTTGTAATGCAACACCAGGCGAAGGGAGTCCAAAAAGCAATTTACTTTTTTTTTTCCCGACTTAGTCCATGTGAATTTTTTCCATTTTTCCCTTGCATGTGGTATAAGACCTCTGTTAGAGAGTGTGTGTGTGTGTGTGGTTGCAGCAGGAATGTGAAAGCATGGTTTTCCCGGTCTTATGACCTGGTGCCTCTGAGCTCACGCTGGGAGTACCGATTCAGTTTGACTGAAGGGGCGGCAGAGCGAGAAGTAAAACTCTTGAGACTTACAGTCTCCCTCTTTGTCCCTCCCGACTTGGACATTCTGGGTTTGCGTAAAACAAGCCGCCCCCTCACGCTTTGTAGTGTCTGTGTCTGCTGTCCTGGTTCCACATCTGCCAGAGTGTGTAACTCCCCTTTTAACCACAAACGTCACTGCAACAGGCTCACTGTTTTGTAGTGAAATGTGTTGCACTGGGAATGACTCAGGGCTTTAATTTTTAAAGCTTAGAACTTGTTGTCTCAACATTTTTCGGTGTAATCGTTCAAACATCAGCGGGGTCTTCTACAAGCAAACTGTTTGGGGAATCGGCATCATCGTCATTGTCTCGCTTTGTTGTAGGAAAAACATCCAAACAATATTTAAAGTGTCAATTCGGCTCAAACGATTAATTAGTTAAGCTTGATTGATGATTGTGCGTCAGATTAACGCACAGCCTAAACATTAAACTACAGAAGTGTCGCCTACATTATGAGCTTTAATACCTGTGCACAGGTGTGAGAATCGTAACGCTCTACATGAAAACAGAAGTTTGTGTAAGTCCAGCTCTAAGTATGTGTGTAGCTTCTAAATGCTGACATCAGTGTGGAGTGCAGCAAGCAGATTCACACAATAGGTTTTATTAAATTAGCTGTAAAAGAAGCAGTCGCAGATTATTGAACAGGGTGGATTTTGGTGTTGGCGTTGAAGAAAAATCCTGTAGCAAAGAAACAAACATGTTGACACAAATCAAGCTGGAGTCTCATGTCGAGCCCCACAGCATCCCCACAGGTGCACCATAAATTCAATTTAATTCAAAACCAATATATCAAACCTAGGGTGACTGTCAGAACTGTTCAGTTTCACAATCAGTTAATGTTGTTTTTTTATGGAAAAATGACATTTATAGGTTCTACTTTTCTTAGTTGGTTTACTTATTTTCTACAAATGTTACAGAAAGATCACTGCTGCGTTTAAATAATAATAATATTACTGAAGGAAACTGAAAGTAACCTTTTAGTTTTACATAAAATGAAGCTGGCTTTGTTGTAAAAGTGCACTTTTAGATAAATGTGAGCAGTTTTTAACTTGATAGGCACTTGAAAACAGGATTATTTCTCCCTCATCTACTACTATTACAGTGTGTGTGTGTGCTCGCCTCTTCCAGCAAAGCGTTTGAGAAACGTTGGTGCCTGAGAGCAAGTGAGCTGTTACCAAAAGGCTCCAGTGACATTAAATGCCAGGCTTTAATATAAACAGCCTCACTGAACTGGTTTTCTGTTTTCTTTCTCTTTTTACCCCTATCCTTTATCCTTATCTTTTTTTCGTGTGTGTGTCGTGCCCTCACTTGTTTTCTTTTTCCCTGTTCTGTGTGTCTTTTGCTTGTATCTCCTCCTCAGGTTCATGTGTGCTCAGTTGGCTAACCCTGTCCTGGAGAGCATCAGTATCATTGATACTCCTGGAATCCTGTCGGGGGAAAAGCAGAGGATAAGCAGAGGTCAGCCTCTCTCTCACACACACACTGACACTTTACCAGCCTTATTTATTTAAACACTTGCTAACTCTACACCACACCACGCCCTCTGTTTGAAAACCTTGAAATAGTCTAATCATAAAGTCTCGCAGAGATGCAAAGTAAACCCACAGGAAGTCGCGAGTTTAAACAGAAAAAGAAAATGTGCTTCCAATGACCTGCGCACTCGTTCCTCTTACAGAAGTCTTTCTCTGGTATTTCTCTTTGGCAGGTTCTCTAGAGACTGTAGCAGCCTGCTCACAGGGCTGTCAAACCTGTATTTAACCCCTTTTACGCCCTGAAGGCAAATCGTACCCAAACAAGCTGAATGTTAACGTGAAGAACACCTCCACAGCTCGACAGTAAAGAAAAGAGAAAGCAGCCTTCGAAGGTCGTTTCCTGTCTATGTAGATGAGTTTTTCTGTGGTTCTGTGTGTTCAGTCTGACCTTTTTTTTCCTTCTTTTGACTCCCAAGAGAAACACCAACTTTTTAGTTTTTAGTCCTCATTTCAGATCATTTCTCTATTTTTTTCTGCTGTGTTATTTGAGTTACTTCCTTGCGCTCCGTGGGATTTTTCTTTCTTTCATTTGCTCCTACAGGGTCATTTTTAGTCTTGCTACACACACGTATTTATTCATTTCTTTTTAAACTTTTGATGATCTTACAGACCATGGGAAAAAGATGACACTACAGCAGAATGCAGCTTCTGCTTTTTCTACCTGATTTGAGCTTTTTTTTTTTTTTTTCTTAAGAGGAAACGCACAAACGAGCAGCAGGGTTTTTGTGCTCTCTGGTGAAAGGAAGTGGAGCAAATGGCAAGCAGAGCAGATAGTTTCCCAAAACGAACCCCCTCCCTCCACCACCGAGAGCTGCTTCATGGAGCTGCTTCATAGGAAATTAAGATGTTTCTTGTTGACATTGCAAGTCTTTTACTGTTATAAAATGAAAAAATGAGTAAAAAAAAGGTAAATATATAATTTTTATTACTGTAATTAAAGTGTAGTCGTACAGATAATTGGCAATATTACGTGTTTAAGTAAAGATGAGCATCGAGCCTCAGATTTGTTTCTCCACATTCCTACGTTCAAAGAGTCATTCTCCCATTCTTCACACGTCACCCTGCACTTTGTTTCTGTATAAACACGAGTACAATACTGCGCTCCTCATACTTTCTATACCGCCTGTGTCTTATATAAACAGGACCGATTAGATTGTGCAGCTCGAGTGTGACGGGCACACGCGGACGTTAGCTTTGACCCCAAACTACAGGAAACTACGACATTACATCAGAGGTTTCCTCAGAGCCAACCGGTTCAGAAGAACTGAATGGGACTTACCAGATATGCTCAAACATCATCATTATTATATGATTATTTTTTTTAGGATGCAATAAAACAGGGTTATGAAACAGCTAGAGACTGTGAAATAGTGAAGTCAGTTTTTAGTTGTTGTTGCGTAATTCTCTGGCTGGGTTCATTTTTGATTAGAACAGCATTTACAGCCCGGTATTTGTTCCTGACTTAACTGTTAAGTAACAAGATGTATAGAAACTGTGATGTTTGTTTTTGCAGAACCATTCAGTGACTTTCCTGTTGTAAATGCTGATGAGCTGACAGAGAACAATGATTTATAAAAATAAAACATTCCTAGAAGCAGCCTTTAAATGTTTGGTCTTTTAAGGACTGGTTCCTGTTGGCCGGCTGTAAACCGAGCTGATCTTTTAGGTTAGATTTTTTTTTTGTGTGTGTGTGTTTTGAAGCTTTAAATGTGCTGTCAGGTGAGATTCGGTTTCGTTGTGCTGCCCTCATCTCGAGGCCTTGCCGGAAACTAAACCGTTTTCTGGTTTTAGCTTTTAGAGCCTGAGATGAAAGCAGAACTAAAAGCAGCTTTCCCATAACACCAACCCAGTAATGATTTGACTCTTAGCTGGTCAGAGGCCCTTCTTCTCTTTCTGTCCACTCTTTGGTTGTCGACTCTGTCCATATTTGTCATGTCTGGACGTCCTTGACGTCCATATGGTTCACACAGAGCAGTTGTTGATGCTATAAGTAAATCTGGACTCCAGTAGCTGTCTCTCTGTCTGATGCCCTGTTGTGTGTTTTAAAAACAGGCCTAAGTGCATGAATAAATGTCTCCAGTTGTCTCCGACTGGGATTTCACCCTCATTTGTGATGGCCACCCACATGTACGGACTTGTTATTTAAAACAATAGAAGCTCTCTTGCTTCTGTCCCCCATGCCCACTTCTATTCATAGTTTTCTTTTACTTTCACTTTTACTCTCCTGCTCGCGTCGGATTCCCCTCTCATCTGTCCTTTATGCGCCCGAGACAGTCGAGCGCCGGCGTCTGTCTGCCTATTTGTTGTTTGGGAACGTTCAGGGACAAAAGCCAGCCACGTTGGAACGTATCTGCCGCAGCGGCTGCATTCTTTCCTGATCAGATGATTCAGACACTAATCAAAACCACAACTCTCAGATCTCTCCCTACAAACGGAGCCCAAATGAGAACCGAGAAAGAACCTGTTTTGGACTTTAGGTCAGCCTTTTTTAGTTTGTAAATATTACAGGAAGTGAATCGTGCAGTTTTCTGTTCTCTGTTGCTAATAGAAATGTAACAGTTGTCACTTTTTAAATGTCCTTGTCCTTTAGAGCGTTTTAATCTTAACAGCTCATGATAAGTATATTTATATTTCATTACTGACAAGGTTTTTATTTTGGGCATTTGTGGCTCAGATTGTCTTTGTCTTTATGGACCTCTTTCTGTTGTCTCAGTGCACCTAGTTAAACAATAACTAGAGGTGAAAAGAAATCCGTTTTCTAAACATTACTGGATCAACATACTTGAATTATGAGCATCTAATTCTCAATTAAAGCACTGGAGCCCTGACGTCTCTGTCAGCTTGTTGATCTTTCACTACAAGAAACATTCTTTATCATGGATGTTATTCTGTAACGAGTCCGGCCTTAAATTATTAGCCAGCATCTTTTTCAGAAACTACACTGTTCCTAACTTTAATAAATATAGGATTTGAGGTTTTCCTGACTATAAGCCGAGCTTAAAAACAAATGAAATGATGTCACCGCAGACGGCTAAGTCGCCGGTTTACCTCCTCCTCCTGCTCTCCAGGTTATGATTTCGCCGCCGTGCTGGAGTGGTTCGCCGAGCGCGTAGACCGCATCATCCTCCTGTTTGACGCTCACAAGCTGGACATCTCCGACGAGTTCTCCGAGGTGATCCGCGCGCTCAAGAACCACGAGGACAAGATGCGCGTGGTGCTGAACAAGGCGGATCAGATCAGCACTCAGCAGCTGATGAGGGTCTACGGAGCGCTGATGTGGTCTTTGGGGAAAATCATCAACACGCCGGAGGTTAAAAGCTTTTTTTTTTTTAAATCTGTCATGTTTGTGCCTTTTGGACAATGTTTTTGTAAATTATTAGCATCTATAGCTGGCAGAGATTAGCTTCTTTTTTTTTTTTTTTTTTTGCTAAACTTTGCACTCTGTTAATGTTTCAAAGACAAATCTGATCATCTTTGATCAGGTCAGGCAGATGTTTTTATTTTTTTATGTCCTTCCAAGGTGAAGATAAATCAGGTTAGTGTTCTCAGGCTTGCTGTAACCGGAGATATAAAACAAACTCTTTAATGTATGAATGTAATGAAAGTGAAAAAAGTTATATTACCCCCCCCCGTTTTTTAAATCCCATGTCCCGTCATGTGACACGGTCTTATGATTCTTCCTGACTGTTCAGTTAATGTTTGATCCGGAGTCTCATTCATCCGCTGAAACCTTTGGCTCATGTAGATCATTATTCATTGACTTTGTGGACATTTTTAAACAGGAAGCGAAGCACAAAATCCTGAATCTGTGTTTCAGCTTAATATTCTGGAAATGCATTGTCTCACATCCTATTTGTCTTTTTGAGGCGTGCGGTGTCATGCTTCTGTGTGTGTGTGTGCGTGTATGGGCAGATAAGTCCGATCCGGTGAAAACGTCGGAGATTAACCTGTGCAAACCTCATTCCAGGTGGTGCGCGTGTACATCGGGTCCTTCTGGGCCCAGCCCCTACTGGTCGCCGACAACAGGAAGTTGTTCGAGGCGGAGGAGCAGGACCTGTTCCTGGACATTCAGTCTTTGCCACGCAACGCTGCCCTGCGCAAACTCAACGACCTCATCAAGCGAGCGCGCCTCGCCAAGGTGAGTCTTCACGCAACCGCAGGCCTCCGCCGTGCAGCCGAGATCCATATCAGCGTTGCTTAGTTTCAAAAATATTTGGCGTCAGGCATTTCCAAGCGATTATGTCAGAGTCGCAGGACCGTGAACGCTTGCGTGAATCTTTCTCTGAAAGCTGTCACCACTTCGCTCAGATCATCAGGAGGTGGGATTATTAAACCAGAAGGTCATCCAAAGTCAATCAAAGGTTGAGTTTTTCAGAATTAAACTAATATTTACAGGATAAGCTAACACCTGTTTATTGTTTAGCCCTGCAGTCTTTGTTTCTCCCAACCATTTTAAGAGTTAGTGCCGCTAACCACAAGCAAAATGAAATCAAAAGCATTTGAAGATGGTGGTAGTTTTGAAACCAGCGACTGTGACGTCATGTTGGAAAAAACGAAGGGGCCGTTTGTTGTTTCCTACAGCGCTGTATCTGTTTTCCATTTTCAAAATTCTGGACATTCACTCTTTACCACACATACTTGAAGACACAAGATCACTCTTCGCTGCTTTCCTTTTTGGTTTCATCAGCTGTGTGTTGTTTTAAAATCCAGTGAGAGTGAATTTTACTACATTTCTCTGCCTGGGTGGAGTTCTCAGTAATCACCGACATGTTCCTGTTGTGGCCTTCAGGTGCACGCCTACATTATCAGTTCTCTGAAAAAGGAGATGCCCAGTGTGTTTGGGAAGGACTCCAAGAAGAAGGAGCTGATCGCCAGTCTGGGAGACATCTACCACAAGATAGAGAAGGAGCACCAGATCTCACCTGGAGATTTTCCCAACCTCGCAAAGATGCAGGTAAGACGCGAAGAACAAAGAGTCCAGAGCGCGCTGTAGCCGCTTCTAAATCCGAGCTTCGGATACAGTCTGATGTCGCGGCGCAGACAGGAAATTACAGACGAAATGGTTTTTGTGTGCTACACCCAGTGTAGAAACAAACATCTACTAGTACAATGACCTTCCAACCTTTGGTCTTCACATCTTCGTCCTTGTTTCCTGCTCTTGCCCTCCAGGATGGGCCAGAATGGGAATGAGATTTATTTTTCCTGGTTTGTCAGGAAATCCTGCTTCTTGTATTCTGCTCCTGTTGGTAGCCATTGACGACTGATCTATTTCTATCACTAATTCCTGTTTTCTCCCCCCATCCCTTCAGGAGCTGCTGAACAACCAGGACTTCACCAAATTTGCGTCGCTGAAACCCAAACTGCTAGAGTCAGTGGAGGACATGCTCGCCAACGACATCGCCCGTCTCATGGCGCTGGTGCGTCAGGAAGAGGCCGCCATGCCGAGCCAGACCGTGAAGGGCGGAGCCTTCGAGGGAACCATGACTGGACCCTTCGGCCACGGCTACGGCGAGGGTGCCAGCGAAGGCATCGACGAGCTTGAGTGGGTGGTGGGTCGCGACAAGCCCACATACGACGAGATCTTCTACACTCTCTCCCCGATCAACGGCAAAGTGTCCGGAGCAGCGGCCAAGAAGGAGATGCTGAAGTCCAAACTGCCCAACACCGTCCTGGGAAAGATCTGGAAGCTGGCGGACGTGGATAAAGATGGCTTCCTCGACGATGAGGAGTTCGCCCTGGCCAACCACCTGATCAAGGTGAAGCTGGAGGGCCACGAGCTGCCGGGCGCGCTGCCCGAACACCTGGTGCCGCCATCAAAACGCGGGACAGTTCAGGAAGACTGAAGGTCCGGAGACAAAGGAAGGGCGGGGAGGGGGCGGCCTGGAGATCAGCCGACACCTCATTAAGGACTCTCAGTGCCAAAAGTTTAACCATGAAGCACGAACAGCATCGTCCGCCTTCAAACTGTGAGTCCCCCAGGCTTTCTGACAGTGCTGTGATCCTACTACCAGAGAGAGACTGGAGGGTTTCTGGGAGGGCCTTCATTAAGGGGGAAATCTTCAGGTTTATATGTGGAAAAAAAAAGGGGAGGGTGTTTGTTTCACAAAATGATGAAAAGCCCAAGGTGGATTATAGAGCGATAGGGCTGAACATAGGTTTATGCATTCTGTATAAAGTCGTCTTCTCCAGTCCATAATATGTTGATCCAAAGAAATAGTTTTTCTTTTCTTTTTTTTTTTTGGAGAGAGCGAAAGAGGAAATGAATAAAACAGCTGTTAAAATTGTTTTATCTATATTTTTGTATTTCCTGACTGTTAATTTCGACTCTTTCCAAAACGCCTCCGTTTTTATTTAGCCAGATTAAAAAAAAATGGAGTGTGTGACTTGTACTTACATGGACTTGTAATGAATCTTCCACTGACACACCATGATTGTTCATGTCATCAGAAAGCCTTACTGAAAACTTTTCTCTTCAAAAGCAAGAAAAACTTATTATAAAAAATTTCTAAAATAAATATTTGCTGAATGAATGTGAACCGAGTCCCATTTTGTTTTTGTTTTTTTGTGTTGTGTCCTCTTGTCTTTTGTGGGTCATGTGAAGGACGCAGAGTCGTTTTTTTTTTTCTTTCAGACTTTCAGTTTCAGTGTTGTCTTGAGCCCTCTGTAGGTCAGACGCAGTGGAAACGAAATGTCACCTTATTCATAAAGTTCGCTTCTGGCTGAATATTTTCCTAAACTCAAAACAGGAGTGAAGCAGATGTTTCTGACATTTCTCTGGAGCCGGCCGAGCACATGTGGGGATTGTTTCCAAAACGTCGAAAGTCCAGAGAGAGCGACGCAAATCATGAACAGAAAGACGGGAAGCTCTCTCATATTAAAGTCTGGTCTGTTCATTTTCTTTTTAAACCCTCTCTCTCATATGACCAGATTTAAACCTGTTTCTGTGAGTCGGATGTGATGCAAAAGGTACACCGTCCTCTGAGGTTAACAGGATTTATCTGGTGTTTTTATTTGTGACGAGTTTAAATCCTTCCACACAGCTGCAGCCTTCAGTTTCACCTTGTAAACATCGTCTGACAGCGTTGAGATGTTGTGACCCTGAATCACAGCTGAGGGTGTTGATTCACCACCTGAAACATGTTGTGTTTAACTCAGTCAGACTCAGTCAGGCTTTTCTGTCTCACCAACTCAATCAGCCTGCAGAGACCGCTTTATAAGTCCAGAGGCGCCCTCTGGTGTCTACGTGTGGCATTACAGGTTCATCCAGTAGGACAGCTCTGGAAATTTCTTGTTGCTGTCTTGCTTTTTTTTTTTTAAACATTTTAGTTGCCTTAAATGACAAGATGCTACAGGATAATGCGTCCTCTAAGTCTGATCCTTTCTGTGCAGATAAAAACGATAATAAAAACACAAGTGGTGAGAAAGGGACTGTTTCTGCCGTTACGCAGAAAGTTCAGAAGCATCTGTTCATAGCAGTTAGTGTTGCAATAACTTCACAATCAACTTCCATGAATGCATTGAAGATGTTATATAAAGTGTTTTCTTTGTGGTCCAAACATGTATTTTAACCCTCCAGTGCTCCGGTTATGACAGCAGACTGACAGAAAGCTGCAGGAATGGCCACGCTGGTGTGAAATAACATACAGGACAGCATCTTCTGTACATCAAGCGTTTGTTCTGCTGTCAGATCTGTCTCCTTCTGTCGCAGCGTCGCTCTGCACCTCTCACCTTTGGGCCTCGCTCCCGTCCATCTCTTCTGCTGCCGTTGTTGCTTTCAGCCTCTTCCACGGCTGAAACGACAAAGAGGAGAACCTCCGTCTGTCTGACACACTGAACCCGGCGCAGGGTTGACTGGGTCAGCCTTATATAACAGTCATGAGGTGGAGCGTCACTTCTCAGAGGCGGGTGAGGAATGAAGCACCTGTGTGTGTGAGAACAAATCACCCCGTGCCTTGTATAGATGGTCATTAGTAATGGGGGATAAAAAAAACCTGGAGAGGTTAAGAAAGGTGGTCTAATTTTGACTCTTTAGAAGTGTTAAATAGTTTTGCTGCTCTGAAAACTTTAACGGTCTCTGTGAGCTGCTTTCTGTGAACCTAAAGGTCAAACAACAACTTTGATTCAATAACAAAAACACACCGTATCACATAATGAAATGTGTTCATTTTGACTTTGATTCCAGCATCACAAACATCTAGACAAGTTCATATTTATCACTTTTCTCTTAATATTCCACATTTAGGAAGCTAACACAACTAGTTTGAAAAGCATAGGGTGACTTATTACTTTATTTAATGACAATAAAATCAGTATAATCAGAGTTTTTTTCATATTCTTTTAGTGCTACACATAATAGCTTTGCCCCGTTCCAACTTCAGCATCACAACGTTGTTTTTGCTGCTTCTTAGGATTTTTATATTTGCAATTAAACTACGTCTGCATGCCTTGTGATATTTCAGCCGTTCATATGTCAAAACGTTCAGCTCATTCAGGAAACAGATGCTGTGACTTTTGGTTTTTGTAACTTTTATACTCTGCCAAAGATTTGACTTTATTTACAGATGTTCTATTCACAGAAACACTTTCAAAAACACAGTTCCCTTTGAGACCTGCTTCAGACTCCATTTTTGTTTTCTTCTCCTAGCTTTAGCTTTTAGTTAGCCTTTTGCTACTTTGAGCCGTTAGCTAGCATTTTGCTACATTGAGCTTTTAGATAATATTTTACTACTTTTAGCTATTTTTTGCATTTAACTCACATTTTGCTTCTTTTAGCTTTAACATCACAATTTCAGCTTCTTCCTCAAGTTTTAGCTGCATTTTTGCATAAAATGTTATTTTCCTAATTTTATTCTGTTCATTTCTACATTTTGCACAAACTTTTAACAGGTGGTTCAAAATCTGACATGTTGAAATTTAAGGTAAACTAACTTTAAGGCAATCTTTAAATGATATAAAATGGTTCGTGAATCGCCTGTATAATTTAACAAATCTGCACAAAACCAGGAATAAACCTGACACACAGTTTTATGGTTTAAAATCAGAATTTATTTTTGTCACTTTGGTCACAGAAACACGTCAGAGCAGCAGAAACAGACGGCTAACCGGGCCTCAGTCTGTGGGACATGTTCACATTCTTGGGGGTGAAGATGAGGATGAGGAGAAGGCGAGTTTTAAAGGAGATAAGTGCTAAGGAGACGATGAATACCAACTGAAAACGTTACCTGATTTTTACCTGGTTTGTTGGTGCCACCTGACGAGTTTTTAATTTTCTGATGTCACAGCCTCAGAGAGACACATTTTGACATTTTTTCACCTGTAAATAGACAAAACATCACAAAAATACATCTTTATGTGTTTATGAGGTCTGTGTGGAGTAAAGTGAAACAGCTAAAAAAAACATCTGAGAAAGATTTCAACACCCCAGAATATTCAAGTAAATGTCCACACTGAGTACAGATTATTAAGTGAAGATTTTTTATGAAATAAAAGCCAATCAGTCCGAACTAATGTCTCTGTCAGGGTCCTTCTTGGCCTCTCTTGTCTGGTCCTGTGAGGTGAAGGATCCAGTAGAGAGGCTGGATGAGGTAGGCAGATGTGCAGTTTGGTGAAACAATCCTGGGTAAAAACAAAAAAAAAACCCAAACAGTCTAATTTGGCTCAGCTGGTCCAGCCTGACTGTGAGATGTTGGCTTCAGTTTGTTTGTCTCGGCCTCAGGAACAGGGCCCGGCTCCGAACACCTCCTGTGAGGCGTAGGTGATGTACAAGAAGCCGTCGGCGTCTCGGAAGCGAGAATAGATGTCCCCCATGCTGGAGGACATGCAGGACATGCTCCTCTCTGCCACCAGCAGGAACAGAGTCTGGGACGGCTCCAGTGCGATTTTATTCCTGAGGGAAAAAGCCGAGCAGCGAGGCAGGTGGAAGGTTGGACAGAGAGCAGAGAGACAATGAGAGGATGGTGATAAATATGACAGCTGGAGGGGAGCGGGGGGAGACAGGGGGGGGGGGGATTTACCTGAGCAGACAGAGGAACTGACCCAAAGTGAGCTCAAAGGGAACCAGAAACTTTGTCTTGTCCAGCAGAGGGAGAGTCCTCTCACGGATGTAACGTTCAACGATCACCTGAACACAGCAGCACACACGTCATCAACCGAGAAATTTACCAAATAAATCTGTGAAAAATGGAAATATATATGCTGGAAAACTCACAGGCAACTTGTTGGGAAATTTAGAGCGAATACTGAGCACTTCATCTTTTCTGGTCGCTGAACAGAAACAGGAAAAATCACATTTTTACACAGCAGGAAATAACATGTTAGATTTACTTACATTAGTTATCCCATCTGGTTGTTCAAATGTAAAAAACAAAACAAAACAAGTATAAACATTTAAAGCTTTATCTTTACCAAATAGTCTATAATGGATTCAAAGTATTTGTGAGTCTCCCAAAAGCACCAGGAGTAAAATAGCTGACATTTTGTCAAATATGGCACCTCCTGCAGGATTAATACATATATGTGCAAGTATGGAAAGCACAGAGGGACAATCTTTATCAGTCAAGACATATTGTGTTTTAAACAAAGTAGTTAAGTTGCTTTAATACAACAACATCTGTTGACTTTGACTGTAATAACTTAACTATAATAGTTGGCGCAACATTTTTAGATTGTACAGACTGTGTTTGGAACCAGGTGGTCTTACCGAGACATTTCCTCTGCTTGAAGGGCATCATCTCCATGGATTTCTCAAAAGGAGCCATGGTTGCGTTTCAGCTCAGGGCAGTCGACTGTGATGGAGGCGGCGGAGGCTGACGGGCGCCGGCGGGACGGGTCGGACCCGGGCTGACAGCTGAAGTCCCCCTCGGGTGGGAAGTAAGCGAACCCCAGGGCAGCTCTGAGACCAATGCTCGTTTTATATGGACGGAGCAGACACACAGGCTGGTGGGCTGGTCTCCTCTGACTCACGCGGTTCTGCCACCGAGCATTTTTCCACCCACCTGAGACATCTGTGCTGCTGACACGATACACACTCGGGTAATTAGTGGAATTAGGACGGGACAAGAAGGCCAGAGCAGACTCCTGAGGACCCTTACCGAACAAGCCAAGGATCCCACGGACTGAAATCCTGCTGTCACCAACCTGAAAGCCCTGAATTCAATCACCGGTGACCTTTGACCTCTCTGTCTAATTGCCCCACAGGCCACATGTCAGCTAATGCTTTTAAGTAGAGCAATCATTGGAGCCTGTGTGATCCGGCTGACGTGAACTATTGAGTTACTTTTTCATGAAATTGGAACTTTTTTTTCAGAAACAAAAGGTTTCTGCAGACAGAGAGGAATATTGTTATTTAAAACACAGAAGGGTGAACTCTGGTTCACTATTCAGGATTAGTTTTTTCATTATGTCTTTTGCAGTCCAAGCCCTTCTGCATACTGTGTGCTATTTTATCCGTTCAGATATCAAAACATTCAGCTCATTCAGGATATGAGTGTTATTACTTTTGGGTTTTGTCATTTTTATACTTTTCAAAATATTTACCTTCACTTACAAATATTTTCCCCTTAGAAATACACTGAAATCTCATTATTTATTAAAAAAAACCTTGTTCTCTTTGATTAAAATCTGCTTCAGCAGACTCACTTATGATACTTTTAGGTTTTAGCCAACGTTTTGCTGCTTTTAGTAGGTATTTTGCTACTTTTACCGACTAGCTACAGTTGCGCTACCTTTCGGTTTTTAATTAAAAGTTTAGGTAACACTCCCTATGTTGAATGTGACAAAAATCTTTAAGTATATTTTAGCATCATTAATGGAACAGAGGCTCTAAAATCCTTGTTAAAGAAGCTAAACTTGAATGTTATTTTCAGGGTCTGACCCCCTGTGCAGTGGCGGCTCGTGTTCCACATCAGATACATGCAGTTTGCAATAAAAGTCACTTTAATGAAACTTGTAATCAATAATGTTTGTAAACACTAATCTGGAGAAATGTTAGTCATTTTGAAGGCTGTAGTTTGTGGTTATACGGACAGGTTGTATCAGTCATTATTCTATAAAAATATGACCAAATAAAACCAGTGTTTATGATAAAGACGTGTTTCAGGTGGAATATGTGCTTCACTGTGAGCTGGCTGAAGGCATGCACACTATTGAGAATCTGTTTCTCTTTGTTGTCTTCATGCGTCACTTACAGTGGTTTGTTTTTTATGTTCAGATTTTAGACTTTTGTTGCAAAAACAAACCAAAGTAGGACTTCTGTTCCGCCATTTCTGACCCAATGCTGCCACCTTCAGGGTATTTTTTGCATGTTCAGCTTCTAGCCTACCTTTTAATAACACTTCAGAGGTCATGTTGGCTTCGGATGCTCAGACGTTTAACTTTTACCTTTTTTTTTAGCAGATTAACTTCTCTAGCTCTTTATTAATTTATAGTGTTTAACAAATAGAAAACCATAAGAAGTGCCATGAATGTTGTGATGAACCCTTGAAAACTGAACTGAAAGTCCTGGAGGACACAGCTGAGGCAGAAAGCTAATGTTGTCGCCTCGCAGCCTTCCAGTTTCTGAGAGGAGCTTTACGACACCAGAGTAATTGTTTAGTGGCCTCATGTGCAGGTTCTCCTCCTGATCAGTGGCTGCCTCCAAACAGATGAACGCGTTGGACAGTTCGTACAGATCAGGAACACGTGGTGTGAAAACACACTCGTCCCTGCAGAGTTGGACATGTCCGTCTTCAGCAGGTGGAAGGGAGTCTCTTGTATTATAGAGCTGCGGCGATGCAGACGTCACATCTGGCCGACAGCTGGAGACGTTCCTGTTTCCTGATGTTCTGAGAGTCCAAACCTGAGCAGAATCATCCTGTTACAGACAACACAGACATCCAACAAAGAAAATGTATAAATTACAGTATTAACATAAGTATTTTTCCCTACTGTCTGTACATCTGTCTCCTCTTCTCTCTAAGGAAAAGCCCAGATCAGTATAATCTTTGTAAAAACACACCACAGTTTGTGTTTTCTCCTTCACACTTGGCTCTGAACGTCTCCTGTCGTCACCGTACACACAGGAAATGTTTACAGTTCATTAACTCACCTGTATGAGTCCCAGACAGCCACAATGCAGGATGTCTTTTGTCCAGAAAACCATCATAAAACCTCCTCTGCTGTCTGTCATCAGAAACAAGGACTCCATGCCCTCAAACCAAGAAAGCGCCTCCAGGATTCAGTTCTTTGATTTCTCCCTTCAGGCCCAGAATGTCTCCTGGAGGAGCAGGGAGGACAAGGACCATCTCCTGGACTGAGATCCAGGGCCCCGAGGCCAGACTAATCCAGAGGTGCCCAGTCCTGGTTCTGGAGGGCCACTATCCTGAATGTTTTAGTTGTTTCCCTGCTTTGACACACCTGACTTTTAATGACTGAGTGATTAACAGGTTTCTGCAGGACTTGAAGACCTGCTGAAAAAACGGGACTGGATGTCTCTGGGCTAATCCTTGACGACTGTCTCCCACTGATGTGAAATCCGTGTCTTAATATTGAAGGACAATCCTAAAATTACCTCCATACAGGTGGTAATTAGCTCCTTGATGTGTCTGATAAGTAACTCCGAAAAAAACGCAGTTATTGCTAGGGAAAGCAATATTTTTTTTTCTGACTTGTCCCTTACGGGCCTCCGTACCCATAGTTTCCCATGCGTCCGTTCGAAAATTCTGTCCGTCCAATCTGTGCGCAGGTCCAGGCGCGGAGGCCCCGCCCCCTGTTCGTCAGAAGCCACGCCCCCACGCTGCATGCTCTCCCACATGTATCTCCCTCTCCTTCGCCTCATTGTCTCGTCCGGGACGCAGCGCACGGAGTCCGTCCGCCCCCCGGGGAGACTCCGCCAACCCCGCCGGGAGAGCCGAGCATGTCGGGAAGTGACGCCGGGGATGACCTGCGGAGCGGCTGGTTGAGGCTTCAGTCAGGTGGATTTACTCATCCCGCGGCAGCGGCGGCAGTCAGCGGGGCTGCCTGAGGCTGCAGCCTGCATGGCACCGACCGCACAGCCCGGCTGCATCACATCTTCACCTGCGTCGATTTGACATGCTAGCATCTCTCGCCCGGACGCGCGCGGCTCTGCCCGGAGCTGCACCTTAGCCCGGTCCCCACCTGCCCCTCGATCCGCAGCGCGGCGCCCCCACCCCCCCTACACCCCCCGGAGCCCGAGGAGGAGGAGGAGGAGGATGGCCGCCCGCCGCGGCTGCGTGAACTCGCTCTGGTCGGGCACCGAGCGCGTCCGCATCGGGGAGCGCCTCAAAGCCACGCTGGCCGGGGTGCTGGAGCTGGAGGTGCTCCGGCGGAGACACCTGGAGATGGTGGAAGCCGCGCTGGCGGAGCGAGGCGACCCGGAGGAGGTGGATGAAGTGGAGGAGCAGGAGCAGGAGGAGGCGGAGGAGGAGCGGGGCACCGGGAGCCGCGCCGCCTTGGGCTCTGCGACATCCCGCAGGCAACAGGTCAGTCAGTGCGGCTGTCACCGTGTTTAAAGATGAATGCGGGGTTCGGGTCCGGGGCTCGGTTGGCAGGTCTTCTCGCAGCTACCCAGTAGATTTAAAATCCTGCCACAAGCCATCCGGGCCGATGTCATTTAGGGTCAGGCGACCAGAACCAAGACCAGGACCAGCTCTGTGCCTCAGGCTTGTTCAGGTGGCACTAAAACCAGACAGCAGACCTGCTCTGAAGGTCAGCTTTCAGGTGGCTCCACAGGGAACACTGAACCCTCTGGGTGTCATTAAACCCACCAGGTGAGGAGTTTCCTAAAAGACTCTGTCCTGAGTGGACGTGGAGAGTGAGGGACAGAATGTGACCCAGTCCGGTCCTCAGACCTGGATCCTGATCCTGATCCTGATCTCACAGATCCGAAGCCCTGAAGTCAGCAGGGTTTAAGACAAACGAGGTCGCTCCACAGAAAAGTTCTAACATTTCTGTTTATTTTGTTTCTGCTTCCTAACTTAAATTACACAGTCAAACTGCAGGCCCGCGGGCCAGATGTGGCCCTTGTTGCAACTTTATCGGTCCCACAAGACACCATTTAAATGTCTTCTAACCAGCCCTCTGGTCTGTGACAGGTCACATCTTGATTATTTTGCTTATAAAAACTGAGCCTACTTGGTGCAGACCTCTCAGTAAACTTCAGAGCTGATGAACTTTAACTTTTAGTTTTTAAATATTTTAGATTTTTATGTGGAAAAAGGAGCAAAGAACAACCCAGAGAGCAAATCAAACTCTCTCTCTGATGAACTTGCAGCTAAAAAAAGGTGCCTGAATTTTTATAATAATGGTGTTGAAACCTAATAGATGGATACTAATAAGTCTTTGACATATTTGTTATTTTTTGGCTTTTATCAATAAGTTATACGTATTATAAATACTATGTCGTACTACTTTTAAGATTTCTAATACATATATAACTTGTTTTTTACTAGAAAATGTTTTTTTAATCAGTAAAACAGAAGTTTTACAACAAATCCTAACATTAAATATAAAATTTGTTTTTTTATTACATTTGGATCCTTTCCAGTAATTAATCAAATCAAAGATGATTTTTAAGCAAAAAATGTCAGTTTAAAGCTCAATTAAATTAATAAAAAATAAAAATAAGCATTAATTGCAGGCCAGTCGTTGATGCTTGTGACTGGTCCATTTCTAAATAAAAAAAGAAAAGTTTTCCCGTCAGAAATCGGCTTCATGCACGGTGTTTTTCAGGAGCTGAACTCTGATCATCTGTAACGCAGTTCAGGCTGCACATCACATCAGTTTGTCGTGGATTACCTCGGGATTATTTCAGGATTATCTCCAGATTTGACCAAGCAGAGGCATGACAAGTCCGCGTTGTGTTTTGAGGTTTTATTATTATTATTTTATTCCTTTTCCAGATATGAAACAAGCCACTGCTGCCTGCATTACATAACAGTTCATTGTTATTCTGAGCATTTTAATCCTCCATCACCATCACTTTGAACAAACTGTTATTACTGCGAGGTGCATTAGTCAGCAGCCCGCAGCACATTGAAATCAGGCTCATATCACCTTTTTTTTTTTTTTTTTTTTTTGTAAAACAGCGTATTTATTTGCCAAAACAATATAAAATCCTAACCGTGAATGTTCTTTAGCACAGAGGACACTTAATCTTTTCCTTTTTTTTTTTTTTATATTATTGGTGCGAGGACAGAAATTGCAGTCCAATCTGCACAGAAGCTCGTCTACTTATGTGCTGCCTTCCTCACCACCCACCAGCCAGCATCCCCGTCTCTCCCCCCGCCCTCCCAGCGCTGGAGGATGCTGCGGGCAGGCCGAGCAGCTATGGTCATTTTCACCTCTGAAGGGGGGGCGCTGCCGGTCGGAGCAGGGCGGGCTGGCTCGCCGCCCTTTGCCCTCCTCCAGCCCCCACCACCAACACTTGCATGAACAGAAAAAAGGAAGAAGTAGCTGCTCTTGTTGTTGCAGCTTGTATCATAACTGAAGAGAAAGTGGATTTTTTTTTTTTGCCCCTCAATAAAATCCGATGAAGTTTGTCAGCATCGCGCCTATATAGTCGAATCAAAACTATATTTTCAACAATTTGATTTGTTTCTGCTCACTCTGCAGGGTTTTCACGCTGCCGCTGCTGTTCGGATGCAAAAAAAACCCAACATGCATTTGTATTTTGTTGCTGAGACACGGATTGATCCGTTGAATCTCTTATCGATTGTTTTTTTTTAACGGCTAGAAAAAGAAGTAGTCAGCAACTCGTTTTCTTTTTTTTTGTTGCCTTTAAAATGGATGCCGAGGCCGGCGGAATCCTCGCTGTTGCCGATCTGCGTGCAAAAATAAAAGCGTCCTCCCTGAGGACGATGGAGGAAAGGCGTGGGAGGAGCAGGAAGTGTACGCTGCAGAGCGTCTTTAAATCCACGCTGGGGGAAAAAAAAAAAAAAGAACTGTCATGACTTAATAGGATCTACTTCATTATGTTTTCGACAATTTAAAAGACAATCAGGGAAGAATTAAAGTGTGAAACACTGTGAGTGAATCTGGGGAAGGTAGAAAAGGGTTTTCATGACCTGATAAGCTTCGAGATTAAAGTTTTTAAAACAGCAGAAACCCACTTTAGGTAGCGTCTGAGGCTCGCAGTCTTATCATTATTGAGTTTTGAACAGGTTCCAAACATTTGTGCCGCGTGTTTTGTCTCTAAATAGTCTCGGTTGTTTGACGCAGGCGTCTTAAACCCATCTCAGTTTTGTTGCAGGTGTTTCCAACTCGTCTCAAGAGTCGTTTCTTTTTGACTCCTGCGTGGGAGAGCTCCTTCTTACAGAAACAACCGAGGCTACAGCCCCCAAATAAAGAACTGGTCCAAGTCTGCCTGTCCTCCTTTCTAAAGCGGTAGATTAAAGGCGGAAACTGGCTTTTTCACGTCCGTGAAGGCAACCTGCACCTGCGCTCTCACCGGGAAATAGACGCAGTTTTCGTGCCCTTGTGGACCCTGAGTGATGCGATATTTAAATGTTGATAGCAGCGAGTCTCCTCACAGCATTTCCTCCAAACAAGCAGTCGTGTTTTTCAAGCAACATTCACTAAAATAAGCTTAGATTTTCAAAAACTTGCTGCACAAAATGAACCGGTCTCAGACTCGGAGTTCAGTGAGACTGAAACTGAAAATTTTAATATTTTCTCGCACTTTCGAGTCGCCGAATCGTCTCCAGACAGTCGAAGCCCAGTGAGCAACTGGCTTTAGGTTTGTTAGCTCGTCAATTCAGTCAGAATTAAACTCTTTTCAGTCAAACTCAGGTTATTCAAAGAGCTATCTGCAACAAGTAAGATATTATTTGTTCATAACTTGAACCCCACTTTAAAAGATGTGAAGCATCAGTAATGAAGGTAATTGTCAGATAAAGCTGTGTGTGTGTGTGTGTGTGCACCCTTTAAAGGCCGTGTTGTGTAATGGAGAGCATCGCCTTACATGGAGGGCCATTACCCTGACTTGTGGAGTGAGACAGCTTTTGTCCCCCTTTTTTCCCTTTTACCTCAGGCTCTCTGTCTGAGCTCAGAGGAGAAAAAAAAACCCCAAAGTCTGTAACGTTGATACTCGCATCTCCTCCTGCGAAACATCCATCTGCGTGTTTAAGGAAAAAGCTGGAGCCCGTCACTCTGGTCGCCCACTGGAAATGAAGACGCACAGTGTGGGCCGCCTTTAAATTCCAATCCGGCATTAATAATGCATGAAACAATAAATAACACGCTGCGAGGAAAGCGGCGAGTCGTCCTCGCCGAGCCCTCACCGCCTGCCTCCGATCTCATTACTCTGCCGCTTCGATTTGTCTCGCTGATGACATCATGCACCTTTTTTAAAGAGGAGGTGCGCCGCCCGTGCAGCTGCGATCGCTGTAGCATCATTATCCAATCGACCTGTACATTTTCTCCACATTGCTCCGAAGGGGGGCTGCACCCACCTCTCCCCCCCCACCCCCCATCGCTCACATGGAGGAATATCATATTACAGGGCTGAGCAGACTTCCACCCTCGTTTCTGTCTGCCTCCTATGATCTGATCACGCTCTGCTCATTGTGTAACATTAGACTCTGCAATCTGCTGAGCTTCATGATGGCAAACGGCAGGTTTGTTCATTCAGAATTGGAAAACCTGAGTTAAAATG